>NC_044034.1:325743660-326056936 GCF_901765095.1 Microcaecilia unicolor | reverse complement strand
GTTGAGTGTGAGAATCCACACTAAGGTGGAGATTCTATATGTGGCACCTGGAAAATCCAGGCGGAAATCATTTTTGCCTAAACGTATTCTATAAGATTTAGGCACAGTATATAGAATACACTTAGTTTATAGAATACGCTTACTTGAAATCCAAGTGCCTAAAACTACACACATCCATTTAAATGAATGAAAATGTGGCATAAATCCCTGTGCGTAGATTTACGTGGAGTGGACCATATTCTATAACAATGTGTAAATTTGGGAATGCTCACAAAATGCCCATTTCCCCACCCATAACCATGCCCCTTTTTGGATTTGTGCATTAGAATTGAGGCACAGTGGGCTACAGCAAACGCTTAATGAGTTATGTGCGTAAATTCTAATTATTGCCAATTAGTGCTCATTATTGCTTGTTATGTGCTGTTAATGCTGATTGGCTTGTTAAGCCAATTAAGTTACTTGCATTGTTATGGAATATGCTTAGATTTAGGCACGGCACGCTATACGTGATATATAGAATCTGGGAGTAAGTGCTATTCTATAAGGTTGCTTAGTGCTAAGTGACCTGTATAGATCTTAATGGTACCTAACATTGCCCCTTCTTTATTAAGCTGCACTAGCGGCTGCCACGTGGCATTGCTAACACAAAGTGAATGGGCTGAGTTGGCATTAGCGCATGGCCAGATGCAACCGCAGCTTAGTAAACAGGGGTGTGTGTGTACCATTTATTGAACCTGGACCTATTTAACTTGTATTTTGGAAATGGGTGTGGATGGGGTGCATGAGTGGAGAGTAAGCTTGTAGGGAATAGGAGGTTATGCACAAGTGTATAGTAGGGATATATATGTGTGTATGTGTGTGGTGGTGTGTGTGTGCTCCCAGTGCACCTTGCAATCTGTTTCCTCACACCATAAGATTAGACTTGATCATTGGCCCCCAGTCTCTGGAATGTCCTCTGGACATTAGAATAGAATGGTCCTTCAGAAAGTTTAAATCCTCTCTCAAGGTCTTTTATTCTCTCAAGCTTCCCCTAATGGGCTGCTGATTCTTTATTGTTTTTTCTTCTTGTGGTAGCTCTTTGTAGTCAGACAAAAGAGCAACACTGGGCCTTAAAAGATACTTTATTGATGACCCGACACGGGCCGTGTTTCGGCGCCAAACAGCGCCTGCTTCAGGGGTCAAGAAGAGACACAGTAAGGTCTACTTGAAGTCAAATCAATGCCCCAGTGTGAAATTTTAAAAATCACCGTACGCCACAATTGCAGAGTTGTAGTTCCGTAAGAGAGCCCTCTATAGTGCTTTGAAGCTTCAAAGCACTATAGAAGGGACTTTTCACTTTCGCTTCAAAGCACTATAGAGGGGAACTTTTCACTTTCGCTTCAAAGCAGTATAGAGGGCTCTCTTACGGAGCTACATCTCTGCAATTGCGGTGTACGGCGATTTTTTAAATTTCACGCTGGGGCATTGATTTGACTTCAAGTAGACCTTACTGTGTCTCTTCTTGACCCCTGAAGCAGGCGCTGTTTGGCGCCAAAACACTGCCCGTGTTGGGTCATCAATAAAGTATCTTTTTGTCCCAGTCTTGAAGGCCCAGTGTTGCTCTTTTGTCTGTATACTTTCTGTGTATGCTGTATTATCCTCTCTATTTGTCTTATAGCTCTTTGTAGTCACCATTTTGAGTGCATGAAAGGCTGCTGTGAGCTGAAATCCAAGAATTAATTTTTGCTGGTTTTGAAAGTTTATAAACACAGAATTGATGTACACCCCTGGGGAAGTCTTATATAATTAGTGAAATGGTGGCTCTGTCAGGTTCTTGAGATAAGTAATTTTTCTGTGTATTATTTTCCTACTACGAGCATTTCACTCAAAGTGGCATATTTTGAAAATTAGTTTTTCAATGCGAACAAGTCATTCCATTTATAAGTCAAGGTTGGTAAGTTAAATATATTCAAGTTTCTACAACAAATGAACTTAAATTGTGCATTGAAGAAGCACATATATGTGAACTCTAATTATTTTAAAAGGGGGAGGTTTTTTTAATGACCTATGAAAGATAATGGAAGCAATGATTTAACAGAAACCTGGAAGCGTTGTTCTAGTATCTGAGGTATTCTTCTCCCAGGAAACTTTTAAAAAAATTATACGTCACATAGTCCTTTTACTAAGTGGCAGTAGACAATAATGTGTGCCTCCCACACACCAAAATGCACTACCACGGGATATACTCAGTCACCCGGCGGTAGTTCAGGCATCTGTGCATGCTTCTCTGGCATATTTGGGGGACAGAGAATAGGTGTGCCCATTTTTATCCACTTAGCGCTGCTAGATTGCCGCACCCAACTGATTAGCGCATGGTAGCGCTTGAGCCCTTTCTGCTGTGGTAAACACAGGACATGCCCTACCCTGAGGAGGCCACCAGAGGGCGCTCTCATGGTGAAAGCCTATAAATCCCATGATCTGGTCACTAGGGGGAGCTCCAATGGGGTTACCAGTGTAATGACTTGGACGGGGTCAATAGAGGGAGCTCCAGCAAAGGCCAGGAATGTAGGGCTGGGGAGGACCCATAGCAGAGGATTCCCCTTTAAGAAAAAGCGCCCTGGAGAAGGTACTGGACCCTTCTGGAACCAGGAGGAGGGGCCCAGAAGGGGTGTGGTGGCCTCCTCAGGGTAAGGCATGTCCTGTGCTTACCATATTGCCTACTAAGTAGGTCTCGGTAAGGACTTACACGCTAATAGCCACACGCTAATTGGAAAATTAGCGACTGACCATTAATGGAAAAAAATGGAAATGCAGCCATTTTACAGCTGTGCTAAAAGTGGCCTCAGCACATGGGAAAACCCACACACTAGTCATAGCCCATGGCCCCTTTTAGTGCAGCTTAGTAAAAGGACCCCATAGTGTAATTGTTTTTTGTTCATACCTGTCTGTTCCTTCCCCGTTCTGACCTGTTTGTGTCTGCTATTTTTCTTACTTTGCATGTGTAATCTTGCTGCCTTATAATTCCATCACTATTTCCCCTCTTCCTTTCCTTTTTAATTGTTTTGTATTTGTCTTCTCCCCTCCTTTATCATTTTGTTTTTATTCTATAAAGTGCTTAGATGTTTACCATTGATTTGTGGTATATCAAATCAAACTGAACCATTGTATGACTGCATGGATAGTGACTGTGGAGGATGTTTGATTGGGTACGGTATGGGTGTGGCTGGGTGCAGTGCATTTTTGGAGTGAGTGGGGAATGTCTATAGGTGTGCATCTGGGGTTGGTATGGGTGTGTGGTTGGTATGCATAAGTAAACATGGCCATTTCAAACCAGAAAATGGCCATGTTCGCCACTGGATTTTTGGAAATTTTTCGCAAAATGTCCAAAATCAGATTTAGACATGTCGAAAATGCCTTTCCACACTTCCTACCCATGCAATCAGGCACATACACAAACACATACATAAACATTCAAATAATATAGATATGATGCTAATACTTTTCTACAATACAGCATACCATGCAGCTGAGGGGCCGTGCAGATATACAGATGGGGACAAAATGGGTCGTACAGAATCAGTTGGGATAAATAGATGGGTGTCTAAAAATCAAGGCAAGTTCTTTCTACAGTTAAACAAGATGTAAGGAACCGGTCTAAATTGCAGTGTGTTAGTATTAGCATCATATCTATGTTATTTGAATGTTCTTCCATGCTGTCTAATTTGGTATTGTTTGTGTTGTATTGACATTTATCATATTTCTGTTATGTGGTTTTTCTGTAGTGCTGTTAAATGTGTATATTTCTGATACTGTTTCATTTGTTGTTTCCAAGTTTACCTCATTGATTGCAATTATGCTTATATTTGGTCATTTTACTATTGTTATGCTATTAGCAAAACTGTACATTTTATGTTAAACTGGACCTACTGTATACCACTCTGATACCCCAGGTGAGGGTTGTGGGGTGGCCCTGTGAATTAATTAATTAATCAAATTAATTAATTATTTATTAGGATTTATTTACTGCCTTTTTGAAGGAATTCACTCAAGGCGGTGTACAGTAAAAATAGATCAAACATGAGCAATAGGCAGGAATAACATAGCCAGACAGGTATATAAATGTGAAATAAATGGTTTATTTAGCTGAGCCCTGAGACCTGTTATTTCACAGGCCTGGAACATCGGGTGTAAGAGTTTCTATGGTTCAATAAACTGTAGAGACTCAATAAGTCTCAAGCAGGCCTCTGGCTGGCAGGCCAAACAATCTGTGGCCGGTGGGGCTGCCACACCCAACACAGCTTGTATGTTCTCAGTTTCTCTGAGACCGAGGTTCCGGGGCAGAGGGATCATAGAACGAGCGAAGCCGACAGGTGCGCGGCACCCCCCCCAGCAGGTAAAAATGCACCCGGGGGGTGTCCTTTTGCCGAGGGGGGGGGGGCGCTGCACACGGGGGGGGGGGGGGGGGGGGGCACATCAGCGATCCGCCCCGGGTGTCAGCCACCCTAGGAATGCCACTGGTAGGAGGGTGAGTGGATTAATGGGTATTTGGTATGGAAGACAGCGAGGAATAAGAAGTTCAGTAGGTAATCAGGGATTTGGCAGTTAGGTGAAGGGGATGATTTTCACAGGCTGGATGGTGTGAATCTGATGGAGAAGAGTGAAGCACTTGAAAGGGTTGATAGCTGCAACCCATATATAAATTGGGTTTGATAGAGGGTAATTTTTCCTTTCAGTACTTGATAATGTCATGTTTGTGAGACAGAGCAGGCTGTCAGTAAATGTATCAATTAGTCTTTTGCATAGCAACTAAGGCTATGAAGAAGGGGGAGGAGTTTTCTGAGCCGGGAAATATCAGTGGGAGTTTCGTTGGTTCAGAGAGATAGTTTTATGATGTCTGTCAAAGTGCACCAGGACACTGCACTCCTGGCCTTCGCTTTCTCTTACTATAGGTAGTATTATTTTGACTGCTAGTGACTCCATCAAAGTGTTGGGTGTCAATTAGACTCTAATTTGTCTTTTCGCCAATACGTTTCATTAATAGTAAAGACATGTTTTTTTTATTTACATTGTATTCAACATCTTTTCAACCAGGACGCCCTACGTGTCCTTATTCATGTGTTTGTTATAACACGTATGGATTACTGTAATGCATATAAAAGTGAATTCTATATATGCCTCTGAAAATATCACTGCTGAAAAGAAGCACTATTTTATAAGCTGCTGAAAAATGGCCACTGAAAAATGCCTTGTGGTAGTGTAGGCGTGGGTTTTGGGCACGTGCCGATCCATTTTTCAGCTGCCTGTAAAAAAGGTCTTTTTTAAATTTTTGCCGAAAATGGACGTGCAGCAAAATCAAAATTGCCGCACGTCAATTTTGGGTCTGCGACCTTACCATCAGCCATTAGACAAGCGATAAAGTCTCACACGGTAACCAGGTGGTAATGACCTACCCATGCCAAATGCCACTTGGCGTGCATCTGATATGCGCGTTCAAAAATAAAAATTATTTTTCAGCCGCACATATTGGACACGCACCAAAAATGAAATTACTGCAAGAGCCACGCAGTAGCCATGCAATAACTCCATTTTGGCGCATGTTGGGTGCACGTAGAAACTTAGTAAAAGGGCCCCATAGTTAGGTAAAGTTTGTAAAATAGTGCTTATGCCTGGGAATCACATAAATCTAACTTCAGGTGTGGCCATTTGCTGAGATATGGCGCAAATGTACGTGCTTACATTAGGCGTGGATCCACGTTATTCTATAACAATGTGTGTAAATTTTAGGAATGTTCCCATTCCGTCCATGACCCTCCCATTTCTGTAACCCTTTTTTAAACTCGTAAATTCCAATTAAATCTAATTATTGATAATAATTGCTTGTTAAAAAGCCAATTATTGGCACTAATTAGCTTGTTATTCAATTAAATTGAATATGTTCCCAAATTTGCAAGTGCAATTTTTGGCGACCATTATAGAATTAGGGGGATAGTTTCTTTTAGGGAACTTGTGAAACTTACATGCATACCTGCTGCACAAATTTGGTGGTATGTTATAAAATCTCTCTTAGAGTGTTTGCAAGTGAAGTGAGTTTGTGTTGCTCTTACCCAGGTCACACCAGAATTTGGGTATTTTTTATTTGCCTGTTGATTTGTAAAGGTCAGCATCTTAGCTCTGCCTTGCCCTTATTTTTAGGGAAAGTTCTGTGGATTCATGGTATATATTACAAAACTGGAGGTTCTACCCAATCCTCTAGAGCAGGGATACTCAATGTCAGTCTTTCAGGTCCGCAACACAGTCGGTTTCTCAAGATGTGCCCAATGAATATGCATTCTTAATACCAATTCCTAGGTTAAATACTCAATAATTATTCTCTGTCATTAACTACAAATATTATCTGACTAATATCTTTATAACATGTAATGTTCTTGTCTACTAACATATACATACATTACAGCTTCTGCAAACCATATTTATTATTAACGAACACACCTAGTTATTGCACAAAATACAAATAAAATGTCATTTATTATCATCAAATGCAGTGTATCTGGGACATGGCAAGTTGAAATTAAGGTTACGGTTTACTTTTGAAACACATGGAGGGGCATAATGGAAAGATCGTCCAAGTACGAATTAGGACGTTCTTACGAAAACGTCCAAAAATAGACCTGTATAATGGAAAAATAGTGTGGGCGTTTTTCGATAATCGATTATCCCTGTAAGAAAACAATCAAATGACGAGCGCATAAGCGTGACTAAATTGGGCGCCCTAACACGGTCGATTATTGCAGGTGCAAACGACCAAATCACGTGGTGTGTAAAATAATGTACATAGTTGTATCGCAAGTACAGTACATGTTGTTCAGGCCATCCAGGTACGGAAATATATGAGGAATGCATATATGTGTCAACTACAGACATATCATGCTGCTCCACCCATACTTTCATCATATGTGCCCATCTGAATGTCCGGATCTGCATGCACTGTACACCTACTGAACATGCAGTAAATGCATATTCTGTATATGTGAAAAGGGTCGGGTGGGGTGCGTCATACTCATCTATATAAGGCACGTTTCACACTCCTGCAGGCATGTGCACGTCAAAGACGTCTATGCTTACGAGGGCGTCCACGTGCTGATAGGGGCCATATATGGAATGGTCATCCATATATGGAGCTGTGCATGAAACGACGTCCCTCACGCAAGGTCGTCTATATAAGGCACTTCTTTTCCAACACGTGGAAAAATGGCACAACGGCGAGAGCCCAATTTTGGCGAACAAGAGAGCTTGCTGCTCGTCAGGCTGTGCCTAAGGCACCGGCACACGCTGTTTATCCAGCACCACCACCTGCCCCCCAGGCTGCAGGCCATGCGAGCCTGGTCCCGCATCCGGGAAAGGTTAGAAAGGTAAGGTTATGGCCCAACCCCCCTCCCCTCCTGTACCTACACATATAACAGCTCCGTCATCAATGTTACCAGCAGTAACTGGAGTGTCCATGCAAGGATCATGAGTAATATAGGAACATGCACAATCACTAATAATTTGTATGTTATTGAAACGACCACCATTCCCACATCCCTACAAGAATGTATTTCGTTAGGTTAGGTATGTGACAAATGCTATTAGTGTTATGTGACAATTTCGTTAGTTATGTGAAGGCCACATTTTCCAACCCCTCTTTGCAGCCAGTGGGTTACAACGCCTCCGAATAGTGGAAGCATGAGACCAATGAAACCTATACCATACTTTATAACATGGTCATGATAACACATATAAAGTAGTTTAACAAGCATACATTATAATGTATACAAACGGTACTGTCTGGCCTCATGCCCACCTCTCTGGCATCATCTGCATAGGAACCAACTCGGTGGCTGCTGTGGGTGCTTCACCACCCCACCCCCAATATCAAATATGTATGGAGGGAGTGGTCATCTCCACTGGGGGTTCCACCCCCCAAAATGGTAAAAAGGTGGCTCCTATGATTCACTACCAATGGAGGTGCCCCCCCCCCCCCAACACTGTAGACCCTCTCTCTCTGGTATGTGAATAGCAAATGAATGTGTGCAGAGGACAAAAAGGACCAACACCCCTGACCCCTGCTCTACAAACTTATATCTTACAGACGCTTTGGAGTCCACCGGGACCTGGAGTCCCTGAGGAGGCGGTTCCGGCGGGTGAGGCGGGAGAGGCCCGACCTCATCCGGGCGGTGCGAAGGCACCTCAGGGCTCGCCGTAAGTATTCAAAAACAGGACACCTGTACAGATTACTACATACATTTCATGAATAAAGCAAATGTGTTGTACAATATCACTTCCCATGTGCCTAATAGGCACCTAGTAATACCATATCTGTCCCAGATCAAGGATGCAGGTTGCAGGGGTTCTCCCATGAGCGTGCCTGCAACGTCCGACCATCCCCCCGAGATGAATGAGATGATATGCCACACTTTACTATTCACCTTATTGTGGTGGCTGATTACTGTGTCCTGGTACAGCTGCCTGAGGCCCTACTTGTACTGCATGTTATGGCCTAAATCACATAAAAGAATTGTGCTCAACACCCTTCCCACTGCCCCCCCCCCCCCAATAACTCCTACAACAACTGCCCATCAACCCCTCGTTGCATCTCACAATGCAAACATACTGGTCAGCAATGAATTTGGTATGGCAACATGTCCTGCGTGGTGTGTGTCAGAGGAGGGTCCAGGGTTCTGTTTCATGTCATCTGATGCAGCTCATTCCCCATGGGCATAGGCTACGCCTTACCACACCCTGCCCCATCCCCTGCCTCACGCCACCCAGCTACTGCACTACGCAAGCCATGGTGTATGCACTGATCTCAATCACACTCCTTTTACATACACAGGGCTCCACCAGCAGGAAGCTGAGCGCCAGGATGAGGAGGGCCACCACCTCCAGGAGGAGCAGGAGGAGCAGGAGGAGCAGGAGCAGCTGGATGAGGAGGAGGAGGAGGAGCAGCAGCCAGGCCAGGAGGCAGCCCACCAGGGAGGACTCGGAGGAGGGAGTCCTCATCATAGATGAGGAGGATGAGGACAATCATGAGGACCCCTCCCCACCTGCAGCTCCGTATGAGGCCTCTCCCTCCCCTCAGGCAGCACCATAGCCTGGCCCACCTCCATCCCCTGGGCCAGCTTCAGTGTCCCCTGGCCCACCTCCATCCCCTGGGCCAGCTTCCGTGTCCCCTGGCCCACCTCCATCCCCTGGGCCATCTTCCGTGTCCCCTGGCCCACCTCCAGCCTTTGGCCCTGCCACTGTGGTGCGCCTCCTGCAGCAGCTGGTAGATGGCCAGCAGCAGCTTATAGTTGGCCATCACCAGCTGCTGCAGGAGGTGAGAGCCCTACGACAGGGCAATGAGCAGCTCCAGGGCCCACTAAGGGTACTGCTGGGGCTGCTCATTGCCCTGCTACAGAGGGCCTTGCTAAGAGGGCGTGGCCGCCCTTAATTTAAATAGGGGGGGCCTGTTGGGGGTGTGGGGAGTGGGTGGGGGAGGGAATTGTTGGGGTTGTGTGTGTGGGGGGAGGGAAATGTTGGGATTGTGTGTGTGGGGGGAGGGAAATGTTGGGGGTTCTGTGGGGAGTGGGGGAGGGAATTGTTGGGGTTGTGTGTGTGGGGGGAGGAAAATGTTGGGGGTTCTGTGGGGGGTGGGGGAGGGAATTGTTGGGGTGTGTGGGGAGTTGTGGGGGGGAGGAGGGCATTGTTGGGGCTTATTTTGTAGGGGTGGGGGTGGGGGGGAAATAAATGTTTCTGTTACAATATAACTATCAGGGTGTGTGTGTGTGTTTGTCTCCCTTGTGCATTACATATCACCAAATGGTGCTGTTGAGTTGAGAGGAAGGAGGCAGCAATATGCATAGCATTAAATGTGCTGTGTGAATGAGAAGGTGATGTATGTCTGAGAATGTTGGCCATACAGAACGCCACCTGTTCATTCCAACCTGCATGGCCATATGTGCAGAGGGGTTGGGCCGGGGAGGCTGGATGGATATTTGTGTCCATTAATAAAAATGGCCAGCCAGCATCTCTCTCTCCCTTCCTCCCTCCCCTCCACCATACTGACCCACAATACAGAGTGCCATCAATAAGAGATTAATAGTGTATCACGTGTGATCTGCCAGGTACACACTTCCACATAACTCCAGGTACCACATACACAGTGTTTGCTGTCTGATGGACACATATCCTTACCCACAAGCCACATTGGTGGTGGGGGGGGGGGGGGGGGGCCAAGAAGGACCTACAAACAGCTGGCTCATATTTTCACATTGAATACATCAGCTATGGTATATAATGCTGAGGAGCAAAAGGGAAACAATGGGAAACCCAATAGATGGATGGTTACTTCATCACAGTTGCAATGTAATACTTGTGTTAGGGAAGGGCACAAATAAAAATGGTGCTCATTATTTGCAGGTGTGATCACACTTTCTCCAGTAGTCCATCAAGGTGTGTTACATTCAAGTATTCTGGGTTTGTGTTAAACTTTGTCCCTGAAGTGACTTGCCTTAGGTGGGATTTGAACCAGCAACCTTATGATTATAAGGCTGGTGCTCTAACCACTAGGCCACAGCAGCCACCAGGCTTTAGCCACCACCAGTTACTTTGGGTTGGTACCTGTACACACACCCCTCTCCCTCACCACCATGTCATAGGCCTCAGTGGTACTACCTGTAGCCACCTCGATCATTTTTTGTCCAGGCTACCGATTAAAAACAATGTAATGTGCATGTTCCCTACCCTACTACCTATGGAGCAATTTAGGAAGGTGTTCCATAATGTGCTATACACATCCATTGCATTAATCATTCTCCCCTCCCCCGCCTATGGACCTTGAGAATGGGTGGCTACTTCATAAATGGGGACTGGGGTACACCACATAAACAAGGAAGATGGAAGCTACCGGGAACCAATACAGCACCTCCAACAGCTGGCCCACACCACTGAGGACCTGCCAACCCCACAGTACAGTGCACAGGAACCTGGTGAAAAGAGAGCTACCTAACATCTGACTCCAGACTACATACATACAGTGAATGCACACTCCTTGACTATGAGCACAAAGAGAAGAGGTGGCAGACAAATGAGAGCTTACCATGAACGTCTGTTTCAAGACTGTGTAGTGCGCCTTTTATCTTCTGGAACATTAGCTGCACATCTCCCTGATTGAAATGACCCTTACCGAGGGGTGCTTGATTTGGGCCGACTGTACTAAATTCTTGGCCCCCACACACTGCCTGCTACAACCAGGCAGAGAGAATGGGAGAAAGGAAGGGAGCATCAGGGGATGTGGAAGACAGGAAACGGAAGGCGTGGTGGCTGAGGGCCAACAATAATTCCCCCCCCCCCCCCTAAATACACAGGTGTACCCAAGCATACATTGCTAAACACATACCTTCATATAAGTGAGGGTAAAACCCTGTAAATGATTATTACGAACAACGGGCAAGGTCTAAGTGCAGGAAATGGCAGGTAAAATGGCAATGAAGAAAGGGAAGGCAGGTGGAGACGCCCATACTTATCTACTCATAATCGAAACCATGTGTTCCTAATCGCTATCTGAACTGGGCACGCTTAGCAATTATGTGTATAATTGAAAAAGAAACGCCCATATCAGAAACGCCTATGCCCCCGTCTCAATGGGCGTTCTTGGCGCCTATATAAACGCCCAGTCCGTATTTTCGAAAACCCCATTGGTACAATGCCACCACGCATGCCGCCGACCCGGAAGGGTAATTTTGTCGAAGCAGAGGTGGAGCTCCTGGTGCAAGAAATAGTACAGCGGCACCGGAGTCTGTTTGCTCCTACAGGGCAGAGGCTGGCAGCAACATTAAAGCAGCGCGAATAGGAGGCAGTACGGGACAGCCTGAATGCTGTCTTCCATGCTGGGAGAGACGTGGAGGACTGCAAGAGGAAGTGGCGGAAGCTGAGGAGGGATGTTCGGAGGAAGGCGGGGGCCAATCCCCCAGGCAATGACACTGCCAACCTTACACCCATGGAGCTGATGGTGTACTCCCTCCTACCCCAGGAGGGCATCCACGGGATTGGCTCCCTGGACACCTCGGGCCAGGCTGAGGACTCAGGTAGGTGTTTCATTATGCAGTTGGGGTATCTGTTGTGCTGCAGTACACTTGTGTTATAGAAGTTGGGGTCAGGGGGAGGGAGGTGAGGAGTGGGGGGCAGGAGGAGGGGGGGGGAGTATCTCTGGCTGTCTTTATGTATATTAACAGGCCACCTTTATGATGCTGTTGTGACCTGGTAACCCCTACTCACTAGCTCTCTACCCTTACTCCCTATCCCTACTGTTGTCATTGGGTTTCCTCTTACTTGTCCTGTGTGCCCATATTTATTGAATTAATTGTAAGCTCTATTTGAGTAGTGGTAGTGGTCATGTGTGTTATAGGAGCAAGCAGACAGGGTGGGTGCTGTGTGTGTGTGTGAGCACCCCCAATATTGAGGAAAGATCATGTAGCTGTGCAGGGAGGAGTGTTGGTCACTGGGCTTAGCACCCCCAATACTACTTTCCAGTTGGCTCCTATGGGTGTGTGTAGGTTACTACTGTGGCAGAACTTTGGGGGCCGTCCTTCCCTACTACTCCCTCCTATTTTCCCATTACCAAACTGTGCCTAGTTCCTCCTGTGACCTCTGTGCTCTACTGAGTGTGGGCCACATGCATTCAACTGAAGGAGCCTGTAATGGGGGTCATAAAGCAGTTCTATGCAGTTTAGCAAGTCAGTAGTAACACAACACATGCTGCAATGTTGTTCAATTTAACAATTATACAACTAACAGCTTGAGCACAACGTTGTGAGTGGTGTCCTTCTCTTGGCTGCTCATCCACCACCTCTACCCAGCTGCCTGCGGGGCTCTCTCTTTCGTACCCGTGTCAATTCCATTCCTCCTCACCATCTCTTTGCTGGGTCATCAGGTTGGGGGACATACCAATGTATATGAATGCTGAAAGACAAAAGTGGGTTATTTGCACCAACACTATTCCTCACTCTTGTGCTATACAGGTGATGACTCAGAGGAGGCTGGCCCTAGTGGCCTGCAAGGCCAACGCCCTACACCACCAGTCCAGCCTCAACCTCCACAGCCTGCAGCACCAGCCGTCCAGCCTCCACCACCTGCACCAGCTGTGCATCCTCGGCGTCCACCACCACCTGCACCAGCTGTGCATCCTCTGCATCCACCACCACCTGCACCAGCTGTCCAGCCTCTGCCACCACCAGCTGTCCAGCCTCTGCCACCACCACCACCACCACCTGCACCAGCTGTCCAGCCTCTGCCACCACCACCACCACCACCACCTGCACCAGCAGAGGCCGCACCTCCAGCACCGGAGGACTTTGTTGAGGAGGAGGAGGGCCCAGCTCCCTGCCAGAGGCCATCCGGCCAAAGGAGGCAACTCCTGCGGCTGGCCACGGAACTACTCCGCCACAACGTGCGCTTGGAGGAGTACCGGCAGCAGAAACTGGAGCTGCAGCGCCAAGCACTGGAGGCACAGCAGCGAGCACACCAGGAACTCCTCCAGGCGCAATGTGAAGGCCACCAGGAGGTGCTCCAGCAACTGAGACGGCTGGAGCAGAGCATCCAACACCTGCGCCCTCAGGGCACCGTGCCTACTCCAGCCCCCGTGCTGCTGGAGCAGCCCCTGCCATCAACATCCTCCTCCACTGACCACCAGCAACCACCAGCTAAGAGGTGGGCAATGCGATCCTCAGCCTCCGCACCCACTCCTGCAGCACCCACCAAATCTGCTCCCATTCTGGGTCCTGTGGCCAGACCACTAGAACCAAGAAGGTGGCCCAATTTCCACGGTGCAGCCGAAGCCGCAGGCTGCCGTGGGGATAGGGAGGAGGAGGACACTGGGAGCAGCAGCTCCGAAGAGGGTGAAGAGACTTCCCGTGCAGCACCAGCTGCAAAGGAAGGGCATGGGAGGGGTAGGAGGGGACGGGGGAAGGGAAGGGGAAAATGATGGGACATGCTGTATGGTGAGGGTTGGTGGGAGGGGGGTGGTGGTGGTGGTGGTGGTGGGGTTGAACACACACATATGCACTGAATGTAAAAAATAAATGTTCACTTACTTTCACCTAAAACTTGTTTCAATGAGTCTTTGTCTTGCTCTTACGCCAAGCTGGTAGGCATTGAGCTCTGCTCTGTGGGCTGGGGGTGGAGGGGGCTCCTCTTCCAGCTCATCTGGGGCCTCTTCTGGTGGTGGCTGTGGCTCCTCTGGGAGAGGCTGTCCTCTGCGCTGGGCCAAATTGTGTAACATGCAGCACGCCACAAAGATCTTGGCCACCTTTTCTGGACTGTAGAGCAGCTCTCCTCCAGACCGGTCCAGACAGCGGAAGCGGTTTTTCAATAAACCAAAGGTGCGCTCAATGATCCCCCGGGTGCTGCGATGTCTCCTGTTGTAGGTTTCTTCTGCCCCTGGTTGTGGGTGGATCAGGGGGTTCATGAGCCATGTCCTCTGCGGGTAGCCTCGGTCACCTTTGCAGAAAAGCAGAATGAGATAGATGAGTGTGTATCGCTTGGAGCAGGTACAGGGGGGGGCGGGGGGATTTGGATAGTGGGTTGTGGTGGAGGAAGCCAGGGCGGAGGGTTGCCCAGTGGAGGAGGTCTAGTATGGGTGGTACATGCATGTTGCACTTACCTAGTAGCCATCCACCAATGAACTCCCCTCGCTCGAACCTGCGGAAGATGCCCGAGTGCTGTAGGATGTAGGCATCGTGGCTGGAGCCGGGGTACCTGGCACACACGTCTAATATCTCCCCCTGGGCATCACATACAACTTGCATGTTCATAGAATGAAATGCCTTCCTATTTCTGTAGGTGGCTTCGTGTGCCCGGGGGGGTCTGAGGGCTACGTGTGTGCAGTCTATCACACCGATGACCGAGGGGAATCTAGCAACAGCATAGAAGGCGGTCATGTTGTTGTGCAGGGCCTGGGGGGTGGTGGGGAAAGTGATGTAGTGTGAGGTGTGAGTTATGAAGGCATCCAGGAACTGGGTGAGACAGTGTGAAATAGAAGCCTGGGTGAGGCCTGTGTTAGCAGCTAATACGGATTGAAAACTGCCAGTGGCCAGGACAGAGAGAGCGGAAGTGATTTTGAGGTGGGCAGGGATGGGGTTATTCCTACGTGTCTGGGGCTGAAGGAGGGGTGTCAGCTGCTCACACAGCTGACGAATGGTGGCCCTATCAAACCTGAACCTTGTTAGACACTGCTGGTCAGTGAGTTGTAGGAAGGTGGTGCGGGGCCTAAACACTCGGGGCCGTGAATACCTCCTGCGGTGGGTGGCCTCTTCGTGTAGCATGCATGCCACAAGTGCATTAAGTGCATCCATATCCCCACCACCAGTGCAAGTATTAGGACTAGTAGTCAAACAAACAGCAACACACACAGATCTTTCACTTCCAGCCACCACGCCCTCTGGCCACTCACTCGCCAAACAGTACAGGAACACAGAGACAAACGGAGGTCAGGGAATAGAGTATACACGTGGGAAGAGTGAATGGGGAGGGATAGGGGGAGGGGAAGGGGGCGATGGAGCAAAGGAGTAGGAGTAAGGAACGGTCAAAGGGTAAGACACAAAAAGAGGCAGGGCACACAGACGACCGTCACAGGTACTCAACACGCTCGGCTTTCTCTCTGCAACCACCACTTCAGCTCTTCCACCAACAATATCGCCACTCTCCAACTACACACAATCGCTAATGGGTCTAAAAATGCTTTCCCCCTTGCTCTGGTCGCTTTTATTTCGGGTCCATCATATTACGCCCATCTTCCCGCTCAACCAGAGCCATTTCGCTATTCGTTATACGTTGTACCCGTCCACGTCGTATCACCGCCCCTAACACGCCCCCGACACGCCTCTTATTTGGACGTTTTTACGTCCACGTACGAGCGACACGGACGCACTGAAACATTGCTTTCGATTATATGGATTTACTCGTTTTTGTGAGATTAACGTCCATCTCCCGATTTAGGTCGGAACTTGGGCGTTTGTCTCGTTCGATTATAAGCAGGATGATGGACGCTTATTTGTGTGTAAATTTCAAGCAGCTGTGATTTGAAGAAGGAAGGTGGCTTCTGGTGTTTGGAAGTAGGAAATATTATTGACATCATTTTATTTCTATTTTGTGCAATAACTAGGTGTGTTTGTTAATAATAAATATGGTTTGCAGAAGCTGTAATGTATGTATGTTAGTAGAGAAGAACATTACATGTTATAAAGATATTAGTCAGATAATATTTGTAATCAATGAATATGCATGAGATTTATTTGCATACAGTGGAGGCAGTATATGCAAATAGTTCTCATGCATATTCATTGGGGACATCCTGAAAACCCGACTGGGTTGTGGACCTCAAGAACCAACACTGAGCACCTCTGCTGTAAAGACTCCAAACTTTATTCCCATATAAAAGAATTGGTTAAATGATGCTATTGAATAATTGTACTTTTTTTAAATAGTTGATTCAAATTGGCCATGGGTTTCTTTAATGCATAGAAGAACAGCATTTTTTTTCTTTTAATGTCTTTATAAGCTAGTTTAAAGAGGAGTGGGGCGCATGTTGTGGGGGGTGAATATAATATGTGAAAATCACAGCCTGGCTTGCCACCCCAAATACTTCTGTCTAGAGACACCACTGCTCCTCTTGCCCTCTTTAGGGCAAGAGGAGCAGTGGTGTCTCTAAACAGAACTTAGACGTTGTTGCAATCACAGAGACATGGCTCAATGGTTCCCATGAATGGGATGCAAACATACCAGGCTATAATCTATTTAGGAAGGATAGAGAGGGTCGTAAAGGTGGAGGAGTAGCTCTATATGTGAGAAATGATATCACAGCAACCGAAATGACAGGGACCTGGGGTAAGGAAGAAGCGATATGGATCACCTTAAAAAGAGATGATAGAACCTCTGTCCACGTGGGTGTTGTCTACAGACCTCAAACACAATTGGAAGAATTAGATAAAGACCTGATCGCAGATATTCAAAAGTTGGGAAAGAAGAGAGAGGTGCTGTTGCTGGGAGATTTCAATCTGCCGGATGTAGATTGGAAGGTTCCGTCTGCGGAATCGGAAAGAAGTAGAGAGATTGTGGATGCTTTCCAAAGTGCTCTGCTCAGACAAATGGTCATGGAACCCACAAGGGAAGGAGCAACGCTGGATCTGGTGCTCACAAATGCGGATAGCATGTCAAATGTCCGAGTGGGTGCCCACCTGGGCGGCAGTGACCATCAAACGGTTTGGTTTGATATGACAGCTGAAGAGGAGGGTGGCCACTCAAAACTCAAAGTCCTGGATTTCAAGCATGCTGACTTTAGTAAAATGGGGGAATACCTAAGGAAGGAGCTGATGGGCTGGGAGGACGTACGAGAAGTGGAAGGATAGTGGTCCAGACTGAAAGAAGCTATAAATAGGGCCACAAACCTTTATGTAAGGAAAGTAAATAAAAGCAAGAGAAAAAGGAAACTGCTATAGTTCTCCAAGCAAGTGGCTGAGAAAATAAAGGCTAAAGAGTTGGTGTTCCAGAAATACAGAAAACCTCAAGACGAGGAACACGGGGAGGAATACCGGAGGAAACTGAAAGAAGCCAAGCGAGAGGTACGTCTGGCGAAAGCGCAAGCGGAAGAACAAATGGCTAGAAAGGTAAGGAGGGGTGACAAAAATTTCTTCAGGTATATTAGTGAAAGGAGAATGACTAAAAAGGGAATTGTGAGACTAAAAGATACTGCAAACCGCTATGTAGATAATGATGAAGAAAAGGCAAATTTGCTAAATAGATACTTTTGTTCTGTTTTTACTGAAGAAAATCCAGGAGAAGGACCACGATGGACTGGCAAAAGTTCATGTGAGAATGGAGTGGATATAGCACCGTTCACGGAAGAGAGTGTGTATCAACAACTAGAAAAACTAAAGGTGGACAAAGCCATGGGAACGGATGGGATCTACCCCAGGATATTGAGGGAGCTCAGAGAGGTTCTGGCGGGTCCTCTTAAAGATTTGTTTAATAAATCCTTAGAAATGGGAGAGGTTCCAAGGGATTGGAGAACGGCGGAGGTGGTCCCTCTTCACAAAAATGGTGACAGGGAAGAAGCTGGAAACTACAGGCCGGTAATCCTCACTTCGATTATTGGAAAAGTAATGGAAGCGATGGTGAAGGAAAGGATAGTGAATTTCCTGGAAGAAAATGAGTTGCAAGATCGGAGACAACATGGTTTTACCAAATGGAAATTGTGCCAAACGAATCTCATTGAATTCTTTGATTGGGTGACCGGAGAATTGAACCATGGACGTGCTATAGATGTTATCTACTTAGATTTCAGCAAGGCTTTTGACACGGTTCCCCACAGGAGGCTCTTAAATAAACTGGATGGGCTGAAGATAGGACCCAAAGTGGTGAACTGGATTAGGAACTGGTTAACGGACAGGCGCCAGAGGGTGGTGGTGAATGGAGTTCGCTCGGAGGAGGGAAAGGTGAGTAGTGGAGTGCCTCAGGGATCGGTGCTGGGGCCGATTCTGTTCAATATATTTGTGAGTGACATTGCCAAAGGGTTAGAAGGTAAAGTTTGCCTATTTGCGGATGATACTAAGATTTGTAACACAGTGGACACCCCAGAGGGAGTGGAAAACATGAAAAAGGATCTGAAAAAGCTAGAAGAATGGTCTAAGGTTTGGCAATTAAAATTCAATGCGAAGAAATGCAAAGTGATGCACTTAGGGAGTAGAAATCCAAGAGAGGCATATGTGTTAGGCGGTGAGAGTCTGCTAGGTACAGATGGGGAGAGGGATCTTGGGGTGATAGTATCTGAGGATCTGAAGGCGATGAAACAGTGTGACAAGGCGGTTGCCGTAGCTAGAAGGTTACTAGGCTGTATAGAGAGAGGTGTGACCAGCAGAAGAAAAAAGGTGTTGATGCGCCTGTGCAAGTCGTTGGTGAGGCCCCACCTGGAGTATTGTGTTCAGTTTTGGAGGCCGTATCTTGCTAAGGATGTAAAAAGAATTGAAGCGGTGCAAAGAAAAGCTACGAAGATGGTATGGGATTTGCATTACAAGACGTATGAGGAGAGACTTGAAGACCTGAACATGTATACCCTGGAGGAAAGGAGGAACAGGAGTAATATGATACAGACGTTCAAATATTTGAAAGGTATTAATCCGCAAACAAACCTTTTCCGGAGATGGGAAGGCGGTAGAACGAGAGGGCATGAAATGAGATTGAAGGGGGGCAGACTCAAGAAGAATGTCAGGAAGTATTTTTTCATGGAGAGGGTGGTGGATGCTTGGAATGCCCTCCCGCGGGAGGTGGTGGAGATGAAAACGGTAACGGAATTCAAACATGCGTGGGATAAACATAAAGGAATCTTGTGCAGAAGGAAGGGATCCTCAGGAGCTTAGCCTAGAATGGGTGGCAGAGCTGGTGGTTGGGAGGCGGGGCTATGCTGGGCAGACTTATACGGTCTGTGCCGGGGCTGGTGGTTGGGCGGCGGGGATAGTGCTAGGCCGACTTATACGGTCTGTGCCAGAGCCGGTGGTGGGAGGCAGGGATAGTGCTGGGCAGACTTATACGGTCTGTGCCAGAGCTGGTGGTGGGAGGCGGGACTGGTAGTGGGGAGGTGAGGATAGTGCTGGGCAGACTTATACAGTCTGTGCCAGAGCTGGTGGTGGGAGGCGGGGTTGGTGGTTGGGAGGTGGGGATAGGGCTGGCCAGACTTATACGGTCTGTGTCCTGAAGAGGACAGTACAAATAAAAAAGTAGCACATATGAATTTATCTTCTTGGGCAGACTGGATGGACCGTGCAGGTCTTTTTCTGCCGTCATCTACTATGTTACTATGTTACTTTATTCTGCTCTCACACTTCAGCCCTCCTTTAGCTTTTCTTTCTTTTCCCTTCATTAACTCTTCTTTCAGCTTCTTTCCTTCTTCTTCCTTTCCCTCATATATTCCTCTCTTTCCCTTCTTCAGGCTCTCCTCATTCCCAGATTCAACTGCTCTTCCACAGTTCTCAGCTTACCCCTGCCTCTCATACCCTTACCTTATCCCAGAATGTTCCCTTTCCAACTCATTCCTTTTCTCCTCCCTCCTATCCCCAGCATTCTTCCTTTGCCCTGACTGTCTCCCACTCTTCTAACATCTGTCATCAACAACTCTACCCCACCTCACCCATCTACTATCTGACACCCTTTGTCCAAAGAATATATACAGAACATGCTTCTCTTTCTCAAAGTTTTAACATGCGTCCCAAAAAAATGTTATTACAATGAATTTGTGAAAAGAACCCATAATACCGCCTGCAAATGGGGCAAAAATTCTGAAAATGAACTGAAAATATCTTGGCTGTGTACATCCTTACACATATCATCAATGGGCCTCTATCCTGCTCTGGAAGGACCATCTCTAAGAGTGGGTTATTCAGTTTCCAGGCTTGTGTGATCTTTGACCTCTGTGCTGAGAGACTCAATAAGGTGGGGGTGCGGACAATTAGCACCAAATTGTAGTAGTGGTTTTAGGGATTTGGACACTTGCTTGCTGAGAACAGGACTGAGATTACCAACTCATTTCACAAAGGCCACCAAACAGCTTTCAGATGATGATGGCTTTTGTCAGGACCAGCCTGGGCCAGAAATGAAAGACTCTGTAACCATGTTCTGGTTCCTCTGTTCCATCCAGTGCTCTTGTTTTCCAGTGTTATTCTTTTACAGTCTCTTGAGCCCAGGGCCGCCGAGAGACTAAGCTGGGCCCCCCCCCCCCCCCACTCCCAGGCCACTGGCGCTGCAGTCCCTGGTCTCACCTGCCTGCCCTTGGCATCGTCGACATCACCCCTCCGCCCGCCACCGGGCCCCCTGCATTAAAATTGGCAGTACCTCAGCTCCGTTTGGAAAGGCAGATCGCCGCCCTTTGGGCCTTCCCTTACTGTGTCCCACCCTCGTCTGATGTAACTTCCGGTTTCCGCGAGGGCGGGACACAGGGAGGGCCCGAAGTGAGGCGATCTGCCTTTCCAAATGGAGCTGAGGTGCTGCCAATTTTAATGCAGGGGGCCTGGTGGCCCGGTGGCGGACGGAGGGAGGGCTGTCGATGGAGCCGAGGGCAAGCAGGTGAGATTGGTGACTGCAGCACCGGCGGCCTGAACCCGGCGCCTGGTCCCCCTTGGAGGCCTGGAGAATTTTGTCCCCCCTGCCCCCCCTTCTCGGTGGCCCTCCTTGTGCCATATCTATGTAGAATGAAGTCCGTTGCTTACAAGTCATGGCAAAGTTCTAGAAGCTGTGTTGGTTTTTGACTCCTCCCTCTCCTTCTCTGCGCATATCCAGCAGATAGCCAAGACCTGTCACTTCTTCCTCTTTAACATCAGCAAAATTCGCCCTTTCCTCTCTGAACACACCACTCGAACTCTCGTCCACGCTCTCATTACCTCTCGCCTTGACTACTGCAACTTCTCACCGGCCTCCCACTTAGCCATCTATCCCCCCTTCAATCTGTTCAGAACTCTGCTGCACGTCTTATATTCCGCCAGAACCGATATACTCATATCACCCCTCTCCTCAGGTCACTTCACTGGCTTCCAATCAGATACCGCATTCAATTCAAGCTTCTCCTTCTTACCTACAAATGCACTCAGTCTGCTGCCCCTCACTACCTCTCTATCCTCATCTCCCCTTACGTTCCCGCCCAAAACCTCTGTTCACAGGACAAATCCCTCCTCTCAGTACCCTTCACCACCATCGCCAAGCCCCCTCCCTGCCCATCTTCAAGTCTTTGCTTAAAGCCCACCTCTTCAATGCTGCGTTCGGCACCTAACTCTTACCGTTCAGGAAATCCAGACTGCCCCAATTTGACTGCGCCTATCGGATTGACTGTTCACTTGTCTTTTAGATTGTAAGCTCTTTGAGCAGGGACTGTCCCTCTATGTTAAATTGTACAGCGCTGCGTATCCCTAGTAGCACTTTAGAAATGTTAAGTAGTAGTAGTAGTAGTTTTGTAGAAAAATGGATTCTTACTAGGTTCTGACACTTTTTATGAGGTTATCCATACCCGAGTATTCCAGAGCTAAAGAAGACATCTATGCGCAGGACCTATTCGCAGGATACTGATAGTTTTGCCCTTTATGTCATCCTTAGGATAGCCTGATAAAGGAGAGCATCGAGAAGATAGAAGACATTATCTTGATGAGAGCAGTAAAGACAAGGGTTGCGATGATGTTGTCAGCACAGACTTTCATAGGCCGTGTTTTAGTAAGTAATAAAGCATCTTTTAACCTGCTTGAAGGGTTTCAGGGTGAGAATCAAGAGCAGATCTGCATGGCATCCTTCCAATCAGTACAGGGTTGCCAATGCATAGAAATATTTTTTACTGGCAGATTTCCAGATTTTCATTGACAACCTAACTTGTATTTTACCAACATGATCTACTATCAACATTCTGTACATAGCTGGACTTGTTGGGGGTAATTTTATAAAGACACTAGGAAAAAAGGCCCGTTTCTGACACAAATGAATCGGACGCTAGCAAGGTTTTCCTCAGAGTGTGTGTGTTTTACAGAGTGTGTATGAGAGTGAGTGTGTGATACAGAGAGCGTGAATGTGTGAGTGTGTGTGACAGAGAGAGAGTGAATGTGTGAGTGTGTGTGACAGAGAGAGTGAGACTGTGTGCGAGAGTGTGTGTGTGTGAGAATGAGAGTGTGTGCCAGGGGCCCCCTCCATCCCTCCCTCCCAGTGCCAGGGACCGCCTGCCCCCCCTCTAAGTTCCAGGGTCCACCCACCCAGTTCCAGTGTTGTTCCCCCCCTACCTACCCAGTTCCAGGGTCGTTTCCCCCCTCTCCCCCTCCCTCCCAGTTTCAGGGTTGCCCCCCCTCCATCCCAGTTTCTGGGTCTGCCTGGCCCCCCTCCAAGTTCCAGGGTCCGCCCACCCACCCACCCAGTTCCAGGGTCATTGCCCCCCCTCTGTCCCTCCCTCCCAGTTCCAGGGTAGTTGCCCCTCCCCTCCCCTCCAGCCACCCACCTGCAACATTGTGAAGCTGACTCCGTGATGACGTCGAGGGCGGTGGACCTATCAGAGGCGCGAGGGCAGGGCCGAGAGAGATGGTTACAGAGCGACGAACCCAACGATCCTTACGAACCCTTCACTTCAGTGAAGCCACGGAGTCAGCTTCAGAACGTTAAAGGTGCCTTTTATTATAGTAGAGATTAATATATAAAATGCTAAATGCAGGTATGCAGCATAAAAGGCTCTTACTTTTATGCATGAAGTAATTATAGAAGCACTATGTTGTGCATTTTTGTACATGTCCCAGCTGTAGGTGTGTTTAAGGGAGGAGTTTGGTCAGAGATTTGTGAAGTATGCTTACATATGACATATGCTTATATTTATTTGATTTAACTGCCTTCCACCCACAGTATGACAAGGTGGTGCACAGAACATATGAACATTCTTAAAATAGGACTCCAAAAGATAGAAAGAAGGACAAGAGTAAACAAAAGAGGCAGGAGAGAGAAATAATAGATTTGCAGGAGACATAAGACCAAGTTGTGCCACCCCTGTGCTGGTAGAAGCATAAGAAACAGGGATCTAATTGGTGTCAAAAGTTTGGATGATGCCTGATATAAACTTAGGAGATTTCTATTCCTTAGATCAGTGGGAAGCATATTCCATAGTGTGGTATGTCCTCCAGCATTGACTTGTCTGTCTGCAATGGTACATCCTCCTGCAGCGTGTGATTGGTCCTTCTCTACTAATGTTACATTAAAAGTTACTTGTGTTGAAAAAAAAAAAAAAAAATATATATATATATATATATATATATATATATATATATATATATATATATATATATATAGATTCTAGATTCTATCCTCCACCAATTACCTATAAGGTAATAAGATTTACATTTGTAAGAAAAAGGGGGAATTAAATATTATATTTGTGAAATTACATTAACCTGCACTGCAAGGTTTAAGAACATGTGCTCGGAACATAAAACACCATATATTCAACTTTAAAAAGGTTTATTTACAATACAGGTAATGTAATAATGTTACAAGCGAGAGGTAGTTTTTAAGAATCTTGCTTACAGGAGAAATTTGCGACAAGATAACAGGTCTGAATCATAAATTAACTTACAAAGTATGTTGTCCAGCTTAGTGATGATCACATGAGGCATAGGTAACAGGAGTCCAGAGATCCTTACAGCAGCCCATGGTGGGGGGGGGGGGGGGGGGGGGAAGAAAAGAGCAGCAAAAGAGAAGAGAAGCCCAGAGAGGAGCGTGCTCCTGGCTTTTATAATGTTCCTATGGAAAACTTAGGGGCAACTGAGTCCTGGGTATTGTAGTTTGCAGGGAAGCTTGGTCACTTGCTATAAGCCTTTTGTCTGCACATGTGCTGGTGTCTTGTCTGATAGTTGATGGGGGGAGGGGGGCAGATACACATCTGATAAGATTTGTCTGAGGTAGCCAGCTGTATTTCTATAGGTGATCAGTGTCTTTTGTTTAGCCCCAGCCTGAATCATTGTCTGTGAATAGGTAGATGGGCTTTCAGTCTGAGTCATAGGTGGAGTCTTTTGTTACTGCAGTCTCTGTGGCTACTGTCCCATCTTTGAGCTTTTATTATGCTGATGCACGGATATTCTTCACACCCAGCCAAGCTTTTGTTCAGTCTTCCCGGTGGAAGGAAGAGAGGAACTTGAAATCTCTTTGCAGCAGAACCTTTTATCTTTGTATCTGATCTAACAAAATATTTAAACAACTCTGGTATCATGCTACACTAACACCTCCTTCTGTAGGGCTAAGTCCTCTGGATTGCATGTCATCAGGAGTGCTGAGTACTACTCGTAACCTGCCCCTCCAAGTGCTTTCCAGGCAGTAAAAATCCTTCTTGTAGCTACCTCATAAGGTTAATGTGAAACAATCGAGCAAGATATTAGTCCAACAGTCCAACTCTACAATTATGCCGCTTAGTAATTACACTTTTAAACAGCTCCACAGACTCTTAGTCCTAACAGAAATGCTTCTGTCACACCCCTCACCTGTTTCTAGAAGCTCCCAATGAGCTCTGACAGTCTCCCATGCCTCTGGAGTCTGTTTTACTTCTGGGAACTCAGCACTTCCTTTATAGGCCTGCTAGCTGGGATTGATTGATGACATCATATCCTGCCTGAGAGTATTTAAGGAAGTTCTCCACTCTCAGCCAGTGCCCCGGCAACAGGCTTCTTGGTGTCTTGCTGACTCCAGTGGTATTGCATTGTTCCTGCATTCCTGCCTGCCTTGTTCCCATGTTCCTGTCTGTCTTGTTCCTGTCCTCCTGCATGCCAGCCTGTTCCTTCCTAGCCCCGTTCCAGTGTTTCTGTCTGTCTGTTCCAACCTTGCCCTGCTTCAGAGACTCTGTCTGTGTTTCTGCCTTGCCCTGTTCCTGTGTCTGCCTGTCTATCTTTGTCTTGCCCTGTTCCTGTGTCTCTGCCTATCCGTCCTTCTTTTTCCCTGTTCATGTGGTTCTGCCTGTCTGCCCTGTTCCGGTGTCTCTGCCTGTCTGTTCCTGCCTAGCCTGTTCCAACATTCCTGCCTAGCCTGTTCCAGAGGTCCTGTCTTGCTTCAGCATTCCAGCTAGCCTGTGCCTGTCAGGCCTTGCTCCAGCTAGCCTGAGCCTGTCGGGCCTTGCTCCAGCATTCCAACCTGCCTGTGCCTGTCCAGCCTTGCTCCAGCATTCCAGCCAGTCTGTGCCTGCCTTGACCTCTGGCCTGTACCTGACTTTGTTTGCTTGCTGCATGCCTTGACCTCTGGTCTACTCTTTACCTTGCCTGTCTTGACCCTGCTCCTCTTCCAGTTTGTGTTTGCCTTCAGCCTATCCTTGACTTTGTCTAGTGGCAGCATCAGCTGTCATCAGTGAGGGCCTGTGCTGCGCTTGCATTGTATAGAAGGTACTGACCTTGCTACAGCCCAAGGACTCACTTTCTTCGAATCATGATAGCGTCTTGTCTAAGCTGGGAGATTCTGCATTCATATGCAAATTTTTATATGCAAATGATTTATGAATGGATCAATATTCAAAGCAATTGTATCAGCCAGAAATGGCTCCTGACTAGTTACAGGGCCCTTTTACAAAGGCGCGGTAGGCTCTACGTTTGTGCAGCACACACCAAAACGAGACTACCGCCTGGCTAGAGCACACCCTGGTGGTAATTTCAGATTTGGCGCGTGTCCATAACTGCTGGAACAAATTATTTTTTTTATTTCCCTCTGCATGCGGTGTTTGCGGCATTAATCAGCAGTTGGCGTGCGCTGACCGGTCACCACACGTGTAGCGCATGAGCCCTTACCGCTAGATCAATGGGTGGTGTCAAGGGCTCAGGCCATAGTTGTTCGCTGGTTTCAATTTTACTGGAGGCCCTTTTCTGGCCCATTGAAAAAAAGCCCTTTTCCCTTGATGCTGTAAAAACTGGCCCGGTGCACGCTAAAAACACATGCCTACACTACCGCAGACCACTTTTTGCCGCAGCTTAGTAAAAAGACCCCTAAATCGCTTGTTCAAGGCTAAGTGGTCATTTGGGGCTGAGTCAACACTTGTCCGGTTAAGTGCTGATATTCAGCATTTAACTGGACATGGTCACCACATAAATAGGACCGCATAAACGTTTGTCCTATCTTTATGTAATGCCCTGTGGAGGGGCATAATCGAACGGGGGCGTCCATCTCTAACGACGGCCCCGTAAAGAGGCATCCCCGACAGCATTATCGAAACAAGATGGGCGGCCATCTTTCGTTTCGATAATACGGTCAGAGCCTGCCAAATCTCAACATTTGGCTCGACCTTAAAGATAGCCGCCCTTAGAGATGGCCAGCATTGGTTTTCGCTGATAATGGAAACCGAGGTCGGCCATCTCAAACCGGCCAAATCCAAGACATTTGGTCATGGGAGGCGCCAGCATTTGTAGTGCACTGGTCCCCCTCACATGCCATGACACCAACCGGGCACTGCCGACACACCCCCTTGAACTTTGACCGGCCCTGCAACGGAAAGCAGTTGAGGGCGGCCAAAATCGGCTTTCGATTATACTGATTTGGCTGCCCTTAGGAGAAGGGCGCCCATCTCCCGATTTGTGTCAGAAGATGGGCGCCCTTCTCCTTCGAAAATAAGCAGGATAGCTAGTTAAGTGCTAAACATCTCACTTAGGAGCCCTTTTACTAAGGCACTCCTAAAAGTGGCCTGTGCTGGTGTAAGCGTGTGTTTTGGATGCGCACAGGTCCATTTTTCAGTGTGCCTGGAAAAAAGGCATTCTTTTGTGGCCAAAAATGGATGTGCTGCAAAATTAAAGTGAGCAAGCGTCCATTTTTGGTGTGAGACCCTTCCACCACCCATTGACTTAGTGGTAAGGTCTCACACCCTAACCGGGCAGTAAGCATCAGTGCGCGTAAACTGCCGATTACCGCAGGGTAAGTACCACACAGTAGAAAATAGAAAATATTTTCTACTGTGCATTTTGAACGCGCATCAAAAATGGAATTACCACCCAGGGTATGTGGTAGCTGGGCGATAGTTCCAATTTGATGAGCATTGGATGCGCATAGGTGCCTACACGCCTTTGTATAAGGGCCCCTTAACTGGCTGTGCTGTAGCCGGCTCTGCAAACCCAGAAATTCAATGCTGTAGCCTGGACATGGCCCAGCATTGAATTTCCAGGGATAATGCTGGCAGCGGTCAGGAAAATACTGAGCGCCACTGACCGAATATCGATTCCCTTATCTTACATAACTCTGTTACCTGTATCAATAATTCTCAGTTTTCTTAAGTAACACTGGTGTCTGTATCACAGGTAATCATGGTATTCCTGTTGAGCATTGGATCAGTTGTGATATATTTCTTCATCTCCAGGTTGTAAGTAGCTCTTGTCTTCACCAGATCTCATTAGCTTCAATATGTTTCTTGCACGTTGTATCTAATCTTTTATTTTTTTATTCAATGTATTTGTTGAGTATTGTGAAACATTAACCCCCCCCCCCCCCCCAAACTTTAGTATATGGGACAAATAAGTATACAAAACTATAATATTTTCATCAGTTCTCATCCTCTGCTGAGATAGAGGTTCCAGGTGTTATCCAGCGTCTCTTGCTCTCCTTCAACCTGAGCTAATGGCCCTATGGTAGCAGACTAACAGTATTTGGAATGCTGTGAATGTGGCCCTTACCACTCCTGCTAGACTTGTCCACTCTGACTGAGTCTGTTCCTGGAGGGTTCATCACATAATGTAAGGCCTTGAAGGACTACGCTGCTGAGATGCGTTGATGATGGACACAGCATCTATTGATTAATAGAGAAGCACCAATGTGTGGGTCAGACTCTTCATTTGCACATGAAGTCCAAGTCCACTACAGATAGAAAGTGTCTGGCTGGGCCGGAGCGGGAGGCTCCTCTGTCGGGAGGAGGGGGTCTGGAGGTCCATTGGACTTCAAGCCCCTCGGAATGTTTGACAGGTGTGGGCCTTTTTTTTATAACAACTTTTGTCAAACAACTTCTGCAGGAGGATTGTGGCTTGGGCGCATGTCCAGCACAATCCTCCTGCAGAAGTACCCCTGTGATCATAGCTAATAGTGCACATGATTTTGCATTCTATTAGCTTTGATCATAGTGGCGTTACTGCCCCGTGCTGTTCCAGAGCTAATTTTAGAGCACTGATCATCTGCACATAAATGCTGAAGAGGCATGCCAAGAAGGCACCTACTTTCCTTTATAGAATACTAGTGTAACAGTGAAAAAGCTTACTTATAATATAGGTGTGAAGACACTTTTTCCAGCCATAAAGCTAATGTAAACGTGTGCTCCTAAGTTTCAGAGATATTCTAAGCTATGCATGCAACTTTGCAACCCACACATGGCCCCCCAGACTTCACCTATATGTATGCCTACCTGTAAAATACACATTATGTAGGACACATGCAAGTGGAATTTTGGCATATGCAATTGTTTGTGCACATATACACGCGTGTATACTATTATTCTGATTTACATGTGTAATTGGTGCATCACTGTGAGTGTGGACTTTTCTAGAATTGCCCTGCATTACCAATGGTGTTTTACTTTACCCAGCAAGAAAAAAAGAAGGTCTGAACAGTTTCCATGAAAAGCCAAAGCACAAAACAAGGGTAGAAATAGAGAAAGTTCCAAAAAAACACAGGCAAACTAGAAGAAACAGCTTCTAGTTTGCCAATTGCAGTAAACCACAAAGAGGTAATCCAAGTGACCCTACACGGGCTGTGTTTCTGCATAAAGCCTTCCTCAGGGGTCATTGGAGATCAGACCAGAGACCTTCGCTACTTGTGGAAAATTGGAGGTATTTCAAAGCACTGAAAAATATCTGCTTTAAAACCTAAAAACGCTTCTACACAGTGCCGCAGGCAATCTGCTCAACAAGAATTCTGCCCTTCTAGTTTGCCTGTGTCTTTTGGAACTTTCTCCAAAAGGCGGCTGAGGGGAGATATGATAGAGGTCTATAAAATAATGAGTGGAGTTGAACGGGTAGATGTACAGCATCTGTTTATGCTTTCCAAAAATACTAGGACTAGGGGTCATGCGATGAAGCTACAAAGTAGTAAATTTAAATGAATCTGAGAAAAAGTTTCTTCACTCAACGTGTAATTAAACTCTGGAATTCATTGCCGGAGAATGTGGTAAAGGCTGTTAGCTTAGCAGAGTTTTAAAAAGGTTTGGACGGCTTCCTAAAGGAACAGTCCATAGACCATTATTAAATTGGACTTGGGGAAAATCCACTATTTCTAGGATAAGCAGTATAAAATGTTTTGTACTTTTTTGGGATCTCGCCAGGTATTTGTGACCTGGATTGGCCACTGTTGGAAACAGGATGCTGGGCTTGATGGACCTTTGGTCTGTCCCAGTATGGCAATACTTATGTACTTATGTACCGTTGTTTTGTGCTTTTACTTTACCCAACAGTCATCACCATCACTGAACATTAGGCCTCTCTTTTTACAAAGTACCCATGAAATCAGTTTTAGTCTCTCTCTTACTGTCTCTTTATCCACTATGATATTTACATCTCTTATTATACTTGTGTTGTAGAATTGCTCTTGTAGAATCTCTGTTGATTGATATATTCAATATCATGAGCTATCTTGAACTTTAGTGGTTAAGTGGCTTAGAAATGTTGACATCCTATGTCTTTTTCTCCCAAAGTCCTCTGCAGTACTGTGAGAATTCCCGGAATGCCACTTTGACTGTGGATGTGTCCTTCAATATCTTCTTCCTCTTCTACTTTGGTCTTCGGGTAAAGTTCTCTTTCAGCTACCTGTAGAAATGACTAATTTCCAAATAAAGTAACTATTTAACCATTTTCTTCTGCACTTTCCTTCGCCCCCTGGCGCATTTAACCTTCTGCAATGATGCATTTCCTGTTTCCGTGAGGGCGGGACACTGTGTGAGGGAAGGGAGAAGCTGGAGGCGAGCCCAAGTGCTTTCTTCTTCACTGACATCGTTGCCACTGAAAATAAAAAGGTTAAACGCACCGGGGGGGGGGGCAAGGAACGGGGAAGAGGGCTGTCAGTTGGGGAGCTGAGAGCTGAGGGCGGGACGGAGGGAAAGCTGCCTGCATCATTGCACCGGTCCTTCGTTTGGGGGGGCAATGCCCCCCTCGCCCCCAAACTACGCCCATGGATAGGAGTGTACTTTATACAGTCCTTTTTTCCCAATCAGATATGCGGGCACTGGCACTGAATACTACTGGTGCCCATATAACTTTCAGCTTTACTTTGACTCTGTCCCTGGACTGCCCTGGCACTGCCTGGACTGTGCCAAAATCCAGTGCAACTGCCGCATTAAGTGCTGCTCAGTATCGGCATCCAGCCCACTCAGCATGGATTAAGCTGGCAGGAGCATCTCCTACTTGCTTAAACCATGCTGAATATTGATTTATTTATTAGGATTTATTTACCGCCTTTTTGAAGGAATTCACTCAAGGCGATGTACAGTATGAATAGATCAAACATGAGCAACCATGTTGGGCCAGCGGTAGTTCCGGAAGAGCAAGCGGTAATCCCATGTTGTGCTTACTGCCGCTCTGTAAAAGGGCCCTTCAGTTCCTTACTTTAGGAGACCTGTTATAGAATGAGGGGGTAAAGTCTCTACACAGTATCCAGAAAAAACGGGACCGCCAACATTTGTCCAAAACCCCCCAAAACATCCTACTGCAGCAGAAACTTCTGCCTGAAATTCAAGACATTTCTGAGAACTTTATTTTTCAATAGGATGGAGCTCCAGCACATTGAGTTTGTAAAACAGTTGAGTTCTTAATTAATGAAACCTCAGAATTCATTGAACTCAGTGGTGTTGAAGACTTTGTGAATAGGCAATTACAGCAGTAAAAATATTCAAATAACAATAAAAAGAATGGTGTGGTATACTACTTACAATGTCAACACAATACGTAATAGAACATTTTAATTGACAGTGTAGGGTATAAGTAAAGATGGAACATATAGATCGATAAGAGAGTAAGAAGAATTCTCCGAGGACAAGCAGGCTGCTTGTTCTCACTGATGGGTGACGTCCACGGCAGCCCCTCCAATCAGAATCTTCACTAGCAAAAGCCTTTGCTAGCCCTTGCGCGCCAATGCGCACCGCGCATGCGCGGCCGTCTTCCCGCCCGAAACCGGCTCGTGCCGGCCAGTCTTCTTTTGTCCGCGCTCGGTACGGTCGTGTTACGCCGTTCGCGCCCCTTAAGTTGACCTCGCGCGTCTCTTTTTGGTTTTCACTAACTAAAAAAAAAAAAAAAGGATTTTGGAAGAGGACCTTTTCGGTCTTTTTCCCTTTCCGCTACTTCCAGTTTTTGCCCCGGTAAGTTTTCTTTTGTCTTCGGGGTAGGCCTTTTTCAGGCCTCGGGTCAAATTTTTTCTTCCCCTCGTTTTTGGTGCCTACCGCAATTACGAGTTTCGATTTCGCCGGCGAGATTTTTCCGCCCATGTCATCGAAGTCTCCCAGCGGCTTCAAGAAGTGCACCCAGTGCGCCTGGGTAATCTTGCTCACTGACAGGCACGCGTCGTGTCTTCAGTGTCTGGGGGCTGGGCACCGCCCGCAGGCCTGTAGTCTGTGCGCGTTTTACAAAAGCGGACTCAGGTAGCGAGATTAGCCCAGTGGAACGTTTTGTTCTCGGGCTCCTCGTCGGCATCGGCATCGGGAGTATCGAGTGCATCGACGTCGACAGCGTCTAGACCTCCGTCCTCGGCCGCGACTGCATCGAGTGCATCGAGGCATCGACCCTCTGCATCGGGGCTGAGACATCGGACGACTGCATCGGCGTCGGTGGTACCGGGACCTCCACTTCTGCTGATGTCGTCGGACGGTGGTACTTCGACTGGAGTGCAGGTGAGGGCTGTCCATTCCCCTGCTGGTGGCGGTGAGTCTTCGGGTGGGTCTCCCCCTACCCTGAGGGCTCCTGCGGTACAGCCCCCCCGAGACCGACCTTCTTCGGCCTCGGCCCCGAGGAAGCGACGGCTGGATTCTACGTCCTCCTCATCGGTGCCGGGAAGCTCCGGTGACATGCTTCGTCCCAAGAAGTCGAAGAAGCATCGACACCGGTCCCCTTCCCGTATCGGCACCGAGAGCTCTGGGTCGCCGAGGGAGTCGGCACCCAGTAGGCATCGGCACCGAGAGGACCGCTCACCCTCTGTTCAAGAGGTGTCGATGCGCTCCACTATGGACAGCCCGGAACAGCCTCCACGCCCGGAACAGACTCTGACATCGACACCTGCATCGGCTTCCACGTCTTTCTCCACAGCCGCTCTGCACGAGAGTCTCCGGGCCGTTCTCCCAGAGATTCTGGGAGAGCTGTTGCACCCTTCCCCTCCGGTACCGGGGGTGCTTGCGCCACTGGTACCGTCGAGTGAGGCACCGGCTGGCCCCTTGCCCGGGGTGAGGTCTCCGACATCGGTGCCGCGTGCAGTACCGACTGCGGTCGCCTCCCAGGAAGGCTCCCCGACGACGTTGGCAGAGGGAGCTTCGCCGGTGCGGGCAAGGGAGTCTACCTCTCGACGCTCCCACCGTGGCCGTGATTCCACGGAGTCGAGCCGGGCACGGCTTCAGACACAGGTCCGTGAACTTGTGTCTGATACCGAAGGTGAGGCCTCGTGGGAAGAGGAGGAGGACATCAGATATTTCTCTGACGAGGAGTCTGAGGGCCTTCCTTCTGATCCCACTCCCTCCCCTGAAAGGCAGCTTTCTCCTCCCGAGAGTCTGTCTTTCGCGGCCTTTGTCCGGGAGATGTCTACGGCCATCCCCTTCCCGGTGGTTGTGGAGGACGAGCCCAGGGCTGAAATGTTTGAGCTCCTGGACTATCCTTCTCCACCTAAGGAAGCGTCCACAGTACCCATGCATCATGTCCTAAAAAAGACATTGCTGGCAAACTGGACCAAGCCACTAAGTAATCCCCACATTCCCAAGAAGATCGAGTCCCAGTACCGGATCCATGGGGACCCAGAGCTGATGCGCACTCAGTTGCCTCACAACTCTGGAGTTGTGGATTTGGCCCTAAAGAAGGCTAAGAGTTCTAGGGAGCATGCTTCGACGCCCCTGGGCAAGGACTCTAGAACCTTAGACTCCTTTGGGAGGAAGGCCTACCATTCCTCTATGCTCGTGGCCAAAATTCAGTCTTACCAGCTCTACACGAGCATACACATGCGGAACAATGTGCGGCAGTTGGCGGGCTTAGTGGACAAGCTCCCCCCTGAGCAAGCCAAGCCATTTCAGGAGGTGGTCAGGCAGCTGAAGGCGTGCACAAAATTCCTGGCCAGAGGGGTGTATGACACCTTCGATGTTGCGTCCAGGGCCGCTGCTCAAGGTGTGGTGATGCGCAGACTCTCATGGCTGCGTGCCTCCGACCTGGAGAATAGGATCCAGCAGCGGATTGCGGACTCACCTTGCCGTGCGTATAACATTTTTGGAGAGAAAGTCGAGCAGGTGGTAGAGCAGCTCCACCAGCGGGATACCGCTTTCGACAAGTTCTCCCGCCGGCAGCCTTCAGCTTCTACCTCTACAGGTAGACGATTTTTTGGGGGAAGGAAGACTGTTCCCTACTCTTCTGGTAAGCGTAGGTACAATCCTCCTTCTCGACAGCCTGCGGCCCAGGCTAAGCCCCAGCGCGCTCGCTCTCGTCAGCAGCGTGCGCCTCAGCAAGGCCCCTTGGCTCCCCAGGAAAAGCAAGGGACGAGCTTTTGACTGGCTCCAGCAGAGCATAGCCGACATCCAAGTGTCAGTGCCGGGCGACCTGCCAGTCGGAGGGAGGTTGAAAGCTTTTCACCAAAGGTGGCCTCTCATAACCTCCGATCAGTGGGTTCTTCAAATAGTCCGGCAAGGATACACCCTCAATTTGGCCTCCAAACCTCCAAATTGTCCACCGGGAGCTCAGTCTTACAGCTTCCAACACAAGCAGGTACTTGCAGAGGAACTCTCCGTCCTTCTCAGCGCCAATGCGGTCGAGCCCGTGCCATCCGGGCAGGAAGGGCTGGGATTCTATTCCAGGATCCATGGGGACCCAGAGCTGATGCGCACTCAGTTGCCTCAGAACTCTGGAGTTGTGGATTTGGCCCTAAAGAAGGCTAAGAGTTCTAGGGAGCATGCTTCGGCGCCCCCGGGCAAGGACTCTAGAACCTTAGACTCCTTTGGGAGGAAGGCCTACCATTCCTCTATGCTCGTGGCCAAAATTCAGTCTTACCAGCTCTACACGAGCATACACATGCGGAACAATGTGCGGCAGTTGGCGGGCTTAGTGGACAAGCTCCCCCCTGTCAGTGCCAGGTACTTCCTTGTGGAAAAGAAAACAGGGGGGATGCGTCACATCCTAGACCTAAGGGCCCTGAACAAATATCTGGTCAAAGAAAAGTTCAGGATGCTTTCCCTGGGCACCCTTCTCCCCATGATTCAGGAAAACGATTGGCTATGCTCTCTGGACTTGAAGGACGCCTACACGCACATCCCAATACTGCCAGCTCATAGACAGTATCTGCGATTTCAGCTGGGCACACGTCACTTCCAGTACTGTGTGCTACCCTTTGGGCTCGCCTCTGCGCCCAGAGTGTTCACGAAGTGCTTGGCTGTAGTAGCAGCGGCACTTCGCAGGCTGGGGGTGCACGTGTTCCCATATCTCGACGATTGGCTGGTGAAGAACACATCCGAGGCAGGAGCTCTGCAGTCCATGCAGATGACTATTCGCCTCCTGGAGCTACTGGGGTTTGTGATAAATTATCCAAAGTCCCATCTTCTCCCAGTGCAGAGACTAGAATTCATAGGAGCTCTGCTGGATTCTCGGACGGCTCGTGCCTATCTCCCAGAGGCGAGAGCCAACAACTTGTTGTCCCTCGTCTCGCGGGTGCGAGCGTCCCAGCAGGTCACAGCTCGGCAGATGTTGAGATTGCTGGGCCACATGGCCTCCACAGTTCATGTGACTCCCATGGCCTGCCTTCACATGAGATCTGCTCAATGGACCCTAGCTTCCCAGTGGTTTCAGGCTGCTGGGGATCTAGAAGACGTAATCCACCTGTCCACGAGTTTTCTCAAATCTCTGTATTGGTGGACGATTTGGTCCAATTTGACTCTGGGACGTCCTTTCCAAATTCCTCAGCCACAAAAAGTGCTGACCACGGATGCGTCTCTCCTGGGGTGGGGAGCTCATGTCGATGGGCTTCACACCCAAGGAAGCTGGTCCTTCCAGGAACGCGATCTGCAGATCAATCTCCTGGAGTTACGAGCGGTCTGGAATGCTCTGAAGGCTTTCAGAGATCGGCTGTCCCACCAAATTATCCAAATTCAGACAGACAACCAGGTTGCCATGTATTACATCAACAAGCAGGGGGGCACCGGATCTCGCCCCCTGTGTCAGGAAGCCGTCAGCATGTGGCTCTGGGCTCGCCGTCACGGCATGGTGCTCCAAGCCACATATCTGGCAGGCGTAAACAACAGTCTGGCCGACAGGTTGAGCAGGATTATGCAACCTCACGAGTGGTCGCTCAATTCCCGTGTAGTGCGACAGATCTTCCAGGTGTGGGGCACCCCCTTGGTAGATCTCTTCGCATCTCGAGTCAACCACAAAGTCCCTCAGTTCTGTTCCAGGCTTCAGGCCCATGGCAGACTGGCATCGGATGCCTTCCTCCTGGACTGGGGGGAGGGTCTGCTGTATGCTTATCCTCCCATACCTCTGGTGGGGAAGACTTTGTTGAAACTCAAGCAAGACCAAGGCACCATGATTCTGATTGCTCCTTTTTGGCCGCGTCAGATCTGGTTCCCTCTTCTTCTGGACTTGTCCTCCGAAGAACCGTGGAGATTGGAGTGTTTTCCGACCCTCATCACACAGGACAAAGGGGCGCTTCTGCATCCCAACCTCCGGTCTCTGGCTCTCACGGCCTGGATGTTGAGAGCGTAGACTTTGCCTCTTTGGGTCTGTCAGAGGGTGTCTCCCGCATCTTGCTTGCTTCCAGGAAAGATTCCACTAAGAGGAGTTACTTCTTTCTATGGAGGAGGTTTGCTGTCTGGTGTGACAGCAAGGCCCTAGATCCTCGCTCTTGTCCTACACAGACCCTGCTTGAATACCTTCTGCACTTGTCTGAGTCTGGTCTCAAGACCAACTCTGTAAGGGTTCACCTTAGTGCAATCAGTGCATACCATTACCGTGTGGAAGGTAAGCCGATCTCAGGACAGCCTTTAGTTGTTCGCTTCATGAGAGGTTTGCTTTTGTCAAAGCCCCCCCGTCAAGCCTCCTACAGTGTCATGGGATCTCAATGTCGTTCTCACCCAGCTGATGAAACCTCCTTTTGAGCCACTGAACTCCTGTCATCTGAAGTACTTGACCCGGAAGGTCATTTTCTTGGTGGCAGTTACTTCAGCTCGTAGAGTCAGTGAGCTTCAGGCCCTGGTAGCCCAGGCCCCTTACACCAAATTTCATCATAACAGAGTAGTCCTCCGCACTCACCCTAAGTTCTTGCCAAAGGTTGTGTCGGAGTTCCATCTGAACCAGTCAATTGTCTTGCCAACATTCTTTCCCCGTCCTCATTCCTGCCCTGCTGAACGTCAGCTGCACACATTGGACTGCAAGAGAGCATTGGCCTTCTACCTGGAGCGGACACAGCCCAACAGACAGTCCGCCCAATTGTTTGTTTCTTTTGATCCCAACAGGAGGGGAGTGGCTGTAGGGAAACGCACCATATCCAATTGGCTAGCAGATTGCATTTCCTTCACTTACGCCCAGGCTGGGCTGGCTCTTGAGGGTCATGTCACGGCTCATAATGTTAGAGCCATGGCAGCGTCGGTAGACCACTTGAAGTCAGCCACTATTGAAGAGATTTGCAAAGCTGCGACGTGGTCATCTGTCCACACATTCACATCTCATTACTGCCTGCAGCAGGATACCCGACGCGACAGTCGGTTCGGGCAGTCAGTGCTTCAGAATCTGTTCAGGGTTTAGAATCCAACTCCACCCCCCTAGGCCCATGTTTTTTCTGTTCCAGGCTACACTCTCAGTTAGTTGGAAAATTGTTAGGTCAATCTCAGTTATGTCCTCGCCGTTGCGAGGTCCAATTGACCATGTTTGTTGTTTTGAGTGAGTGAGTGGGCTAGGGATACCCCATCAGTGAGAACAAGCAGCCTGCTTGTCCTCGGAGAAAGCGAATGCTGAAGGTATTCTCCGAGGACAGCAGGCTGATTGTTCTCACAAACCCGCCCGCCTCCCCTTTTGGAGTTGTGTCTTCCCTTCTCTTTGTCTTGCTACATATGAGACTGGCTGGCACGAGCCGGTTTTGGGCGGGAAGATGGCCGCGCATGCGCGGTGCGCATCGGCGTGCGAGGGCTAGCAAAGGCTTTTGCTAGTGAAGATTCCGATTAGAGGGGCTGCCGTGGACGTCACCCATCAGTGAGAACAATCAGCCTGCTGTCCTCAGAGAATACCTTCTACAGGTATGTAGCATTCGCTTTAGAAAGTAAGGTGACTGATTTAAAGAAAGTTGCACATGAGGTCAGAGAGATATTGACCGCTAATTGGCTTAGACTAGGAAGAAGACAGTGTGTCTGATAAGACCATGGGAGTTAGCCGGGCTGAGTCCCGTGGTTGGCGCTGAGCCCGGATTTTCAATGCCGGGACGCTTCTGGTGACTGGCATTGAATATCCTGTTTATTTTTGGCCAGTTTCAAACCAGCCAACTCAATATTCAGTACTGGCTGGTTAAATTGAAGCCAGCCAAAGATAGGCCTGCTATTTCAGCAGCCCGATTTGGCTGCCAATTGTAGCCGGCGATGCGCTGAATATTAGCAGATAGCTGGCTATATCACACAATATAGCTGGTTATCTGCTAAACGCTGACTGTGAATATTCGTCAGGAGATCACGGCTATCTCCCGCTGAATATTCACAGAGAGCTGGTTAAGCGCTATTTAACCGGCCAGGAACTGTTCCTAGCTGGTTAAATAGTGCTGAATTTCAGGAGTCTTCTCTATGATTACACCTGCATGTACTGCTGATAGGGAAGCAGTTCATGCTTTTCATCATAGTATCCTTATTTAGCTTGATTTACCCTTCCACTGTATTATACTGAAAATGCATAATTAATTAATTCTAGCAGACTTTGTGCCACCTGACACTTTTGCGTACTTTTTTTCTGTTTTTTTTCCCTTTTTTTTAATAGTTCATTGCTGCTGATGACAAATTCAGGTTCTGGATTAAACTGAATTCCATTATTGATTTCTTCACCATCCCTCCCATTTGTGTGTCATTTTATTTGAAACAAAATTGGCTTGGTAAGTCTGCTTTGGAGACCCTTTCTTATGATTAATTCCTTTTCTGCCTCCAGGATTTTCTTATTCTGTTCCCAAGTCCTCCTTTCTCTTATTTGTATACCCTTATTCAGGGCTGGTTTAGCTATAGCGCAGCTACAGTGAAAACTAACCCAGCAAGAAGAGTGGGCGATTTTCAAATAGCCCTTTAATCTGTGTGAATGACTTTTGGAACTAACCCTTCTTATGATGTACAATTATGTGTTTTTATTAGGTTGTTTTGAGATGATGATTGCTGAATTAATTATCAAGATCTTGGTGGGAGGGAAAGTGGGGAGTGGCAGGCTAGGGGTATGAAAGATAATGGGGGAAGAGTTTTCCTGGGGAGCTCAGTAGTGTTGGCCTGGTCCTAGTGGGATCTAGTGTTTATAATAGAGAACAAAAAAGTCACATACACCTCTGATAACATCCAAAGAAGGGATCTATATGTGGTCTTCAAATCTCCTGTGCAAAAACCTTGGATAATTTTTACATTGATACAAAAAAGGTTTTCATCAGGTCTGCAGCTGAAATAGCACCAGAACACTGCTGTGGCATCCTTTCACCCATGAGCTTAACTGAACATCATTCACCCAAGTATCTTTCATTTGTACAAAGCTGCAGATAGAGATCAGACTCCTGAAACCTAGAGACCCAGCTATGTATCGTACGTTTGCCACCAGTTCTTACTATGTGGTCTTCAGCAGGCCATTCAACATTCCTATATGGGAACAGAAATTGCCCAAATTATGTGGACTGTGAGTCTATCCTCAAAAACACTTATGCACTTACAATATACTAGCGTAAGTCAGCAGTTATACAACAACATTTAGATTAGCCCACTTATGTCACATGAACAGCAAGTACAAGTGGGTGTGTGTATATGCAGCACTTCACTGTGTAACTTACAGTATTCTGTAAGTTATGTATGTAAATGGTGGACACACCCATGCCTCACCCATGCTCCTCCCCTGTCAACGCCCCCTTGAATTTATGTGCTATGTCAGTTAAGCACATGATATAGAATGCCACTGAGCATGTGACTGAAACTATGTGCATAACTATAACAGTAATATTCTTGCACATGATGGCATTCTATAACTTATGTGCACAATTAGGGATCCTTTTACTAATCTGTAGGAAAAAGGGCCCTGCGCTAGAGCCAGGGACTGTTTTTACTGCACACCAGGGCCCTTTTCCGCAGTCATTAAAACCCCAAAACAAAATGGTCATGCGGTGATTTAACTCTCACCGCATGGCCATGTGGTGCCACCCATTGAGGTGGCTATAAGGGCTCGGGTGCTAACCTGATGGTAAACGGGCATCACATTGTGATGAACAATTACCGCTGTGTTACTGCCATGCAAGCCATTTCCAGGGGTTTTCTTTTTCCCCCAGAAATGGTGCGCGCTCAGGGCAGGACTACCGCCAGCCATCTTGTTGGGCTAGCGGTAGTTCCAGAAGAGCGAGCAGTAAACCCGTGTTGGGCTTACTGCCGCTCTGTGAAAGGGCCCCTCAGAGCCTTACTTTAGGTGACCTGTTATAGAATGAAGGGGTAAGGTCTGTACACAGTATCCAGAAAAAACGGGACCTCCAACGTTTGTCCAAAACATCCTACTGCAGCAGAAACGTTTGCCTGAAATTCAAGACATTTCTGAGAACTTTATTTTTCAATAGGATGGAGCTCCAGCACACTGAGCTTCTAAAACAGTTGAGCTCTTAATTAATGAAATCCCAGAATTCATTGAACCAACAACTCAGTGTTGTAGAAGACTTTGTGATTGTGTCAAGGGTGAAGGAGGACACTTTGAACAGAAATTATAGATTGACTAAGAAAACCCCCCATTATACTAATGTATTTTCAAAGGTCACACTAATTTTTTAAACAGTTCCAAAATATTTTGAAACTATGTAAAGGATCCTATTATTGCCAGACACCATGTAGCATTACTGCCTGATCAAGCTCAACTGCCAAAAGCTGATCCAACTCTTGATATCCTTAAACTCCATATAAATGTATTATACGAAATGAAGGATGGGTGTAGGGGGTCATTGCTAGAAAACATCAAAGAATCAATAAGAAAGAGGAGCAAGTGAACTTGGGTTGGAGCCAACAGCCAGCAAATTAAGCCCAGATCCTTCAGTGTGAATAATCTTGCCCTCTTCTATGAAATGTCCATATGTAAATATGTTCTCAAATATTAATGAACCAGTATTTAATAATATTCATTGAAAAAGTACTGTATAAGACTTCATAAGTTGAGTCTCAGATGATGCGTATCAATGACAACTTTATTCTGCCTTTCATTCTTACATATGCTACAAGTCCTCCCTCAAGTCACCGGTTTTCTCCATTTTCACTTTGAATCAGAGGTCCATAGGTTAGAGGTAATCTGTCAGCCTGCCTCACTGCTCTCTTGCTCTAAACCATTTCTTACCAATACATGTTCAGTGCTTGCTCTCTTTCTCTTCGCATTGCTGGTTAATGTGAGCTTGATATCTGTTATTTTGGGGGCTCCTAAATAAGGATTCTTTTCCATTTCTTTATAGGCTTGCGTTTCCTGCGTGCGCTCAATCTACTGGAGCTTCCAAACATTTTACAGTTCTTAAAAGTTACCAGAAGCTAGTAAGTTCATTTTGTGATTCTGTTGATTGAATGCATATTGTTTCCTGGTCTGGGTCATTGGAAGAAAACACTAAAACTGAAAAAAAGGGGTGAGGATATCACTACTGTAGAGAGAAGGGGGGGGGGGCATCCTTGAAAGAGCTAATGGAATATTCCATTCAAGACTATACCTAGCTATAGTTGTGTCCTGTGACTCATCCCTTGGCATCCCCCTGCCTCGCTCAGTTTTCCCTCAACATATTTGTGCCCTGTGCAGCCACACAGCCCTTGGTACTGCGTAGATTCTGTGCTAGCTCCTGGTCTTTCAAATGGTCCAATCTATATATGGAAAAACTGAAGATCTTATTGTGAAGAGTCTGTCTTAACTGGTGCTGGACCCAGAAATATGGGTTTTAGGGGCTCGGTGTTATATGTGGTTTATTCTCCTACATTCATGAGACCCAAGATCATCTACAGGATAGGCCTAGTTCAAACTAAAGGAAGTTAGCTCACCGCCTTCTCTTTTCAGTCTAAACCGCTCTCTTTTTCAAAGTTCCAAATACTACAGCTTTATGACATACCACAGTCATTTAGGGGTAATTCTGTCACCTAGGTGTTCATATTTACATGTGTGGTATGCTTGTAAATATTTAGAATATTTGTATTCATTTTTTATTTACTACACTCTTATATCCCGCAAAACAGCACAAAGTTTGCTGCGGGAGACCACAAACCAGACCTGAACGAATTGCAGGAATTACAACTTTTTACAAAGAAAGAGACAATAATTTCAAAAAGCACAGTCACAACAAATTCCTAAAATGAAGATAACCACAAATTCTTTAAAGAAAAGAGGGAAGACAATTCCAAAATTCTGCGGCTTGATTAGAAAAGGTGCATTGAAAAAGCCTCTTTAATTCCACATTACAAAATGAAGGAAATTTTAATAAGTATTGATTCTTAGTAGACCTATGCACTTATGCGTATATATATATGCTAGCATATCACCTTAGAACTATTCTTACATAATATTTGTTTGCAAGGAAAGTATACACTTGCACAGAGCACAATTGTGGCTTCCAGGTATGTGCATAACTTAATACTGTAAGTTACACACCTCTCTGCCTCACTTAGACCTTTTTATTATTTGTGGTATATTAAATAAAGCTTAACTGTGTATATACAAACACCCAAGGGGTAGATGTACTAAACTTAACGAGCCATTAACGTGGGTTTTAAACTGGTTATAGTCAGTTTAACGTGCAAATAGTAAACCAGGACATGCACAAAAGGGCATTGTCCTATCACAGTAGCAGCTAACGAAAACGGAATGCAAATGATCCAAAGGCTATTATAATGAGCTACACTACCATTGCAAGGCTATTATAATGAGATGCACTACCGTTTTCCGATCCCCTTACCATGGAAAACCAAATGGGAGGTCTACACCTCTCGTTGGGGCAAAGGAAAGAATCGGAAGAAAAAAAATGTTGTCAGGAACTTCACCTGTAAAAAAAACCCCCACTCCAAAGACGTTCTTTTTGAACGTCTTTCACTCAAAACAACAACAAAAATAGGACATCGTACTTCTTAATTAAATTTAACAAATAAAAAATCGGGGGAAAAAAACCGTCCAAGTGCTCGTCTGGGATGTCCTATATGGACGTCCTTCACTGAAAACAACAACAACAAAAAAAGGACGTCGTGCTTCTTAATTTTTACTCTTGCTCTTCTGTTTTAAATCTTCCTTTGAGACATTTTTCCCTTCCTCATCGGCAGCTGAAGAGAGGGCTAATGGATGATTGTGAGCCCACCCCCCATGGCCTCTCAGCCAATCACAGCGCGTTTAGCTGACACCAGTGACAGCTAAACACGCTGTGATTGGCTGAGAGAGACCTGGAAGAGGGGCATAATCGAGCATCCTTGAAGAAAAGCCCGTCCTGCTCGTCACGGACGTCCTTTTTTTGGTTTAGTGAAGGACGTCCATGTTAGGCACTTTAGAAGGACGCTATGGAATCGGTAAAGGAAGGGCTGTTCCGAGGACCTTAGTACATCTGGCCCTAAGTGCTTTACAAAGTATGGTTGAGGCAATGGGTAGAAACAAAAGGCGAGATTAGGTTACATGGGGAATCTAATAAAATCCAAAAGAGGAGTAGAATTCAATTAAAATTAAAATAAAATTAGGGAAGAACATGAGATAGGGAAGGGAAAGTGAAAAGAAAAGACAATAGATACAGATGTGCAGGGGGTAAACTCACTGCGAGGGATGACGAAGAAAGGGTTGTAATCACTGAGGAGTAGAGGTTAATTGTTTAGTGAAAAGGTGAGTGTTAATAATAGCTTTAAATCTTAGAAGTGAATGTTTAGCCCTTAGGTGTAAGTGCAAGAGACCAAGGGGTCCTTTCACAAAGGCATGCTAGCGTTTTTAGTGTGCGCTAAATGCTAGAGATGCCCATAGAAATATATATCAAAATTATATACTTATGTCCCAAACAATATTATATTCAGCAGGAAGTTATTTCAAACTCATATTCAAATATATCCAATAGATATTTCTCAAGATTTTATAGATGTAATTATAGGGATTATCAGATTTCTATGCATCATGCAGCCATATGAACAATAATGTTCTATCGTTTTTTCTTTTCAACGAAATGGCGCGGTGCAAATCCTCATAGAATCCCACTATATTAACTCAAGTATTTTAATTAATTTCATCCAAAGAGAATTTTCTCAAAAATTCTTAAAAAATCCTTAAAGATTGCAACTTATCTTAGATGGCAGCAGCATAGAGTTATCAGGAACCTCCGCCGACATGGCCAAGTTTCGCTATACGCTTTATCAAGGAGGAGGCTCACTGCAAACCATTAATACAAATAGAGACAAAGATTAGATTATTTTCATAAAGGGATTCCATAAAATCTTAAACTTTAGAATGAGTAAAATATAATTTTTACCGTTGTAGCTTTCATACCGTTCCTGCATCAACAAAATGGCCGCGGCATCTAAGCACACGCCTTCCTCTTAAATAAGCTACAGCTGATCAAAAAAAGAAACTCCCGGATTGGAAATAGAAATAGAAATAGAAATATATAGGCATCTCTAACATTTAGCGCATGCTTATTTTTAGTGTGTGCTAAAAATGCTAGCGCACATTTGTAAAAGGACCCTTAAATGTTAAGCAAGTCGATACTGGGTTATGCTCGTATTCTAGGCACCTACCACATACCCTTGGGGCACCTAAACAGAGTCACACAGTTACTGACTTGCTCTCTTAGAGGGTAGTTTTATAACAGAGTACCTAGGTTAAGATGCCAAGTAGGTACCTATTTAAAGATTATTTTATAAAGACAAATAGGCACCTATATGCCTTTATAAAATACTAGCATAAGTGACAGGAAATGTGCCTTGAATGAGATGGATCTGGCTTAGCAGCAGGGGGTATATCCTTGATCAAGCATAGTTGCGAAACATGATTCATGTCAGATGAATTACCCCAGGGCTGACAAAGATAAGTATTTATTTAAGGTAAAAGAAAAATTAATAATCCTTTTGTTTAAAAGAGAGAAAAGTATATTTCAAAAGACAAATTAAGATGATACTGCTTAATTCTTGATGGGTTAAGTGTTCAACCATTGAGTGGCACTAATGAATTCTTGAGTGAGATATCAAGCTATTCTTCAGATCTCAATTATATTGGAATTTTCTGATACTAGCATTGCTGAAGATCGATTGTTTGGCCATTTATAAAAGGAGTTTGAAGGCAGATGTAGACATTTACGCCTGTTCACAAGTACATGTGTAGATTAGCATATTCTATAATCAACATGTGTGCTTGTGAATTCCACCTGTGCTTTGCCCAGGCTGCTTAATTGACAATGCCTGCAGTAAAAATATGTCTGCAAGCCATCATGCATCTTTTATGCCTGGCACTGTTTTATGAGTCATTTTTGCAAAAATTATTTTTTTAAATAGTCTCCCTCAGAGGGTTACCTATATGTGAAGGCCAAGGAGGTACCTATTTCAAGGTTATTATATAAAGACACATACCAGCTCATTTTCGAAAGAGATCCCCGGCCATCTTCCAACACAAATCGGGAGATGGCTGGCGATCTCCTGAAACCAGCCAAATTGGTATAATTGAAAGCCGATTTTGGCCGGGTTCAACTGCTTTCCCTCGCGAAGCTGTCGAAACTTCAAGGGGGCATGTCGGTAGGGTAGTGAAGGCAGGACGGGGGCGGGACAGGAGCGTGCTCACGAGATGGCCGGCTTTGCCCGATAATGGGAAAAAAAAGCCAGGCTTGATGAGCATTTTGCCGGCTTTACTTGGTCCTTTTTTTTCACGACCAAGCTTCACAAAGGAGCCCCAACTGACCAAATGACCACCGGAGGGAATCGGGGATCACCTCTCCTTACTCCTCCAGTGGTCAACAACCCCCTCCCACCCAAAAAAAACAAAAAAAAAACCTTTTTTGCCAGTCTCTATGCCAGCCTGAAATGTCATACCCAGCTCCCTGACAACAGTATGCAAGTCCCTAGAGCAGATTTTAGTCGGTGCTGTGCATTTCATGCAGGTGGACCCAGGCCCTGTTACACTTGTGGTGGTAACTGGGAGCCCTCCCACCCCCCCCCCCCCAAACCCACTGTACCCACATCTAGGTGCCCCCCTTCATCCCTAAGGGCTATGGTAGTGGTGTACAGTTGTGGGTAGTGGGTTTTGGGGGGGATTTGGGGGGCTCAGCACAGAAGGTAAGGGAGCTATGTTCCTGGGAGCTTTTCTTAAAAAATATTTTAGAAGTGCCCCCTAGGGTGCCCGGTTGATGTCCTGGCATGTGAGGGGGGCCAGTGCACTACAAATGCTGGCTCCTCCACGTCCAAATGCCTTGCATTTCGCTGGGTTTGAGATGGCCGGGCCCGGTTTCCATTATGGGCTCTTTCCTGCCCTGAAGAGATCACTAGACTATCAGGGCAGTACAGTAAAGTAAGGGGAATGGAGGATAGGACACCCTTAGGGGGTGTGACGAGGTGGGGTGGTATGTGAAAGGGGGTAGGGTGGGGGTGTGGTGGGATGGGGCAGGGCATGCCCTCTTTTTGGGGGGAACAAATACGGTAACCCATTTTAAATTTATTTAATTTCTTTTTTTATTGTGAGCCCTCCATGAACAGAAAAATACTTACTGTACCTGAATGTATAAGCCACTTACAAACCTAAAGGCTATCAAAGTGGTGTACACTGAGGTATAGTAGGTGTTTTTCTGTTGCTGGAGGGCTCACAATTATAAAATGAGGCAGTGGTGTTCCTAGCCTGGATGGCACACGGGGCGGATCGCCGATGCGCCCCCCCCCGGGTGCAGCGCCCCCCCCTTCAAAATGACACCCCCCTGGGTGCACGCCGCTGGGGGGGGGGTGCTGCGGCGCGCACCTGTTGGCTCCAAGTTCGCTAACTTTGCTCATTCGCTGCAGCTCCCTCTGCATCGGAACAGGAAGTAACTTGTTCCGGGGCAGAGGGAGCTGAAGCGAACGAGCGAAGTTAGCGAATTCGGAGCCGACAGGTGCGCCACAGCACCCCCCAGCGGCGTGCACACCGGGGCGGACCGCCCCCACCGCCCCCCCTTGGTACGCCACTGAAATGAGGGTATCTTTACTAAGGCTGCGCTCATGTTTTTAGCACGCACTAAATTTTGGGCAAGCTAAACATTAGAGACGCCAAGACGCCCGGAATGAGTTAAAGTGGGATTTGGACCTGAGTCCCTTGATTCACAGTCCACTGCTCTAACTTCTAGGCTACTCCCCTGTTCTATGTGGCTGTATGTGTAGTAGCCATTTGCTAAGAATGCTGCCATACTGATGTCCATGCCCCTTGTTTCTCACTGTTCATAATTTGGACATTCCAGTTTATAAATAGCTGTTCATGTTGGATATATCCAGCATATGGACATCCATCTCACATATTTTCAAACAGGAAATCTTATTTATTTATTTGGATTTATAAACCGCCTTTGTGAAGAGGTTCACTGAAAGCGGTGTACAGTAGGTATAGTCTAACATCAAACTTACAATTTTGTTAACAGTGTAAATACAGTAAATACATCAAATTGAAACCTCATAATAGGACTACAATGAAACGGATCAAAATATACATATTTAACAGCACTGAAATTCAAATTACAGAGATATAATACGATGGAAACATAATACTAATGAATATCTAATAAGTACACAATTAGAACATTCAAATAGCATTGCTATGATACTAATGCTTTTCTACAATACAGCTTTACATATAGCTGAGGGGTCAAACTCAGATATATAGATGGGACAAGATGTGTGGTACAGAGTATTTACTTGACATCATAGGAGCCAACTTTTCAAAATGATTCGGGGTGCTGAATTTTTTTTTTCACAGGTGGTGCATTCCACCTCCCTCCCCCTCCTCCTCCCCCTCCTCTTCCTTCCCCTCCTCCTCCTCCTCCTCTTTTCCCCTCCCCTCCTCTCCTTCCCTTCTCCCCCTCCTCCGAGTTCCAGGCCCTCCTCCCTCCGAGTTCCAGGGCTCCCTCCCTCCCTCCGAGTTCCAGGCCCCCCTCCCTCCCTCCTTCCCTCTCTCTCCTCCGAGTTCCAGCCTGACTTCTTCTCCCAACAGTCCTTGTCTGCCCTCGCCTCCTGCGTGCCGCCCAGAATTTAAAATCATCTTACCTCTGGGTCCCGGTGGCAGCAGTGAAAGGCGAGCAGGCTCGGCGAGTCGGCGCTTCAGCCTGCCTTCCCTTATCTCTCAGCTCTGCCTCTGGTCCCGCCCCTGCGGAAACAGGAAATGAGGGCGGGACCAGAGGCAGAGCTGAGAGAGAAGGGAAGGCAGGCTGAAGTGCGATTCGCCGAGCCTGCTCGCCTTTCACTGCTGCCGCCGGAACCCAGAGGTAAGATGACTTTTAAATTCTGGGCGGCACGCAAGAAGGCAAGGGGCAAGCAGAGGACTGTTTTGAGGGAGAAGAAGGCGGGCAGCGCAGGTCGGGCTGGCTCTGGCTGTGAACTTCCGGTTCCGGCGGGTCAAATATTGGGGTGCTCAAGCACCCACAGCACCCACGGAGTCAGCGTCTATGCTTGACGTATTTCCTATTCAAAAATACCTGTGAGATGGATGTCAGTTTTGCACATGATGACCATTGTTCCCCTAAGCTGAGCGGGAATCCTCCAACTGCATTGCTGCCAGTAGGGAATGGTGCTTTAATATTGTGTTTTCAATTGCTAGGGACAGGCAGGTTACCTGGAGTCCTGCAGAGCTTGCCTGTCCCTCACTATTGAAATTGTGATACTGAACCAGCGCCCCCTTTTGGCAGGACTGTAGGTGGAGGACTTCCGCTCAGCTTAGAAGGAACAGTGGTTATGACCTGGATGTCTCTATTGTGACTTGGTCGTCCTTTCAAAAATGCCCCTCCATGTGCTTTATAAATACTAGGGCAAAGTGGGAGAAACTGTGCTTAGACTGAAGGTGTGAACATTTACACCTGCTCAGGACAGGTGAAAATGTCTGTAAAATAAACATTAACAACATGCATAAATTTCATGTCCACCTGGCACCCCCAAACTCCACCCCTAAAATCATCGCATGTAGGCAGATAAAAGTGTGTGCCTTCTTGGCACTATGCTAACTTTTACACATGAAACTTTTGTGATAATTTTGTAAAACCTTTTTACACACATGAAAAATCCTTTATAAATTTGCCCCGTGATGATTATATTTTACTCCTCCCCTTTTTCATTGCCAGGAGAATTGAACACTGAATATGGCACTGATTCCCATGCATTGCTAATATGTTTTCCTTACAGCAATTCCATCAAGTTGACAAGCATGTTGGCCGCATTACTTACTCGTACGTGGCTAACGGCCGCAGGATTCATCCACCTGGTATGTGGACAGTTCACCCCAGCCTCTGGTTTGTAATTAGAAGCTACTGCAACTTGCATGTTTACATGACTCCAGGTTGCTCCTTGGTGGCATCCATTTGTTAAGGGTTGATCTGCCTCTGTTACTTGCTAACTCATTCTCCAAACCCAAGAGTCATTCTGTGGTGAGGAAAGGAGAAAACATGGTGGTGGGAACATTCAGTTATCATCTCAGATTGTTTTTCTCTTGTGGTAAGTACAGAGGGTCAATATTCAAAAGTATGTCTGTTTTATTTGTAGGAATGGTAAATTTATCCAGTCAGAATTTATATGTAATGCTGGCAATATACAGCCTGTAGCGGTCAGCATTTTTGTAAGGTCTGGATTTTCAGTGACATTGTGCCTTATATGGGAAATTGACCCTCTAGTGGTGGTATTACTGGCCAGACATCTAAGGGTCAGATCCACAATTTTGAACCTAAAGCAGCTCAGGGATGGGTAGAGGAGGGGAACGCTCCCATTCCTGGACCACTAGAATGCCAGGAATGGGAAGTCAGGGAGGGGGTGGGACTGAATCAAGGTATTTTGGGGTTTCCTTACGGTTTGGTTTTTTGGTAGGAGGGATTTCTGGGTGGATTTGATTGGGAAGTGATTGCCATGTAATGGTTGTGGTGGGGGGGGGGGGGGGTGTCTGCTAGAAGTGGGTTATATGGGGGGTTGATCATAGAGCTGTGATCAGGGGGAGGGTTGGGGGATGTGATCATGGGTTATACGTGGAGGGGATTGGATCAGGCGCACATAGCTGGCATTATTAGGCTGCCAGTAGCACGGTTGCTCTTCATGTCATCTCTTAAGGTAGTGTAACAGCAAGTACACTATTGGCAGTCATCACAGCTAAGAGCAGCACCAACCCACACAGTAGCTGTTGCTGGCAGCTGTGCCCTATCTTTGTCCATTCCATGCCCACACCCTACCCATACCCATGTTAAGCAGCTAGAATGAACCTTTAACTGCACTGGCTGGTTTTAAGCATAGTAATCATTAACATGAGTCTGCACTAATGGCTCTCATATGATAAAATCAGCTCTAGAGCTTAATGCAAATTAGTAAAAGGGTCCTAAATGTATGTGTGAAAATGAATGTTTACAAGGACATAGTTAGGGTAGGTTCACAGTTAGTTTAGCACTGATTTTTAGCAGTGAGAGGGTAATTCTATAACAAGGTGCCTAGGATAAGATAGTAAGCAGGTGCCTATTTTGAGCCTATTCTGTATATAATATAGGAGCAAGTGGCAGAAAACATTAAGCTGTGATCATTTATACCAGCCCTACTACTGGTTTAAATGTCCATGCTTAGATGTAGGCAGAACACACTTAAATTATAGAATGCTATCATTTACATATATATTTGCATACTTTTCCAATGTTCTGCCCAAATTCTACTCAGGTACACCCCTTCAACCATGTAGGGGTGAATTCTATAAATCGTGCCTAACTAATTGGTGCTGAGAAAAACGCTTTAAGCGCTATTCTATAAGCTACATCTAAAGTTAGGCATGTTTCATAGAATAGCGCTTAAATCCCTGTAGTCTTGGTAAATTAAGTGGATCCATTGCACCCACAAAAATGTGGTGCAAATGCCCCTAACTTAATTTACGCACGGAACCCCATTATTCTATAATTGTATGTGTAACCCAGAACCATGTCCATGTTCTGCCCCAAACTGCCAATGATCCTTCCATTTCTGTCCCCCCCCCCCCTTTTTTTGGGACATGGACCATGTACCTGAATTTACCATGTACATCTTAATTGATTCTAATTGGCAACTACTACTACTACTACTACTTATCACATTCTGTAGCGCTACAAGGCATAAGCAGCGCTGTACACCATACATGAAAAGACGTATAATAATTGCTTGTTAAAAAGCCAATTACTGGCATTAATTGGCTCATTATTCAATTAGATTGTGCATGCAAATTGGGTGCGTGCCCAAATTTGTGCACACAATTTTGGTGACTTTTATAGAATTGGGGGGGGGGGGGGTACTGTGTGCATCACCAAGTCATGACATATACTTTTCCACTAGGTGTTTTTCTATAGTAGGTCATTTACACATTTTCATTCCTGCAGCCAATATCTAGACAGCTCCTTTTAGAATTATCCCTAACCCCCTCATTCTATCACAGGTCACCTAAATGTAAGCACTTAAATTTATAGAATACTGCCATCCACAAACACGAGTGTACACTTACTTGTGTAATGGTAGCAGTGCACCAAGTGCTATTTTATAATTTATGTGTGCATGTGGTTTTAGCAGGTAAACTAGTTTAATGGGACAGAGTCAGCATGGTTCAGCCAAGGGAAGTCTTGTCTCACAAAATATGCTTCATTTCTTTGAAGATGTGAATAAACATGTGGATAAAAGTGAAACGGTTGATGTAGTGTATCTAGATTTTCAGAAAGCTTTGAGAGACTCCTGAGAAAATTGAAGAGACATTGGATAGGAGACAATGTTCTGTTGTGGATTAGGAATTGGTTATTGGACAGAAAGCAGAGGGTAGGGTTAAATGGCCATTTCTCTCAATTGAGGAGGGTGAACATAGGCGCCGACTCCGTGGGTGCTGTGGGTGCTTGAGCACCCCAATATTTCACCACACCGGAAGTTCTCTTCGCCAGCCCAGAATTGTTAAAAGTCCCTCCCTCCTTCCCTTCGAGTTCCAGGCCCCCTCCCTCCGAATTTTAAAAGTCATCTTACCTCGTCGGGGTTATGGCAGCAGCAGCAGTGAAAAGCGTGCAGGCTCAATGCTTCAGCCTTCCCTTCTCTCTCTCTCTCAGCTCTGGTCCAGATGTTCACGCATTCATAAAAAAAGTTAGTGGAGTTCCAATTCAACAAACTATGTAAACCTCACACTTAAATACCCAACAGAGGAAAAATACAAAGAGGAAAAGCTAATTTTTTAGGTCTTAAAAGGGCTCCTGGTATCTATCATTCGCATAAAAAACCTCTTTGTACAATCTTCTTTTTTAATTTAATTTTAAACAAATGCTCAGATATAAAATGTCTTTGAAGGTAAGCTGTACTTAACTTAGTTTTCTGCTTCTTGTCAGACAGTGATCAGCGTTTCATAGGCGGTTTCAGGGACTTGCGGTAAAAAATTACTTATGGGTTAATCTACAAAAAATATAACAATGGTTTTCATTATATCAACAAAACCAAGACCAAAGTATTAATTAAATAACTGTCTCCTCTTACTTTACAGAGAGGATTTCCCTCTCTTGCTCTCATATATTCTGGCGTCACCTCTGTTGGCGTTACAGCTTATATACTGTTTTACATTACTATCAGGGGCCAATCATGGAGAAGAAACATACTGCTTGTCCAATCAATCAATAAAGCAGATAATTCAAAAGTAGAGCTCCCAGGAGGGTTAAAAGAAATAACGCCCAGTCTGTTTTAGTGTTTAAACCTCAGAGTTCTAAAGTATTCAAACAAAACAATCCATCTTTGTTCCACTTGCAACAACTGACATTGCCTATCACCACCTCTCTTGCTAAGAGGAATCCATTCCAAAACTCAACATTTTAGAGAGATGTGAATCATGTTTAAATTTCACACAGTGTAATGCCAGAGGAGCAGTCTCTTTGCAAATATGAATCGTGCTTTTACGTTCCAATAAACATTCTTTTAGCGGTTGCGTGGTTTGTCCAATATATAACTTGCTGCATGGGCAACTAATGCAATATACCATAAATGTCATACAGTTTATATTGGCTCTCAAAGGAAACACTTGTCCATCACATGGGATGATGAATCTTGATATTGTCAGCATGTTCTCACACACAGAACACTAAACATGGCCTATGTCCGATAATATTCTCTTCACATCTAATATTGTCTTCCTATCTATATGTTAACCATCTCTCTGACTACATGTGCAACTTTCTTTAAATCAGTCACCTTATTTTTCTACTCCTCTTACTCTCTTACCTATCTATATGTTCCATTTTTGCTTATACCCTAAACTGTCAATTAAATGTTCTATTACGTATTATGTTGACATTGTAATATACTATGCCATGCTTTATATTGTATTTGAATATTTTTACTGCTGTAATTGTCTATGTTCATGTTTGATTTCTTCTTACTGTACACTGCCTTGAGTGAATTCTTTCAAAAAGATGGTAAATAAATTCCTAATAAATAAATAATAAAATAAATAATTTGTACCCTGTTAACACAGTGTCTCATTGATTGTCCTCCTTCCATCAAGGCTCTGAAATGCCTATTATATCTACCTCATCATTAGTGCTATAATTAAATCTACAATCTTATTTTTAGGCTTCTAACATTTGTATATAGGCAAATTGTGTTTTTTCCTTGCATCTGCAAGCTGCTTTGAAGTTGATGGAGATAATTTGCATCCTTTACACTGTTCTTTCATTAAATACTCCTGCTTTTCTTTTACCATTATTGAAACCTCTCTAGTGGGATTCTCTAAGATCCTGTTTCAATAGTATTCTTCAAGGATGCTCCATACCAAGCCATGTGCTCCTGGGTGGCTGTAGGTCCCCCCCCCCCCCCCCTATTTTAGTTTAAAAGTTGCTCTATCTCATTTTAAAAAAGTTAGCACCAGCAGCCTGGTTCCATCTCGGTTAAGGTGGAGGTCATCCTTTTGGTACAGGCTCCCCCTTCCCAGGATGTTGCCCAGTTCCTAACAAAACTAAATCCCTCATCCCTGCAACCATCATCTCAGCCACACATTGAGACTGGAGCTCTATCTTCCTCTTGGGTCCTATGTGTGGATGGGGAACATTTCTGAAAATGCTACCCTAGAGGATCTGAACTTCAGCTTTCTACCTAAGAGCTTAAATTTGGCTTGCCAAAACCTCCCTCCCACATTTCCTAGGTCATTGGTACCCACATGTACCAAGACAGCCAGCTCCTCCCCAGCACTGTCTAAAATCCTATCTAGGTGACACATGAAGTTTGCCACCTTCGCACCAGGCAGGCAAGTGACCAGGCAATCCTCATGTCTACCACCCCCCAGCTATCTACATGCCTAATGATTGAATCACCAACTACAACAGCTTTCCTAACCATTCTCACCTGGGCAGAAGTTCTTGGAGACATATTCTTGGTGCAAGAAGATATTGCATCCCCTGGAGGGCAGCACAGGGACTGCCAGACTGGAGGTGGGACTTTTCTACAACATCCCTGTAGTTCTTCTCTATGTACCTCTCTGTCTCCCTCATCTCCTCTAAGTCTTCTACTCTAGCCTCAAAAGAATGGACTTGTTCTTTGAGAGCTAGAAGCTCTTGCATCAGGTGCACACATAAACTCCTCCCCAACTGGGAGATAATCATACATGTGACACTCAGTGAAAAAGATAGGATAGCATCCTTCTCGATGCTGGACTGCTGTCTGCATCTTAGTATTATGAATTGTTTAACAATTTAAAACTTGCTAAGGTACTCAACACCCTCACTTATCACCCCTACCACTGCAATTCCCCACCCCAGCTGTCTGTTCGTCTGTCCAATTTAGATTGTAGCTCTGTTGAGCAGGGACTGTCTTTTCATGTTAATTTGTACAGCGCTGCGTAAGTCTAGTAGCGCTATAGAAATGTTTAATAGTTGTAGTAGTAGTAGTAGTAGTAGTAGTATTAGACTAATATAAAAGAGCTTTTAGATTATATGGTATATTGTTGATTTATTTACTGTTTGCTTCTTCAAAAGTAATGTAATTAAATCTCTTAAGAGGACTTCTCCCTTGTTATCCTAATTAGAATATCTGACTATAAATTAAGACTATAAATGAAGAGCCTTGCTAGGGATGGGCAGGAATTGGAGAAGGCGGGTGGGAAGGAAGACTGAATTAGGCCGTGCTGTGCCTTCTAGAGGCTATCTATACTTAAAACTGCATAACATGTGATATTCAAACACAATGTACCTGGGTTCCTTGTGTTTGAGATCTGACTGCATTTGTATGAACAGAAGAGTATGGCATATACATTGCCAGGTAGGTATCCTCTTAAAAGTCTATCTCTTAAATCTTAAGACGTAATCTAAAAATCAGCAGCAAGATGTAGGTGCCACAATGGAGCTTCTGTAATGGCACTTAGGTGCACCTAAGTTGTTATACCATACAACACAAAGCCATGTAGTATGCCAAAATTTAGGAGTGCCCACGTATGACAGGTCAATGGCTAGTGAAACTTGCCACAACAAAGTGTGCCATGCAATGCACATATCTGATAGCATTTTATAAGTTGTGCGCATTGCTTGTTTACACATCCAAACCCCACCAATGCTCCCCTCACATTTATGTGCTAAGCAATTTGATGCATACTTTATAGAAACAGCGCCTAGCACTTATATGTATAAATGCCAATTATTGGTGCCTCTGACATACAGAAGTGCTAGCATTCTATAAACTACATGAACATTTGACCCTTAATATCTTCCAATACCTGTTTGCTTAATTGCTTAACTCTACTAATGTCACCTATGTTTTCTATGTAACACCAATTTGATACCTTTCACTCTGTAATGGCGACCTGCCATAACAAAACATTGTAAGCCACATTGAGCCTGCAAATAGGTGGGAAAATGTGGGATACAAATATAACAAATACAATAAAATAAGCCCCAAGTTATAGAAGGACAGGATCAGGCATTAGGCATTATTACTACATCTAAGATGAGTTTGTTTCTCATAGATGTATATTGTTATAAGTGCATGTTGCTACATCTTATCACAGATGAGTAGCATTATATTCATCCTTTTATGGTTTTTGCCAGGTAGAGAACTCTGGAGATCCTTGGGAGAGTCCATCCAATGAAATAATATTTCATATTTTGACTGCGTTTATCTAATGATGGTGACCATGTCAACTGTTGGCTATGGAGAACGTTTCTTCTAAAACAGTCCTAGGCCGGGTCTTCATGGTTTTCTACATCATCGGTGGCTTTGTAGACTTTTATATTTTTTTGTGCTTGATTTTCTTCTGAAAAATGAAACCTGATATACATTTACCACTCATTCCCCTCTGTGCCAGCGTGAAAACTCATACTTAGAATAATGCTTTCATATCAGAAATCCCAGTTCCAAAAGACTACCCTATTAATAAGAATGTCAGAAAGGGATGTATACTGATAAAGTGAAGGTTCCCCAAAAGTTCATTGTTTCAGAACTTCCAAGATGACATCAATATATGAATTTATGGTCATGCGGAAACTTGCTGCCACTGCCCTCTTTATTCCATTGACTACCACTGTATGTCATAGTGGATCACAGTATACAGTAAAATTTATAACACTTCAGTTCCTTGGTTGTCCTTTTTGCTTAGATTGTAGTTAGATGTTTCTTTCAGGCTCTATTTGCAACCTATGTTCCACAAATTGTCAAAATGGTTGGAAGTCAGAACAAATATGGTGGGTCCTATATGTTCGTTCATGGACGAAAGTAAGTTTTCCTGCTGTATTTACAATGTGCATTTCATATAGCAGAGCTTAGTCAGTGGATACTGAGCCAAAATAATTTTATTCTGTGGATTCATCATCTCAAATATTTATTGATAGATTCTGAGGCTTCCATGGCTATTCAAGGTAGTAAGTCCAATATTCACTGATAAAATGCAAGCATGACCTTAGTAAGTCTTTATAAAGATTGTGTAGCATAGTACTAAAGGTAAGAGGGACAAGACAGACAATTTGGTCTATCCAGTATGTCCAGTTTTTCTGTGTGGAAAACAGCTCTTTGGTTTCATATGCCCATGAGCACCATATGGGGTGTCATTTATAACGAGGTACATTTTCAGCTGGTATCATCTTCATTGTAAACAGATAAATGTCTGCTTCACCTCTGTTCCCTCCCTAACCCATCCCCTAAGTATACAGACAATATTTGGCTATTTAGTGGTATAATAACCCAATATTATCTATATGCTGTATTAACCATACAGTGGAGGACTGGCCTAGTGGTTAGGGTGGTGGACTTTGGTCCTGAGGAACTGAGTTTGATTCCCTCTTCAGGCCCAGGCAGCTCCTTGTGACTCTGGGCAAGTCACTTAACTCTCCATTGCCACATTGAGCCTGCCATGAGTGGGAAAGTGTGGGGTACAAATGTAACAAAATAAAAAACAGCAGAAATGCCGCTGACCAGCTAATCACTTTTTAGGGTCTATCTGCTAATTTTCAATGGCACTTAACCAGTTATCGCTGCTGAAAAATAGCGGTTAGCACCTAAATTAAAATTGGCTATTTTGGGGTGTTCCGGCAGTGGAGTCAACACTTGGCCGGTTTAAGTGCTGTCATCCAGCACTGAACTAGCCAGAGTAACCACATAAATTGAGTCATATAAAACACAATCCTATCTTTGTGCGGTAACCCATAGAGGGGCATAATCGAACGGCGCCGGCCATCTCTGTGGCCAGCCATCTCCAGGGCCGGCTCCATAAATGGGCGGAGCCAACCGTATTTTCGAAAAAAATGGCCGGCCATCTTTCCTTTCGATAATACGGTTGGGCCAGCTAAATCTCAACATTAGGTCAAATGTTGAGATCGCTGGGGTTAGAGATGGCCGGCTTCGGTTTTCAGCCATAATGGAAACCGGGCTCGGCCATCTCAAACCCGGCAAAATGCAAGGTATTTGGTTGTGGGAGGAGCCAGCATTTGTAGTGCACTGGTCACCCTGACATGCCAGGACACCAACCGGGCACCCTAGGGGGCACTTCTAAAAATTAAAAATAAAAATTGCTCCCAGGTGCATAGCTCCCTACGTTGGGTGCTGAGCCCCCCAAATCCCCCCCAAACCCACTCCCCACAACTCTAGACCACTACCATAGCCCTAAGGGGTGAAGGGGGGCACCTACATGTGGGTACAGTGGGTTTTGGGGGGATTTGTAGGGCTCACATTTACCACCACAAGTGTAACAGGTAGGGGGGGATGGGCCCTGGATCCACCTGCCTGACGTGCACTGCACCACAAAAAACTGCTCCAGGTACCTGCATACTGCTGTCAGGGAGCTGGGTATGAACATTTGAGGCCTGGCATAGAGGCGGGTAAAAAATGTGTAAAAAGTTTCTTTTTGGGGTGGGAAGGGGTTGGTGACCACTGGGGGAGTAAGGGAGGTGATCCCCGATTCCCTCCGGTGGTCATCTGGTCAATTGGGGGCACTTTTTTGAAGCCTTGGTCGTAAAAATAAATGGACCAAGTGAAGCCGGCGAAACGCTCATCAGACGCCGGCCATATTTTTTCCATTTATCGGGTGAAACCGGCCATCTCGTAACCACGCCCCCGTCTTCCCTTCTGTACCCTGCCGAAACGCCCCCTTGAAGTTTCGCCGGCTCCGCGACGGAAAGCTGTTGGCGCCGACCAAATCGGCTTTCAATTATACCAATTTGGCTGGGTTCAAGAGAATGGCCGGCCCATCTCCCGATTTGTGTCGGAAGATGGCGGCGATCTCTTTCAAAAATAAGCTGGGATAGTCGCTTAAGTTCTGAATATTGATGTAACCAGCTATGTGTTGGCTGGATCTGCATAAACTGGATATTCAGTGGCGAAGCAAAAATGCTCACCACTGCCACATGAATATTACCCCCTAATTTAAAAAAATCTACAGATATGCATTTGCCACTGTCAGCGGAGTGTATAACTTGCTTTGAATATGATTATTTAGCACATCTGTGAATTCAGTAAGGAATGGAAACTATCTAGAGTCTGTCAAAGCACCACATTACCTAATATATAGTAAGACACAACTTGTCACCTTGAACTTTCTTATTTCTCTTTATAGACACATAGTCGTCTGTGGTCATCTAACTCTGGACACTGTGTCTGTTTTTCTGAAAGATTTCTTTTACAAGAACCAGGGAAAAGAGGAAACTGATGTCCTGTTTATGGAAGAGTGAGTATCATGCAGGCAGACAAACAGGGCTGGATTAACTCTGGGTTGGGCCTTAAACAAACATATATTTGTGGGCCTCATCATGGACCACCTATATCACTGCTTTTCTCCTTATCCTGCAGACACACATTCATGGTAACCCAGAGAACTCCATTCATGGGCTTTCTCTCTAGATGCCTGCCTTCTCCCCCACATTTACCTTTCCTGAAGTGATTAGTGTGGAGGAGTAGGCTAGTAGTTAGAGCAGTGGATTAGGGAACCAAGGAAACCAGGGTTTGAATTCCACTGACACTCCTTGCAACATTTGACATCATTTTCACTCCATTGCCCAGATGCAAACTTTAGATGGTAAGTCCTCTCGTACAAGGACCTACCAACTCTACTTGAATGTGTAACTTACCTCAAACTCAGATATTGAACGCTTCTAGACCTCATCTCTTACACAGACCCATGGGGTGGAGGGATTACAAATGCAACATGTGAATGCAATGATTTTAGTGGTTCCATTCACACACAACTTTCTGTTATATTACTGAAAATTTACCGCTTGGGCATGTTTGGAGAGATGAGCTGTGGGTGAGGGTAGTGGAAGACTGTTGCAAGAGGGAAGAAATGTGATAGAGGCAAGAAGGCAGTGAAGGAAAATGTGGTCTGGTGTGAGATTGGAGTTATATAGAGGGGCGTAAAGTATATCTTTTATATTGGGATGCAAATTGGCAGCATATTACTGGGAATTAGCCGGCTAATATTCAGCCAGCATGGTCAGTGTTTATATGTCCCATTGCCAGCTGTATTCTTATCAATGTTGAGCTGGGTCTGGGCTTCAGCATTGAATATCTGGTTGTAGGTTGGTGCCCTAAAACATGTCGTTAAGGGCAATATTCAGCTTAACTGCATGAAATGAACCATATGAGATAGGGTCACTTTTTATGTGGCCCAGCTTATGCAGTTAAGGGCTGAATATGACTCTTAATGCATAAGGGCCAACTGTGCCCTGGAATGTCCACAAGTTAGCCATGGCTTACTACTGTGCTAAGATAAAGAAGTTCTGCCACAGAGATGAGGGAAGCTCTTGATGACTTAGAGAATCAGCAAAGAAGGAGCATATTAGAATGCTTGGGGAGCTAATGCCTTTAAAAAGGCATACCCTACCGACCCAACTTAAATGCCTGATCTCTGCAACACAACAAAACTAAAGTACATAATGGACATAACACAACTCTTCCGCTTTACAATTCCCTAATGTGACTGTTCCACATGAACTTTATCTTACCACAACGTCACTTTGTATTTGTTCACACCGGAGTCTGTGAACGCCTCTCCGGTACTATGTAAGCCACATTGAGCCGGCAAATAGGTGGGAAAATGGGATACAAATGTACAATAAAAAATAAATAATGGCAACTGGTACTGAGAATATTTTGGAAATGCTCAATGATATTTTCAGGCAGCATGTTCCTGAGCAGTGGCGTACCAAGGGGGGGGAGGGGGGGTCCGCCCTGGGTGCACGACGCTGGGGGGGGGGGGTGCTGCACGCCTGTGTGCTCCGCTCGTTCCGTGTTCCCTCTGCCCCGGAACAGGTTTTTCCGGCAGGGGCAGAGGGAGCATGGAACGAGCGAAGCCGACAGGCGCGCGGCACCCCCCCAGCAGGTAAAAATGCACCCGGGGGTGTCTTTTCACCAGGGGGAGGTGTCCTTTCGCCAGGGGGGGGTCGTGCTGCACCCGGGGGGGGGTCGCATCAGCGATCCGCCCCGGGTGTCAGCCACCCTAGGAACGCCACTGTTCCTGAGTGCAATTCTTCTGCAGTTCGTTTTGATTGCACCCATAGAGTTGAGAAGGTATCTTTCTCTTCAAATGCTGACCCATAGTCACATGCTTCATAATGATGTGGAAAAGTAGCTTCTTCTACATGAGATCAATAACAAAGAACATATCGCCTATAATGGCATTCACATTCTAATCTGTCAGGATTTGTCATGGTATACCTTAGAGCAAGGTTAGGCAACTGTGGCCCTTGAGAGCCCCAGGCTGATCAGGATATCCACAATAGATAGGCATGAAATAAATCTGTGTGTGCTGCCTCCTTGGTATGCAAATATATCTCCTGCATATTCATTGTGGACATCCTGAAAACCTGACCTCCTTGGGTTCTGAGGACCAGAGTTGCCAACCCTTGCCTTAGAGTATAGGAAGAGTTTCACTCCCTTAATACAGCTGCTTTGAGAGGATATTTGTAATCAGTGTGGTTTCCCTTTTTCCCTGTACATTTCTTGGAAAGGTATGGATTACCATATTACTGATTGACAACTGCTTGGAATTAGTGGATAAATGTCAGGGAATGTTTCAGAGAAGACATTGTGACTTTCCAGGTAAGATGGACTGGGCAAATCTCATACCAAGAGGAGGAGGTGGACTGATAGAAGGAAGCAACTCTTTTCCTGTGCACTTGGTGAATTTCTCTTTCTCTCATTGCTTTGGTAAAGTAAAGCTCTCTGATTGGGCTACAGTGTTGTGAAAAGGGTTAAGTAAGGGCATTCCTGTTTTTAGCAGCTCACTTTTCTAGCTGCTAAAGTTATACAAGAATATGAGCATAAGTTATAGACTAATAGCATTTGCATGTGTGATTGGCACCCCAAATTGCTCTTAATGCACATAATGCTAGATGCTATTCTGTAACATACGTGTCAAAATTGCTCAGCATGTAAGTCTGAGGGGGTGCACATGCTGCTAGAGACTAGACAGGTCAGGGGCATGTCTCTGAGTTACACGTGCTATAAGTTTTGCACACTTCAGGACACACTTTGGTGCCAACAGTTACAACTTTGTGTGCAATTTAATTGAATAATGAGCCAATTAGCACCGATAATTGAGATATTAACAAGCAATTATTGGTGCTAATTGGATTTAATTAATATTTATGCACATAAATTTAAGCGGGTCCAAAAAGAGGGTAGCCATGGAAGGGTCATAGGCGGATCGGGTCATGCCCCCAATTTATGCACGTTGTTATAGAATAACGGGTTTCATGCCTAATGTAGTGTGAGGATTTACACCAAGGTTTCTTTGGTATAAATGGTCTTGCCTAAATGTAGTCGTGGTGCTATTCTGTAAATGGCGCCTAACTTTAAGCGCTGTTTATGGAATAGCGCTATTTTTTTTGTGCACATCAAGTATTGAATATCACTGAGTATTGCAGTTACCACTTACATGCGTAAATGTATACTTACCCATGCAAGTGCTAGTATTCTATAAATTATCCCTCAGATTCTAAGTAGCACGCATTAAGATTGTAAGCTCTCTTGAGCAGGGACTGTCCTTCCCCATGTTTAAACTTGTACAGCGCTGCGTAACCCTGGCAGCGCTATAGAAATGCTAAGTAGTAGTAGTAAATTGCGCATGCGGCCAATTTGTGTGCACTACTCAACTGAGTAATGAGCCAATCGGTGATGATAACTGGCCAATAATTTATTCATAGGCACTCTCTCTGAAGGCCTCAAAGATCAGAGATAGTGTTTTAAATTTGGTCCTATAGGGTACTGATAGGGATGTGCAGTCCAAAAATGTTCAGTTTGTTTTGTTTCTCATATCTTTAAGTGATTTTTCATTTCATTTGGGGCTTTATTTTTTTTCTTCATTTGGTAGAACAATATTATCAATAGTGCCCTCTATTTATTTATTTATTTATTACATTTGTACCCTGCGCTTTCCATGAAGTGACTTGAGGAGAGGGCTAATATGAGCATAACGACACTGGCGAATATTAGTCATGCAGCAGAATTTTAACAGATTGAAGAGGAGAGAGATGGCTAAGTGGGAGACCTGTGAGAAGCAAGTTGCAATAGTCTAAGCAAGAGGTGATAAGAGTGTGAGGGTTCTGGTAGTGTGCTCAGAAAGGAAGGGCGAATTTTGCTGATATTAGAGAAAGAAACGACAGGTTTAAGCAGTCTGTTGTATATGTGCAGAGAAGGAGAGGGAGGAGTTGAAGATGACCCCAAGGTTACAAGCTGATGAGACAGGAAGGATGAGAGTGTTATCCACAGAAATAGAGAATGGGGGAGGAGGAGAGGTTGGTTTAGGGGGAAAGATGAGAAGCTCAGTCTTGGTCATGTTTAGTTTCAGATGGCACTGTTACTATGTTACTATGTAAGTGTCAGAGCAGGTTATATTACACAACCCTAAACAGCCAACTGGTAGAAGGGCCTAAGTCATTAGCAAACATACACCAGCTAACTTCACAGTTTCCCCTGCTTAATTCACTCAGGTCATTTGGTTTACACCCCAGAATCTTCATCACTGAGTAAGTGAACTAAGCTCAATCTGACATTTTGTTCACTCAATGTTCTTGCAAAGGTCAATACAAATTATGAATAAGGGCATTTGTTCCATACATTAGGGGTGCTCAAGGCTCACATGAGAAATGTGGAGGGGCATAATCGAAAGCGTCCTCGTTTCGATTTGGACGTCGCAAATGTCCCCATCCAGGGACAGGGAAACCTGTATTTTCAAGATGGACGTCCATTTTTCGTTTTGATAATATGGTCAGGGACGCCCAAATCCTGAAATTTGGTCATCCTTAGAGATGGTCATCCCTAGACTTGGTTGTTTCTGATTTTCAGCGATAATGAAACCAAGGACGTCCATCTCAGAAACGACCAAATGCAAGCCATTTGGTCATGGGAGGAGCCAGCATTTGTAGTGCACTGGTCCCCCTGACATGCCAGGACACCAACCGGACACCCTAGGGGGCACTGCAGTGGACTTCATAAATTGCTCCCAGGAACATAGCTCCCTTACCTTGTGTGCTGAGCCCCCAAACCCACCCCCAAAACCCACTACCCACAACTGTACACCACTACCATAGCCCTTTCAGGTGAAGGGGGGAACCTAGATGTGGGTACAGTAGATTTTGGTGGGTTTTGGAGGGCTCGCTGTTTCCTCCATAAACGTAACAGGTAGGGGGGATGGGCCTGGGTCCTCCTGCCTGGAGTGCACTGCACCCACTAAAACTGCTCCAGGTACCTGCATACTGCTGTGATGGACCTAAGTATGACATCTGAGGCTGGCAATCAATATTTCGAAAAATGTTTTTTGAGGGTGGGAGTGGGTTAGTGACCACTGGGGGAGTAAGGGGAGAGCATCCCCAATGCTCTCCAGTGGTCATCTGGTCATTTCGGGCACCTTTTTGTGCCTTGGTTGTAAGAAAAACACAACCAGGTAAAGTTGTCCAAGTGTTCGTCAGGGACGTCCTTCTTTCTTTCGATTGAGGGTCGAGGACGTCCAAGTGTTAGGCACACCCAAGTCCCACCTTCGCTATGCCTCCAATACGCCCCCTTGAACTTTGGCTGTCCCTGCGATGGAAAGCAGTTGGGGATGTCCAAAATCGGTTTTCGATTATACCGATTTGGACAACCCTGGGAGAAGGACGTCCATCTTCCGATTTATGTTGAAAGATGGGCATCCTCCTTTTTCGAAAATGGGCCCAATAGTGACACAGATTAATATGGCACCGGATGACATGAGAAGGAAGCATGTGTTGTTACCAGCCACACGTCACAATTTGGAAAATACAGGGTCTAAACTGTTTGACTTCCAAAGAAGAGAGCTGAAAATCATGCAGTTGGTGACTTACTGACTTGTCTATATGTGCTCAGGCACTTCACACTTGGGCAGAATTTCTGTGTAAAGAATCTACAAAGAAATTGCTTCCTTTCTCACGATCTCTGCTCTTCAGCTCTCCGGGACAGGGGATTTACTAGTGTGTGGCCTTAGCATCTGGAACAGCATACCCCATTTCCCAAAGAGTATCAAGAAAGCCTGCAAAATCTGGTCCTGCCTTCCCACACCCACAGCACTAGCAGTTTCCCTCTATTCACCACCCATTTCATTCCCTAGTGCTAAGATCTTGTCTAATGGTGGATTTCCGAAGGCTAAGGGGTTAAAACGGGTACCTTACTCCAGGTGGCTTCTTCAGGGCCAGTTTGTAGTACTGTTGCCCCTCTCTGAAGTAGAGATCAGCAGAAGCCATGGCGATAAGGGAGACAAGCAGCGGTAGCAACTCACATACGCTGCTAGTGGACCTGTCTTCATATCTATGTCCTGCTGCCGCAACCTGCCAACAGGCTGTCTGAGCAAACCAATCCTTCCTTATGTACAGTCCCACTCCTCTGATGTAACTTCCTGTTTAAGCACGGGCAGGATGCTGTAGAGCAAAGTACTGGATGCAGGTTTCTAGTCAGCAGAGCAGGACCCCTGGGAGCACGACGCCCTGTACAGCCACACTGGTTGCTCCTGACCGCCCTGGTTCAACAACTCATGAAAAAAAGAAAGAATTGCTGTGTAGAAGGAAAGATAGAAAGGGGGATGCTGTGTCATTATGGCAGTGGCGTACCAAGGTGCGGTGGGGGAGGTCCACCCTGGATGCAAGCAGCAAGGGAGTATGCTGAGCAGTCGTGCAGCTGTCGGCTCTGACGGTCCCCTGCCCCAGAACAAAAAGTGGACCTGAGAGGGGGCAGGGAACCAGCAGAGCTGACAGCTGCATGACTGCTTAGCTCACCCTCTTGTTCAGAGTTGAAAGGGCACAGGAATGCTCCTGGAGAAGGGGGGGGGGGGTGCTGTTCTGGAACTTCCACCACCAAAAGAGTGGATTTCAATCCCAGTTTTCACAAGAGATGCTGGTTAGCCTAGAGCTGGGACTTAGCCCTACTTCTTGAATGTTCTTTTCACTACAATAATAGTGTATTTACCAGAATTCAGTACAGAGTAAAATTTTCTACATTCATGGTTAATAACCACAATTTTGCTTTACTTTTAAAATTATTCTAGGATTGTTCCATCTCTGGAGTTAGAAGTCATCTTCAAAACCTACTCATGAAAACAGAATTCTTCTACGGATCAGTGCTCAAATATCATGATCTGTTGAGGGTGCAGGTGAGACTGCAGAAACCGAGAATAGTAATTAGGAACATACCGGCCTTACAATTAGCTTAACCATAGCTAAAGGCAAAGCAAAAGGTTTGATATGTGGTCTGGTTGGCTGGAACCCATGGACATTAAGAAACCTTGATGTGTTTCACCTTATTGATATATTCTACCTCATTTTTTTTAATTAAAAGAAATGTTTAAATTTATGAAGTGATTGTAGAAGAGTTATGCATTTTTCACATGTAAACAGTGCTTTTTTACATGTGGAAATCGGCTTGAATTCTAGAAGAGGCACAACATATACATATATGCCACAGCACACAAAGGATTTTATGGAGACATCCTTCAAAGTATACATATACTCCATATTTTAGAATGGGCATCACACCTATACCCTGGAAAATTTCCCCATCTTCATTTATACCTGCTTTGGGTCACTCACTCAGAACTCATATTTGGACATGGAATGCTTGAGGGGACAAATGTGCTTACCTATCCAAAGTTCAAAATTGCCTCAACTTGCAAAAACCTTGAATTTAAGAGAATAGCTTCCTAATCATGCACACATTCTTTCCTTATGATGTGTGCCTACTGTCAGTCAATGAAATTACATGGAAATACTTTTAAAACAAACAGGAGGGAATATTTTTTCGCAGAAAGAATAATTAAGCTCTGGAACTCACTGCCAAATGATGTGGTAACAGCACTTAGCATATGTGGGTTTAAAAAAGGTTTGGATGAGTTCCTGGAGAAAAAGTTCATAGTCTATTATTGAGATGGGCATGGGGGAAACCACTGCTTGCCCTGGGATTGGTAGCTTGGAATGTCTCTACTAATTGGATTTCTGCCAGGTGCTTGTGACCTGGATTGGCCACTTTTGGAAGCAGGATGCTGAGCTAGATGGACCATTGGTCTGACCCAGTGTGGCTATTCTTATATTCCTGATTCAGATCAATGAAATGTTGGCCAATGCTGGACTTTGGACTTAGTATAATGTATTGAATTTTGAAGATGGAAATTGAATGTGATGCACTTTGATGACAAAATAAATGTTGTATGTAAGATAAGTGTTGATTGATTCATTTATCATTTTGAAGCTGTGACGTTTGTTTAGGTTTGGAGGAGTAGCCTAATGGCTAGTGCAGTGGCCTGAGAACCAAAGAAAGGATTCAATTCCCACTGTAGCTCTTTGTTACTCTGGGCAAGTCACCTAATCCTCTATTGCCTCATGTACAAAATAAGTACCAGTATATAGTGTATAAACCACTTTGATAGTATCCACAGAAAGGCAGTATATCAAATCCTGCCCCCTTTCTCTTTCTTTTTTTGGTTCCAATAGGAGGTTTTTGAGCCTATGATTGAATAGCACCAAGACAGGCAAGTACCTGCTTATTTTGAGGCTTTTCTTCCTATCTTGATATTGAGTGAAGTTTCTTAGATGGTACAGGACACATCGTTGACATATCCTATGTCATTGCAAACAACAGTCTATCCTGGCAGCGCTATTTGCATGTGCAAACCCCCTAATGTTGCTGGTTTTTTTTTTGACAAATTCTTTTTAAAAAATGAGTGGTCCTGTTGCACATGGTGCTTATATGGCTTCCTTGGTGCAGTTCTACTAATAGAGTTCTGTCTGTAATACATACAAGATGTGTTTTAGGTTTTCATGATCTTGTTATATGACATTTCTTTTTAATTTCTGTGGGGTTTTTTTTGTCTGCTGAAGCCAAGCGGGCATAGCAAGTTTTAAATAAGCTATAAACAAACATTTTAGAAGACGCTCTGCCTTCGCTGAGTCTTTTCTAAAATATTAGGCTGGCCAATATTCAAAGCGAGTTAACCTGCTGAGAATGGCCGCCAATTTAAGTTACTTGTTTGCAGTTATCCAGACAGTTTTAACATAGTAACATAGTAGATGACGGCAGAAAAAGACCTGCACGGTCAATCCAGTCTTCCCAACAAGACAAACTCATATGTGCTAGTTTTTGTCTATATCTTACCTTGAATTGTAACTGTCATTTTCAGGGCACAGACCGTACAAGTCTGCCCAGCACTATCCTCACCTCCCCAACCACCAGCCCCGTCTCCCACCACCGGCTCTGGCACAGACCGTATAAGTCTGCCCAGCACTATCCCCACCTCCCAACCACCAGCCCCGCCTCCCACCACCAGCTCTGCCACCCAATCTCGGCTAAGCTCCTGAGGATCCATTTCTTCTGAACAGGATTCCTGTATGTTTATCCCAAGCATGTTTGAATTCCATTACCATTTTCGTCTCCACCACCTCCCGCGGGAGGGCATTCCAAGCATCCACCACTCTCTCTGTGAAAAAATACTTACTGACATTTTTTTTGAGTCTGCCCCCCTTCAATATCATTTCATGCCCTCTAGTTCTGCCGCCTTCCCCTCTCAGGAAAAGGTCGTTTGCGGATTAATACCTTTCAAATATTTGAACGTCTGTATCATATCACCCCTGTTTCTCCTTTCCTCCAGAGTATACATGTTCAGGTCAGCAAGTCTCTCCTCATACGTCTTGTAACACAAATCTCATACCATATATTGAACAGAATCGGCCCCAGCACCGATCCCTGAGGCACTCCACTAGTCACCTTTCCCTCCTCCGAGCGAATTCCATTCACCACCACCCTCTGGCGTCTGTCCGTTCTACAGTTCCTTATCCAGTTCACCACTTCGGGTCCTTAGTGGTACTTAACTGATTGGTGCCACTAAAAATGACCAGTTAGCAAAAAACCTTCAAGCCAGTTATGTTGGGGGTGTTCTGAAGGCGGAGTCTGGTTACGTCCCAATATTCATATGTAAATGCCCAGATTTAGAAGATAAATAAGACCACATAAATAGCTAGCTGTCCTATCTTATTTGCTAACCTATGGCTGGTTCAGTCTAATTATTAACTTACTCCGGCCATGCACCAGCTTGCTTTAAAAAAATGGATATTCAATGCTGAAGCATGGACAGGACCTGGCATTGAATTTCCAGTTTAGTGCTGGTGGTGGACAAAAGAAACGCTGTCCACCGCCAGCTGTATATCATGGGGGGGGGGGGGGGGGTTGAGCTCACAGACTTAAACCTCTAAACAACTTACATTTTGACTCTTTACTGTCCTGTGTGAGTAATCAGGTTTTCCTTGCTGAGCATTAATTACTAGTCAATGCCCAGTCAATCTAAGATCATTGCCTTAAAGAGTCAATTAATATCTGGAAAGTGTACAAATCACAACATTAAAAGCAGCAGAAAATACTCCATTGGCTAGAAAATAAAATGGGAGAAGGTGAGAGACCACAAGTAAAACCACAAATAACCAACAAATGGTAAGGGATAGAGAGGACTGAGGATGATGAGAAGAGAGGGTCGACCACTCATCTAAACACATCAAGAATTCCAGAAGTGGTATGCATAGTGTTGATGAGGTAAGAAGGTCCATCAGAACTGAACAATCTCTCTTTGTGAAAAATATGTTCTTCTATCTGATTTCTAAATATATACAACTTTTTGTTTTGCTTTGCTTTTATTTTGTGATGAGTTTTGGCTCCTTAGCTTCAGACTTGGAGTGTGCCTCTCATTCCTTGCGGGTGAGGGCAAATGGGTTTGTTTGTGAAGTCCAAGACTCTTGCAGTACAGCAACCCCACACCCCAATCCAGCATATTGCTAACAGTACTGTAACTCGGCCATGATTAGGAAACCTCCCTCACTATTGCCTCTCTTTGTGTGTTAGGTAGCCTCAGCGGACGCGTGCTTGGTTCTGTCAAACAGACATTGCTCTAATCCTGATGCAGAAGATGCTTCGAATATAATGAGGTAATACTAAGTGTTGGCACATTGTCCACAGTGTGCAACAATCACATGTATATTACATAAGATTCAGAACCTTTTGTATTCCAGCTTAAAGCTCATGCAAGGCACTTAACCTCAGGGATTACTCTAGTGTAAATTGTGCCCTGGACAAAAATCATTGATGGCCCTCTCCAGCACCTACCCTTGGTGTTGATTTGTTGGAGAAGTTGGGTTTATGTATACAAACTTTCTCTACAAACAAGTGATTGAGGTAGGGGTCTCACTCCTCTTACACATCTCACCTAGCATCATCTCTTATCTCTATTCCCAGCATTCTCTCCCTTGGTTTTTACCCATTCCCCATCCCCAGAATCCATTCTCCTGACACTAAATTCCCTCCTGTTTTATCTTTCTCCCTCTCTTATATCCTCTATCTGCTGCCACCACATCTTCCCATTCCCCATGCTTCTATCAGGGGCAAATTATCTGTTTAGCGGCAGAGCTGCTACCGCTGGTTTTCCCCACTTTCAAAACTAGCATTTCCTGTATGTTGATCTCACAATGCACATGATGAGCATAAAGGAATTGCCATCTCGTGAATTCTGAATATGCGTACATGGCTGGCACAAACAGGGAGAAGCAACAGCAGGGGCTCCCAGTGCTATTCCCACTATCTTGCTGCTCCTCCCAAACTCCCATCAAAGCCAGGTCTAAGGAGGGAAATTATCTATTTGGGCTACTGTCAGGATGGGTTATTTACCACTAGCTGTGCTCTTTTAGCACAGGTCCCATTTTATACAATGAACCTAGGGCCCTGTTTACTAAGGTGTGCTAGTGTTTCTAACGCACGCTAAAAATTAGCGTGCACTAATGCTAAAGACACCCATAAGACTATATGGGTATCTCTAGCATTAGCGCACACAAATTTTCAGTGTGTGCTAAAACCGATAGCATGCCTACAGCATGTCTTAGTATACAGGGCCCCTAGTTACTAATAATCCAGGTTAGCAATAGTGGTAGCCTATATCAATAATGTCCCCCTAAGTCTGTATGACTTAAGAGGTGCAATCATTTAAGGAACCATGCTTAGTCAAGAAACAGTGCTGTTACTGACACCAGTTGCAGGTGACTGCCCTGCTCACGCCACCCTTTAACTGGCACTCCAAAGGGTTTGAAATAGGCAATGAACACAAAGCTTTGTTGGTCTTGGAAAGTGAAATACAGATCAAAGTTTTTACAAGTTTTTTGGGGGGCTTTGTCTAGGGTGATATCAATCAAAACTTTTCTACCCATCAGTACGCGTTATCATCCAGATCCTGCAATTCCGCAACAAGGTAATACAGATTGTCTGGAATTATGTGTACAGTGAATATTTTTGTATGAAAAAAAGTACAAGAGCAGTATTCAGTAGTCCGGTCATTGCTTAAAGATAACCAGATAACTTACCAGCTTATCTTTAAGGGCATTTTTCTGCAGACATATCCATTCAAGTTGGACTGCTGAATATGTGATCCTCAAATTTAACGGATACATTTTCATATGCTCCCATATCTTTTCAGTAGGTTCATGGAATGATATCAACAGCTTGGATGAGTTGTACTGTTATTAAGATTTGCCCTCTTTTCTTTTACGGTCCAGTCTTACCTGCAGAATATCCCGAACTGGGACTGGACCAGGGGAGATAGCATCATCTGTTTGGCTGAGCTGAAACTAGGGTTTATGGCTCAGAGCTGTATCGTGCCTGGCCTGTCCACACTTTTAACCAACCTTTTCATGATCAACGGACATGCGTTGGTAAGTCTCCAGCTATTTCCTTATATTGAGTGAAATGGTATGTCCGATGTTTGGTTATATAAGGGGAAATTCTTTAAGCTCATGCCTGCTGCACCATATGCCTGGAATAGACTTCCTGAGACAGTACGTCAAGCTCCATCTCTGGCCGTCTTCAAATCTAAGCTAAAAGCCCACCTTTTTGATGTTGCTTTTAACTCCTAACCCATATTCACTTGTTCAGAACCCTTATTTTATCATCCTCACTTTAATATTCCCTTATCTCTTGTTTGTCCTGTTTGTCTGGCCTAATTAGATTGTAAGCTCTGTCAAGCAGGGACTGTCTCTTCATGTTCAAGTGTACAGCGCTGTGTACGTCTAGTAGCGCTATAGAAATGATAATTAGTAGTAGTAGTAGTGCTGTGTGCCACTTATGCACATCTAAGGCGCCTTTAATTGGTGTTTTTGCACATAAGTTCACTCAGCGCTATTCTCCAAGTGTGTAACTCCAAGGTGGACATAAAATGGGAGGAGCATGGGCAGACCATGGGTGTTGCTCCAAGTCATGTACGTAACTTATAGACTATTATCAGTTACTTGCATCATATGGTGCACATAGGCATGACTATTTATACTTGCCATTTGCACACCGATGCGGGTTTGCACTAGTATTCCTTAACGACATTCCCAGGTGCCATTGTAGAATTGGTGCTAAGGACCAGTAAATGGTGTTCAAAATTGGCACCCCAAAAAAATCAATGCTAAATGTGATTCTGTGTAGGGCATTCTTCCTTCAGGGAGTTGTGCTTAGCGCCGATTCCCACCCCTAACCTGGTGTAAATGCTGGTGCCCAAGTTGGGCACGCTGAAACTGCATTTTATAACTACGTGTACAACATTTTGGAACACCCCTAACATGTCTGTGGACCACACCCTCTTTTGGGTTATATAAGGCGCCATGCATTGTACAAGAGTGGAGGAGTAGCCTAGCGCTTAGTGAAGTGGGCTTTGATCCTGGTAAATTGGGTTCAATTCCCACTGGCTCCTTGTGACTCTGGGCAGGTCACTTAACCCTCCATTGCCCCACGTACAAAATAAGTACCCCTATATAATATGTAAACTGCTTTGATTGCAACCACAGAAAGGTGGTATGTCAAGTCCTTCCCCTTATCCCCACCCAGTGGCGTAGCTACGTGGGGCCACGGGGGCCTGGGCCCCCATAGATTTGGCCCTGGACCCCCTGCTGACGACCCTCTCGACCCCCCCACCCACTGCCAACCCTGCCTCGCTGTTGCCGTGGGCTACCTTTGCTGGTGGAGGACCCCAATCCCCGCCAGCCAAGGTCCTCTTCTTCCCGCGAAGGCTTCGTTCTGTTTCTGTGAGTCTGACGTCCTGCTAAAATGTGCCCCCTCACCTCGGGCTCTGGACCCCCTCCCGCCGAAGTCTGGCTACGCCCCTGTCCCCACCCCCTAATATTTATTTAGATTTTGCTCACACCTAGTGGACAGTCAGATGCCCCTGCAGATTCTAATGGGTACCAATTAACTTCAATAATTGGTTGTTAGCACCTAATTATTGGTAGCTAGGGCTCATTACTCAATTAAATTGTCCTTGCAAATTTGGGCACCATATATAGAATCCAGGACTCAGTGTCCCCTATTGTAGCACCTTAATTGAGGTGCCAAGTTATAGAATTGCCTCCTTAGCTTTAAAGATTCTTGTCCCCAAAGGTCATCATTTTGCCTTTGGCTGTTTCTGTAGACACTTAGGGGTCCTTTTACTACACTATAGCAAAAAGTGGCCTTAGCTCTCCCTTGCACAAATTTTTCCCACCTGCTAAGGCCATTTTAAAAAAACTTATTGGCCATGCACTAATATTGCCATTAGCGACCGGCCATTAAAAAAAACAAAAATAAAATTATCATGTGATCACATACTGCCACCCATTTTGTGGGCAGTAAGGACTCATAAGTTAGCATATTAGCACATTAGGCTTGAAAAATCATATTTGCTTCAAATGGGTTTTGATAGTTATTGAGCTTGCCGAGATGTATTTTAAAGATCAGTAGATTGGCTCAATAGAGCATAAGCATGGATGACTAGATTATAAAATATTCTCTTGTCTGGATGTTTGTTGCTTTCCTTTCATATAATAGAGTTCCTTGTCTTGTGCTGTTTTTATGTTTTAGTTGTTTTTATTTATGTAAACTGCTATGATTTTCTTCGCAACCTTAGTGGTATATCAAGGTCAATAAACGATAAACTGATTAGCACACTCCTCTGATACACAGTCTCCCAAAAAATAGACAATTTTTAGCTCTTGGATTAGCGCATGCTAAATTTACACTTACTGCAGGACACCTGAGCGTGTCCTATGTTATGTCATTGTAAGTTGCGTTAGGTATGGGTTAGCACCTATCACAGCTTAGTAAAAGGGTCCCTTAGTTAGAGAGAATCTTCTGTCCTCTTTGCCTGGAATCACAAGGCAGATTAATACATGGGGATGGAGGGGTTCTACATGTCTAACTACTGCTCTGTCTGAAAAAGAGACTCTGCTTTTCACTTTTATACTATCTGCTGTATTGCAGGCCGTCAGACACAATTGGCAGTGGCAATTCTTGGAAGGTGCGAACTACATGATAGTCACTCAGTACCTGTCCAATGATTTTGTGGGAATGGGCTTTCCAGAGATTTGCAAGTATGTAGCACTGTTTAGACAACTCTAATTTCTCTACTGGAAAGCATCTGTCTTCCGTTTTTTTCACCATCTTCCTCTTCCTAGGATCTGCTTTGAAATATTGAACCTTATTTTGCTTGCTATTGAATTCAAAGCAGAGAATGACGAAACCAGGTAACATTAGCTGCTATCATCATTTGATTTAATCAGGGGCGGATTGACCATTCGGGCAACCGGGCAGTGCCCGAGGGCACAGAGGCTCTGCCCGGATGCCTGCTGCACACTACAGACCTCCCTGGTCCTACCTTTAAAAGGGTGCCGCTGGTGATCTAGTGGCCTTCTCGGGGGAGAATATGTTCTTTCCTGACCGTTGTGCTGCCACTATTTCCCCTACCTGGCACCGCTGTATTTTAAAAGTGGCAGCCGAGACTCCCTACGGAACTCTCGCGAGACTGCTGAGACCCACGAGACTACCGCGGGAAATATCGACCACCATTTGAAAACATGGCAGGCAGGGGAATTGTGGCAGCACAGGAGACAGGAAAGAACATGGTCCCCCCTCCCCCTGAAGAGACCACTAGACCACCAGGGCCCTTCAGGTAGAACCGGGGCAGCAGAGGTGTTGGCTGTGGCAGTAGGAAGGGGGAAGCAGTATGATGGTAGAGGGTGTCGAGCAGTGGGCGGGGAGCCCAGACTACCCCCAGTGCCCGGGGGCCCAGTCCACTCTCCATCCGCCCTGGATTTAATGCAGTTTAGTATTGATATGCAATTCTGCTGGTCGACTTTATATAGACAGACCTAGGTAATACTATATATGACGCCTAACGTTATGATTTATTGGTGCAAAAAAGCGCTATAACAGAAGCAAGGCGCCAAAATGGGCCAATAATGGCAGAGCCACACTGTCTATACTAACTATACTTATGAGCCCAGTTATAGAATAGCGCCTATGTGCTTCCACTTGCATCTGAAAAAGGAGCGTAATGATGAGAAGGGCATGGGCATGTCAGAGGTGTTCCCTTAAAATGCATGCAGTGTTATGGGGGGGGGGGGGGGGGGGGGGAATCTGCGCCTAATATGCATACTGGAATTTACACCTGGTTTCAGTTGGTGTAAATCCTCACACCTAAAGCTGGGCCCAGATTCTGATGCTACACAATATTTTATAAAGGGTGCCTTAGAATATCATTTAGTGCCAGTGTTTTTGGGTACCATATACTGAATCTATCCCATAATGATAACATAAACATAACCTAACAGTTGTGCAAATACACAGGGAAGAGTGTAACCACAGCGTAGCGGTGAAACTGTGGTGTAACATCTAAGGTGTTCACCTGCTGCACAGTGCATCCCAGTGTTACTGCTGTTCAAATCTGCCCATGAGTTACATCTACTCCTGTGTTTCCAAGCCCAATGCACAGTGGCGGTCCTACCATTAGGCCACCTGAGGCGGGGGCCTCAGGCTGTACTCATTATGGCAGCACCTTTCCCCCTTCCTTTCTCATCTTCCCTCCACATCCTACCTTCTTTTTTTTGTTTTTCAAAAATCAGCGGTGGAAGCGATCCCCATAGGCTGCCCTGCTGCCAGTACCGGTGTCTCCTCTGTACTGTGGCCCACCTTGCTGATGTAACTTCCTGTTTCCTCCAAGGTGGGCCACAATACAGAAGAGACGCCGGTGCCAGCGTATGCAGCAGTAAAAAAGAAGGTATGCTCGGGGGGGGGGGGGGGGGGGGGGGGATGCTAGACCACAGCTGGGGAGGCAGGAAGAAGTTGGTACGGGGGGGGGGGGGGCATGATGCTGGGGAACCGGGGAGCCATTTCATCCCTGCCTCAGGTGGCAAATTGCCTTGGGCCACTCCTGCCAATGTACACCTAGATTATTAAAAAAATGTGCCCAAGGCACTCTGGCCTCAGCAGACCGTGTGGAAGGGATGGTTTGTCATTTGAAATGAATGTCATATGTAGATAATAAATGCACCCTCTTCTTAAAGAGTGCACACTGCATGCACATAGGGGTAATTCTCTACAGATCGCCTAAGGTTAGATGCTGGGATGATATAAGTAAGCATGAATTCTGTAATGGTAATTGCACACACGATTGTCGTTATACAATAGTGGCATAAGTCCACATTTGTGCACCTAACTGTAGGCACAAACACTTATGCCAACTCAGTGGTTAGCATACATGCTTATGCCTTACTGTAGGCAGTTAGGTGTATAAATGCTTATATTCTATATAGTGGCATATTTATACATGGTACGTGTGTTGCGTACATACACCCTGTCTGACTCCCCCCCCCCCCTTTATATCTCTGCTGCAGTCTTCACTTGGGCAGCAGCAGCTGTGCTCATAGACTGCCTGCGATGTACACTGAGACTTCCTCACTGAACCGTCCCACCCTTCAAAAAACAGGAAGTTGCATCAAAAGGGGCAGGATGGTTCCGAGAGGAAGTACCGGTGCAGATGCAGGCAGACTAAGTGCCACTGTTGCTGCTCGGGCAAAGGCTGCAGCAGAGATGATATTAAGGTACCGGGGGGAGGGGGGGGGAACGTGGGAGTGTGGAGGAGACAGGGGGAAGTGCGGGAGACACACCCCCTATAAAAAATTCCTGGCTATGCCACTGAATCTATATCCACACATTTAACTGCTAAGCACACCCTTCTAGATCCACACCCCCCTTGTGCGTGCAATTTATAGAATACCAATTAATGGCAGTGATGCGTGCAATTGCTAATTAATGCCAATTAAGGGCAATTATAGCTAATAATTGGTTGTTAATGCCAATTAGCAGTTAATTAATATATTATGTTATGCATTAACATTACATTATTCTAGAACTTGCACACACAACTGTGCTCTAGCCCCCAGATTCTATATAGTGCGACTTGAGTTGCGTGTGCAAATCAGGTCATATTCTGTATTGTGTGTGCAACTTAATTATCTTAACAAGCCAATCAGCACCAATAATTACCAATTAACAAGCAATTATTGACACTAGCTTTAATTAAATTTATGCGTACAACTTCCTAAGCATATTCTATAAAATGATGTGCATAAATTCTAACGTGTGTTGCCAAAAAGAGAACATGGCCATGGGTATGGAATGGGCAGATCATGGACATTTCTAAAAATTATGTGTGCTATTATAGAATACACCCACTCCACGCCTAACTTAGTTGCAGGCATTTACACCAAGTTTTACTTGGCATAAATTCATGTAACTAGATATAGTCACACGGATGGGCCCTTGGCATATTCTATAAACCGTGCCTGACCCCCTTTTACCGTAGCGGGTTAAAGGCAGGGCTTTTTTTTTTTTAGGAAATGGCCCTGCAGCAAGTGAAGGTGAAGGCCCATTGAGGTGGCGGTAAGGGCTCCCGCGGTAACCCGGCGGTAACCATTACCAGTGTACACACCGGCGCTACAAAAATAGAAATATTTTTGTAGTGCCAGATATGATGTGCGCTGGGGGAGGGAACAACTACCAGGCTGCTGCGGCAGCCTAGAGATACTTCCCTTTCAGCGAGCAGTAAGTTTGCATTGGACTTTCCGCCACTTTGTAAAAAGACCCGTTAATTTGGGCACCATTTACTGAATCTGGCTTTTAGCACTCAAATGTCTGTCACCCGACTTTAGGTGACCCCATAGTACGTACTCTTTAAGAAGAGGTCACACTATTAATGACATTCATTTCAAATAAAAAAAAAACAGAAAAAAAATGATATAAACATTTTCTGGGTGCCCATCCCTAGTGTGGACATGAGGGAGAACTCATGGCCAAAAAAGAAGTCAGGGAATCACTGAAAGCCCAACCAGTCGCCACATCTCAAGAAAGATATAGTAGAATTGGAAAAGGTGCAGCAAAGGGCGACTAAAATGATAGCGGGGATGGGACAACTTCCCTATGAAGAAAGACTAAGGAGGCTAGGGCTATACAGCTTGGAGAAGAGACGGCTGAGGGGAGACATGATAGAGGTATATAAAATAATGAGTGGAGTGGAACAGGTGGATGTGAAGCGTCTGTTCACGCTTTCCAAAAATACTAGGACTAGGGGGCATGCGATGAAACTACAGTGTAGTAAATTTAAAACAAATCGGAGAAAATGTTTCTTCACCCAACGTGTAATTAAACTCTGGAATTCGTTGCCAGAGAAAGTGGTGAAGGCGGTTAGCTTAGCAGAGTTTAAAAAGGGGTTGGACGGTTTCCTAAAGGACAAGTCCATAAACCGCTACTAAACGGACTTGGAAAACTCCAAAATTCCAGGAATAACATGTATAGAATGTTTGTACGTTTGGGAAGCTTGCCAGGTGCCCTTGGCCTGGATTGGCCGCTGTCGTGGACAGGATGCTGGGCTCGATGGACCCTTGGTCTTTTCCCAGTATGGCATTACTTATGTACTTATGTAGAAGTTGGAAAGACTCGAAGGAGGAAGTTCAGGAGGGGGAAGAGATGAAAGCACTGTGTGCCAAGAGTATGAGTAAGCAGGACTCGACCATTGGTGTCCTACCGTTTAATTCCCAAACTATAGAACTCATGCTGTTATCTAGGAAGGAGAGAGGTATATGCCCAGAAAGGAGCTCCTGCACATTTACCCCCTAATTCTATAAAGGTAGCCAAAAATTGTGCATGCAAATTTGGGCGTACACCCAATTTGCACACACAATTTAATTGAATAACAAGTTAATTAGCATCAATAATTGGCTTGTTAACAAGCAATTTTTGCCACTAATTAAAGTTAATTGAACTTTACGCATGTCAATTTAGGCATGGGATCTGCGCCTAAAATTTACGTGAGATTTGAAAAAGAGGGTGCGGAAATGGGAGAGTCATGGGTGGAACGGGGGTGTTCCTAATATGCTTGTTGTTATAGAAAAACAGAGATACGCACCATGTACTTGTAGTTGTGTACATTTGCACCATGTTTCAGTTGGCACAGATGGGTGCCATTCCCAGGCGTAAGCACTATTCTATAAACCGCACCTAACTTTAAGCACGGTTTATAGAATAGTGCTTTTTCACTGTCATATATAGAATTCACCCCTTCAGGGCCACTGTCAGTGTCTCTTGTTGTTGTGATATACTAAATCAAAATCAATCCCACAAACAAAATTTATAATTGACTCGGTAGACACTCTGGGACTTGTAAAAATAATCAAATGGTATAAAATTTGTTTTCTGAAAAAAGGGTGTAAAAGGAAGTAAGGATGATTCCGTACAGGCTGTATAACAACAACCGAGCTCAGCTTCAGTGAGAAACGCCAACAGATTTGGCTCACTTAAATTGCTGTATACATCATGAAACTCCTCAACTTCCTTCACCCAATTTTTAAATAATATTTTTAGTTGTTTATACTATTATTCTTTAAAACAACAGGTTATCCAGGTGACTGACAAGTACAAAACAATCTCCGTCTGCTGCAAAAAAAAATGTGTGTCTTTCAATTCAAAATAAAGACCAAAGTCATGAAAGGGACATTGAAATAAGTTGTGTCCTCATTGCTTCTTGAAAGTCTGGTGCTATATTATTTATAATCAATTATAAATGTTGTTTGTGGGATTCATTTTTACTTAGTATTTTGTGGGCCACTGTTACAAAGCCACGTTAGCGATTGTCTTTGTGGCAAATTCAATTCCTATGGGCTTCCTCTCATTTGCTGCACTGAGAATCGGTAGTGCGGCTTTGTTAAAGAGGCCCCTGTATTTTTTTCTCTCTCCCTTGGGTTCATTTTTCTCTTGTTGCTTTGATGCACTGAAAGCAGAGCCCATCTTTTGGTCTGGATCTGTGCATCAAGCAGGCGGACTTTATCCACGGCACTCCTAAAGAGGTCTGACGGCATATTGATTGGGAAATATTGGTCTACCCTATGGAGAAAAAAAATCAACAAAATAGATAAATCAAACTTCCTTCTCCAGCATCACACTTTTCTAATTTAAATATCAGTTGAAGCTGACCTAGATCTAAGTATAATTCTGAGATCTTTAATGGTGATATTCATAAGCAGCTCCTGAGAAGGAGGCTGGAAGAGGATCAAAGGGAGAAAATGAACATTAACCAGCCGTAATGAATGTTGTAAATTGCATATGACGGGGAACAGACATGTTCTAGAGCTAAAGATCATAGTGTAATTATTTCTTCCACGAACAGGCGATTAGAGATAAACCTTTTATTTTCTAATTCCATTTAGCAGTATATTGGTCAACCCATCAGCACACATTATTGTGCAGGAAAACACCATTGGGTTCTTCATAGCCAAATCTGCAGCAGATGCCAAAAGGTAATGAATTCCGATGCAATTCAAGGTTTGAACTCCTCCCTTCTTCAAGTGTCTAACTCCTTTAGGGAAGAGGTTTTGGAGTTAAAACAATCTTATCAGCTTCTGTCAGGCAAATTTGAATTGCAAGAAAATAAGACTGTGTCTTTAGAAGGTGAAATTAAACAATTATAGAACTTTGCCGGAACAGTTGTCAGGGATAGAGATATTCAGGCTCGTAAGCTTGAATATCTGGAAAACCACGGAAGAAGGAACAATTTAAGATTTCTAAATTTTCCTAAATCACCGCTTATTATCGCAATGGATATGCTGAAAAAATATTTTCATGAAACATTGGGCATTCTGGCTAAGGCCTATCCGCCTATAGTCAGAGCCCAATATATAACGGGGCTTTCAAGACCTTCTTCTGTGGGACCTCAACCTGATTTAAATCTAACTGAATTTCTGGAAAGCTCCTTAGAAACTATAACGGAGCGGACTACCCTTCTAGTATCATTTGCTTTGGAGCCCAACAGAAATAATATTTTTCGTTCTTATTTTCGCCATATTAATGCTGTATTTTTAGGATCTAAAGTTCAAGTTTTTTCCAGATTTGGCTAGAGACACACAAAAAGAAGGAGAGAATTCTTGGTTTTAAAACCGAAAGTTCTACACCTAGGTGGATTATTTGTATTAAAATTTCCTTGTAGATGTTTAGTGTCTCTAAACATGACTAATTATGTTTTCTTTGATCCAAGAAATACCAGGAATTTATTAATTCTAAAGAAGATGGAAGAGATGTTTCCTTGGCTGCTCCCATTAGTTAAAATAATGCTGTATGTTGGCTAGTGAGTGTTAGTTGTTCTTCACTACTCCATTGATTTTCATTCTTTTTCTACCTTGTTTCTTTTTTCCTTGTATCTGGATCTATATATTGTGGACAAAGTTAAAGGATAATTTACTAAATGTTTTACTTTACTTTTTCTCTGTAATGCAGAAATTGCTGAGCATTTATGTTTATTATATGAATGTATAAGTACAATTTATAAATATAAAATAAAAAAGAAAAAGGTAATGAATTCCACTGAAACTTACGGACAATATTGGTCAACATGGTAGAGTGAGTAAGGTTTACACCCCAGTCTGGCCCTTCCAATACTGTGTAAGGGTGTGCAGGATTTTGTTTAGTTTCTTGTGTTGTTTCTGAGATTTTTCATTTAATTCACGATTTATTTTATTTTATGCTATTTGTTTTTTGGGCACAATTGCACAATGATGCACATTATTGCTTGAACAGCGTGCCCTGTTACTCAAATATTGTTAATAGTGCATCCTGTTGCTTGTTTGTGCACATTATTGTGCAATAAAATGCCTACTTCATAATGCTCAGGGTTGACAACTCAGGGGATTTCTCCTGTTATTTTTGCTTAAAAACAACATGTATTTATTTATTTATTTACTGCCTTTTTGAAGGAATTCACTCAAGGCGGTGTAACAATACAAAGTATGGCGTAGTATACTACTTACAATGTCAACACAATATGTAATAGAACATTTTAATTGACAGTCTAGGGTGTAAGCAAAGATGGAATACGTAGGGTCCTTTTAAAAAGGTGCGGTAGAAAGTGGCCTGTGGTAGTGTAGGCGCGGGTTTTGGGCGTGTGAAGAATTATTTTTCAGCACACCTACCAAAACTGCCTTTTTAAAACTTTTGCTGAAAATGGACATGTAGCAAAATCAAAATTACCACGTGTCCATTTTGGGTGTCAGACCTTACCGCCAGCCATAGACCTAGTGGTAAATAATGTGGGCGGTAATGACCTATGTGCATCAGATGCCACTTAGCGCTTGTCCGCTACGCGCGCCAGAAAATCAAAAATATTTTTCAGACGCGCCTAGCAAGATCAACGTGGTAGTCAGGCGGTAAGTCCATTTTGGCGCATGCTGGGCGTGCGTAGAGCCTTACGCGGCTTAGTAAAAGGGCCCCTATAGATAGGTAAGAGAGTAAGAGGAGTTAGAAAATAAGATGACTAATTTAAAGAAAGTTGCACATGAGGTCAGACAGATGGTTAACATATAGATTTATTATACTCACAGCCTGCCTATAACCTAGGTGGATCGCAATAGTTTAAAACATACATAATAATTATAATGCATACCAAACAACCAGCATCTAAAATCCAGACATTACAAAAAATCAGCCCAGTTTCTAGCTGACAGTTACATCACACAGTTGAGAATGCATGCACAGAAAAATGAGTTTTCAATAGTTTTTTTTAACTGTGCCACCCCACTACACAAACGTTAAGTATCCTGGTAATCTATTCGACAGGAGCAGGCCTGCAACAGAAAAGACTGTTGTTCTAGTCTCAGCATAACATATCAAGACTGCCTTCTTGATAGATAACTACTTTCTAGCCTCAGGTTTTAAACTTTGGCTTGGTTGGTAGAAAGATACCATCTGGGACAAAGACCTGGGAGTTTGCATATACACCAACTAATGGATAATCGCCAGAACTTTGTACCAAACCTGAAATTCCACAGGCAACCAATGCAATTGATTCAAACCCAGCCCAATATATGTAAACCTGGACTTTCCCACAAGCAATGTAGCTGCCACATTATGAATAATTTATAAAACCTTACATCAAAATGCTGTAATCCCCCCAAACAAGGCATTAAATTAATCAACTTTAGATAAGACTATGCTCTGAACTACAAGTCTATAATCATAAGCAGACAATACAGGCAGTGGCGTACCTAGGGTAGTTGACACCTGGGGCTGGTCATTTTTTAACACCCCCCTCCAAAATCCAGTACTAGACATACCGAGAATACAAAACACTCAGGACCCATAGAGCAATTCTAGCATACCATAAGCAGTAATTTCTACAAGTCACACAAGGAAAAGAAAAAGCATCTTAAACACTAGAGTGAGCACTAGAACATCAATTCACCTGTTGTAAAACAAAACCAGACAGAATAGTACAGATCGGCGATCCTGCACAGTCAGTCAATGCCAACTGAAAGCCATGTCTTTTTCACAAACACAGATACACCCTAATCCACTATAGAATAAGTAATCATAAACTTTCTATTTAGACAAAAATTAAACTGAACCCCCAAGATGCCAGACTCTGCATACAATGCAACACCACAGAAACAGAAAATGTCCCCTAGTACTGTGCAAAATATAAAGACAGCAGATGTAAATTTGAAAAAACTAACAAGTACCAATCACCACTTTACAAATTAGCAAATAGAAATAAAACAAATATAGAAAATAAAATAATCCCATTTTATTGGACTAATACATTTAGCTTTCAGAGACCAAAACTTCCTTCCTCAGGTCAGTACAGTATAGTGCTGTTACAGTATCCTACCCTGACCTGAGGAAGGGGGTTTTGTGCTCTGAAAGTTAGTCAAAATGTATTAAAATTAGTCCAATAAAAAGATTACCTGATTTCCATATTCTATTATAAACATTTATTAACACAGCTACAATACTACTTTATCCTAAAGCAAAAAAATAAAAATATATATTTTATTTACAGTTTGTTGTCTCTGGTTTCTGCTTTCCTCATCTTCTTTTCACTGTCTTCCTTCATCCAGCATCTGTCTTTGCTCTCTCTCTCTCTGCCATCCAGTATCTGCCCTCTCTGCCGTCCCCTCCATCCAATGTCTGCCCTCTCTCCCTGCCCCTTCCATCCACTGTCTGCCCTCTCTCTCCCTTCCATCCAAATCTACCCTCTATCTCTGCCCCTTTCCACCCACCATCTGCCCGTCTGTCCTCTCTCTCTCTCCTCCTCTTCCATCCACTGTCTGCCCTTTCTATCCCTTCTATCCACTGTCTGCCCATTCTCTCTGCTCCTTCAATCTACCATTTGCCCTCCCTCTTCCATCCATCCAGGGTCTGCCCTCCCTCTCGCTCCCCCTTCCATCCAGGATTTGCCATCCCTCTTGCTCCCCCTTCCATCCAGGATCTGTCCCCTCTCTCTATGTCTCCTCTTTTTGGCCCCCAGTTCCAGCACCATTATCCCACCTGCCCCTAGTTCCAGTTCCAGCCCCAGCCCACATCTCCCACATGCCCCCTTTTCAGCCCCCAGTTTCAGCCCCACTATCCCACCAGTCCCCAGTCTCCAGTTTCAGCCCCAGCCCTTTTCTCCCACCAGTCCCGAGCTTCAGCCCCAGCCACTTCTCCCTATCCCCTTTTCAGCCCCCAGTCCCCACAGTTTCAGCTCCTGCCCCTTTCAGCCCCCAGTTCCAGTACTAGCCCCCTTATCCCACCTACCCTCCTTTTCAGCCCCCAGTTCCAGCCCCCTTCATCCACATGCCTTGCATTAGGGCCCCCCTTTTCAGCCCCAGACCCATTCTCCCTCCTGCCCCCTTCTCAGACCCCAGTTCCAGCTCCAGGCCCCTTCTCCCATCTGAGCCCCCCCCATAGACCCAGTCCCAGGCCCCTTCTCCCTTCTGAGCATCCCCCCCTCCCCGTCCCAGTTCCCACCTGCCTACCAGCTCCGTTGACAGATGACCCTCTTCTCCTGCCACCCGGCCAGCACCCAGCCTTTAAATAAAATCTGTGAATGCGCCTCGTGTCTGCTCTGCTGTAAAGGAAGCAAATCACCTCGTCGAATTGGCCCTTCCCTCACTATGTCCCGCCCTCGCGGAACTAGGAAGTTATATCAGAGGGTGGGACATAGTGAGGGAAGGGCCGACGCATCGAGGTGATTTACTTCTTTTACAGCAGAGCAGACGTGAGGCGCTTCACAGATTTTTTTAAAAGGGTGGGTGCTGGCCAGGTGGCAGGAGAAGAGGATTGTCTGTCGATGGAGCTGGTGGAAGGCAGGTGGGGACTGCAGAGCACCCCCCACCTGCTGACACCCGGGGCGGACCGGTCCCACTGCCCGCCCTTGGTACACCACTGAATACAGACTTCAACTTATTCAACTCTCTCATCTGAAAAAAAAAAAAAGGATCATTTACCGTATATACGTGAATATAAGCCCATTTAAATAAAAGAAGATATAATATTTTTCCCCTAAAAAATGTTAACTCGAATATAAGCCAAAGGCATATATTCAAGTATTCCTCTCCCATAATGACCACCTTCTCTCTCCCTCTTCTCTGTCCCTTCTCCCTCCTCCTCCTGCAGTGATTGGCATTTCTCTCCTTCTTCCCTGTCTCTCCTTCCTCCTCCCACATTAATTGGCATGTCTCTCCCTCTTCCTAATTCCTTCTCCTTCCACAGTGACAGGCATTTCTCTCCCTCTTTGCTGTCCCTCCTCCCTCCCTCCCTCCTCCCGCAGTGACCGGCATTTCTCACCCTCTCCTACCTCCCGCAGTGACTGATTGTGAAGAAACAATGTTTTAAGCCTGTAAAATTGCCTTAATTATTCTTGAAGTGTATTTCTCTAGTTGGCCAGTTTAGTTGCTGTTACCTGTTGTTGTTTGCTGATTGCCCATTTTTTGTTCATTGTTCAATTTTTAAGACAATAAACAATATTTGGTTTATCGCCTCTTTGTCTGGACTGATAAAAAATCCTGGTGGTTTGTGTGCTGGGTCTGTGAGTGCTTTCTGAGAACTGTGAGACCACTGAGAGTGTGGTCCCAGTCACCTAGAAATCACTGGGGATAATTTGAGAGCCGGAGACTCGCCTAGAGGTGGTTGTGACCCACTTATGTGAACATGTATACACATAAATGATTTAACAAAGACCCTCTAAGTGGCCACGGGGTAACCCCAGGCAGGTGGCTAGGTGTTTTGTGAAACTGATACTTCTGACTTCTGTCTTCCTTCCCATGTGCCCCCCCCCAAAGTGACCAGCATTTCTCTTACCAGCGATAAGCCTGGACGCTGACCACTGATGCTGAAAATGATGCTGACCGTTGACACAAAAGTATCTGCAATCAGGGCCAGTCTAGGACCTTGAGCATCTAAGGATGCTCGAGGCCCCAATCGGTCCTGCTTACAGTTACTTCTATGTCAGCATCATTGGTCGGTGTCCAGACTTATCAGTAAGAGATATGCCAGTCACCGTACGGGGGCAGGAAGAGATGTTCTGACTCAACTATAAGCCCCCAGTTTTTGAGTGTAAAAATCTCAGGTTATAGTCACGTATATATGGTAATCCTTGTAGTTATCTGTTCTTGCATGGATGGAAAGTCTCAAATCAAACATTACACCCAACGTGGGAAATGTCATTGACATTACACGTGTAATTTCAAATGAATGCACATCTTAATACTGAATGCCATCAGTTTGTTCTGCTAAAATATGGCAAGTGATATATATATATATATATATATATATATATATATATATATATATATATATATATATATATATATGTTGATATTTGTTTTTAAATAAACTTGAGTCAGTTGATGTAGTGTATCTAGATTTTCAGAAAGTTTTTGATAAATTTCCTCATGAGAAAATTAAAAAGTCATGGGATAGGAGGCAATGAGGGGCATAATCGAATGGGGACAACCATCTCTAAGGGCGCCCATCTCTAAGGACGTCCCGATGAAGGGGCAGGGAAACCCGTATTATTGAAATAAGATGGGTGTCCATCTTTCGTTTCGATAATACGGTTGGGGACGCCCAAATCGTAGTGCACTGGTCCCCCTGACATGCCAGGACACCAACCGGGCACCCTAGGGGGCACTGCAGTGGACTTCACAAATTGCTCCCAGGTGCATAGCTCCCTTACCTAGGGTGCTGAACCCCCCAACCCCCCCCAAAACCCACTCCCCACAACTGTACACCACTACCATAGTCCTTAGGGGTGAAGGGGGACACCTAGATGTGGGTACAGTGGGTTTCGGGTTGGTTTTGGAGAGCTCACATTTACCACCACAAGTGTAACAGGTAGGGGGGGATGGGCCTGGGTCCGCCTGGCTGAAGTGCACTGCACCCACTAAAACTGCTCCAGAGACCTGCATACTGCTGTGATGGACCTGAGTATGACATTTGAGGCTGGCATAGAGGCTGGCAAAAAAAAAGTTTCAAGTTTTTTTTGGGTGGGAGGGGGTTGGTGACCACTGGAGGAGTAAGGGGAGGTCATCCCCGATTCCCTCTGGTGGTCATCTGGTCAGTTCGGGCACCTTTTTGAAGCTTGGTTGCAAGAAAAAATGGACCAAGTAAAGTTGGCCAAGTGCTCGTAAGGGACGCCCTTCTTTTTTCCATTATCGGCCAAGGATGCCCATCTCCTAATCACGCCCCAGTCCCACCTTCGCTACGGTGCCAACATGCCCCCATGAACTTTGGTTGTCCCCATGACAGGAAGCAGTTGAGGACGCCCAAAATCGGCTTTCGATTATGCAGATTTGGGCGACCCTGAGAGAAGGACGCCCATCTCCCGATTTGTGTCGGAAGATGGGCGCTCTTCTCTTTCGAAAATAAGCCTGAATGTCTTTTTGTGGATTAAGAATTGGTTATTGGACATAAAACAGAGGGTAGGGCTAAATGGCCATTTTTCTCAATAGAGGAGGGTGAATAGTGGATTGCTGTAGGGATTTGTACTGGGATTGGTGCTATTTAACATATTTATAAGTCATAAGTACATAAGTACATAAGTAGTGCCATACTGGGAAAGACCAAAGGTCCATCTAGCCCAGCATCCTGTCACCGACAGTGGCCAATCCAGGTCAAGGGCACCTGGCACGCTCCCCAAACGTAAAAACATTCCAGACAAGTTATACCTAAAAATGCGGAATTTTTCCAAGTCCATTTAATAGCGGTCTATGGACTTGTCCTTTAGGAATCTATCTAACCCCTTTTTAAACTCCGTCAAGCTAACCGCCCGTACCACGTTCTCCGGCAATGAATTCCAGAGTCTAATTACACGTTGGGTGAAGAAAAATTTTCTCCGATTCGTTTTAAATTTACCACACTGTAGCTTCAACTCATGCCCTCTAGTCCTAGTATTTTTGGATAGCGTGAACAGTCGCTTCACATCCACCCGATCCATTCCACTCATTATTTTATACACTTCTATCATATCTCCCCTCAGCCGTCTCTTCTCCAAGCTGAAAAGCCCTAGCCTTCTCAGCCTCTCTTCATAGGAAAGTCGTCCCATCCCCACTATCATTTTCGTCGCCCTTCGCTGTACCTTTTCCAATTCTACTATATCTTTTTTGAGATACGGAGACCAGTACTGAACACAATACTCCAGGTGCGGTCGCACCATGGAGCGATACAACGGCATTATAACATCCGCACACCTGGACTCCATACCCTTCCTAATAACACCCAACATTCTATTCGCTTTCCTAGCCGCAGCAGCACACTGAGCAGAAGGTTTCAGCGTATCATCGACGACGACACCCAGATCCCTTTCTTGATCCGTAACTCCTAACGCGGAACCTTGCAAGACGTAGCTATAATTCGGGTTCCTCTTACCCACATGCATCACTTTGCACTTGTCAATATTGAACTTCATCTGCCACTTGCACGCCCATTCTCCCAGTCTCGCAAGGTCCTCCTGTAATCGTTCACATTCCTCCTGCGACTTGACGACCCTGAATAATTTTGTGTCATCGGCGAATTTAATTACCTCACTAGTTATTCCCATCTCTAGGTCATTTATAAATACATTAAAAAGCAACGGACCCAGCACAGACCCCTGCGGGACCCCACTAACTACCCTCCTCCACTGAGAATACTGGCCACGCAATCCTACTCTCTGCTTCCTATCTTTCAACCAGTTCTTAATCCATAATAATACCCTACCTCCGATTCCATGACTCTGCAATTTCTTCAGGAGTCTTTCGTGCGGCACTTTGTCAAACGCCTTCTGAAAATCCAGATATACAATATCAACCGGCTCCCCATTGTCCACATGTTTGCTTACCCCCTCAAAAAAATGCATTAGATTGGTGAGGCAAGACTTCCCTTCACTAAATCCGTGCTGACTTTGTCTCATCAGTCCATGTTTTTGTATATGCTCTGCAATTTTATTCTTAATAATAGCCTCCACCATCTTGCCCGGCACCGACGTCAGACTCACCGGTCTATAATTTCCCGGATCTGCTCTGGAACCTTTCTTAAAAATCGGAGTAACATTGGCTACCCTCCAGTCTTCCGGTATTACACTCGATTTTAGGGACAGATTGCATATTTCTAACAGTAGCTCCGCAAGTTCATTTTTTAGTTCTATTAATACTCTGGGATGAATACCATCAGGTCCCGGTGATTTACTACTCTTCAGCTTGCTGAACTGACCCATTACATCCTCCAAGGTTACAGAGAATTTGTTTAGTTTCTCCGACTCCCCCGCTTCAAATATTCTTTCTGGCACCGGTGTCCCCCCCAAATCCTCCTCGGTGAAGACCGAAGCAAAGAATTCATTTAATTTCTCCGCTACGGCTTTGTCCTCCTTGATCGCCCCTTTAACACCATTTTCGTCCAGCGGCCCAACCGACTCTTTGGCCGGTTTCCTGCTTTTAATGTATCTAAAAAAGTTTTTACTATGTATTTTTGCTTCCAACGCTAATTTCTTCTCAAAGTCCTTTTTTGCCCTCCTTATCTCCGCTTTGCATTTGGCTTGGCATTCCTTATGATCTATCCTGTTACTTTCAGTTGGTTCTCTTCTCCACTTTCTGAAGGATTGTTTTTTGGCTCTAATGATTTCCTTTATCTTACTGTTTAGCCACGCCGGCTGACGTTTAGTCTTTTTTCCCTTTTTTCTAATACGTGGAATATATTTGTCCTGAACCTCCAGGATGGTGTTTTTAAACAGCATCCACGCCTGATGCAAGTTTTTTACTCTGCGAGCTGCTCGTTTCAGTCTTTTTTTCACCATTTTTCTCATTTTGTCGTAATCACCTTTTCTATAGTTAAACGCTAGCGTACTTGATTTCCTAGTTTCACTTCCTTCAATGCCAATATCAAAACCGATCATATTATGATCACTGTTATCAAGCGGCCCTCGTATCGTTACCCCCTGCACTAGATCATGAGCACCACTAAGGACTAAGTCTAGTATTTTTCCTTCTCTTGTCGGCTCCTGAACTAGCTGTTCCATGAAGCTGTCCTTGATTTCATCAAGAAATCTTATGTCCCTTACGTGTACAGATGTTACATTAACCCAGTCTATATGCGGGTAATTGAAATCCCCCATTATTATTGTGTTGCCCAGTTTGTTTGCGTCCCTGATTTCCTTTAACATTTCCGCATCCGTCTGTTCGTCCTGGCCAGGCGGACGGTAGTACACTCCTATCACTATCCTTTTCCCCTTTGCACATGGAATTTCAATCCACAGTGATTCCAAGGAGTGTTTTGCTTCCTGCAGAATTTTCAATCTATTTGATTCAAGGCTCTCGTTAATATACAATGCTACCCCTCCACCAATCCGATTCACCCTATCACTACGATATAATTTGTACCCCGGTATGACAGTGTCCCACTGGTTATCCTCCTTCCACCAGGTCTCAGAGATGCCTATTATATCTAATTTTTCATTTAGTGCAATATATTCCAACTCCCCCATCTTATTTCTTAGGCTCCTGGCATTCGCATATAGACATTTCAAACTATGTTTGTTGTTCCTAAGTACATCATGCTTAGTACTTGACAGTATTAACTGGCAATCTTTTGTCTGATTTTTATTGTTATTTAAAGATACCCGATCTACTACAATCTCTTTTGCAACCTCACTATCAGGATACTCTATCTTCCCTGTTATGGTGATATCTTTGAAAGATACCTTATCCCGAACCATGCTCTTTTGAGCGACTGTCGGCCTTCCCCCCATTTCTAGTTTAAAAGCTGCTCTATCTCCTTCTTAAACGCCGATGCCAGCAGCCTGGTCCCACTCTGGTTAAGATGGAGCCCATCCTTTCGGAATAGGCTCCCCCTTCCCCAGAATGTTGCCCAGTTCCTAACAAATCTAAAGCCCTCCTCCCTGCACCATCGTCTCATCCACGCATTGAGACTCTGGAGCTCTGCCTGTCTCTTGGGCCCTGCGCGTGGCACAGGTAGCATTTCAGAAAATGCTACCCTGGAGGATCTGGATTTCAGCTTTCTACCTAAGAGCCTAAATTTTGCTTCCAGAACCTCTCTCCCACATTTTCCTATGTCATTGGTACCCACATGTACCAAGACAGCGGACTCCTGTGAGGTGATTAAATTTGCAGATGACACTAAACTATTCAAAACTGTCAAAACACATGCGGATTGTAAAAATTGCAGGAAGGCCTTAGGAAACTAGAAGACTGGGCATCTAAATGGCTGATGACATTTAATGTGGACAAATGCAAATTGATGCACATTGGGAAGAATAATCCGAATCATAGTTACCTGATGCTAGGGTCCACCTTAGAAATCAGCACTCAAGAAAAGGATCTAGGTGTCATTGTAGACAATACGCTGAAATCTCGACCCAGCCAAAAAAGCAAACAGCATGCTAAGAACTATTAGGAAAGGGATGGTAAATAAGACAAAGAATATTGTAATGCCTCTGTATCGTGCCATGGGGCAATCTCACCTTGAGTATTGCGTTCAATTCTGGTCACTTTACCTCAAAAGTATATAACGAAATTAGAAAAGATTCAAAGGTCCAAAATGATAAAGGGGATGGAACTCCTCCTTTATGAGGAAAGGCTAAAGAGGATAGGGCTCTTCAGCTTGGAAAAGAAATGGCTGATGGGTGATATGATTGAGGTCTCCAAAATCCTGAGTGGTGTAGAGTGAATCAATTTTTCACTCTTTCCAAAAATACCAGGGAACACTCAATGATATTACATGGAAATACTTTTAAAACAAATAGGAGGACATCATTTTCACTCAAAGAATAGTCAATCTCTGGAATTTGTTGCCAGAGGATGTGGTAGCAGCGGTTAGAGTATCTGGGTTTAAAAAAGGTTTGGACAAATTCCTGGACAAAAAGTCCATAGTCTGTTATTGAGATGAACATGGGGGAAACCACTGCCTGCCCCGGGATTGGTAGCATGGAATGTTGCTACTATTTGGGTTTCTGCCAGGTACTTGTGATCTGAATTGTCCACTGTTGGAAGCAGGATACTGGACTATATGGACCATTGGTCTGACCCAGTATGGCTATTCTTATGTTCTTACTCTGTTATTTCAGTACTGAAACCCCACACATCAGTGCAAGTACACCTCTCACCTGCCCTGAAGGACACCTGAACACTGTTCCCTCTATGCTGAGCTGGAGTCCTCCACCTCAGTCCTGCCAGTGGGTGGTGCTGTTTTACTATTACATTTTCAATAGTGAGGGATGGGCAAGCTCTACAGGAATCCATGGAACCTGACTGTCCCTAGTGACTGAAAACACAATATTGAAGCACCACTTCCCACTGGCAGCCATTCAGTTGGAGGGCTCCCTCTCAGCTTAAAGGGAAGAGTGCCCCTGAATCCCTTCTCTTTACTCCATCCCACAGATAGGTCCATAGACTACAACCATATCACAATTTTCAAGTTCTTCAAAGGTTTTCTGCTTACCTTTTAGTGGAGAATCTACACAGGCTCCGGTGGAATCAAGGGTTCAGTTTAAATTTTGTGTCTGATTTTTCAGGTTTTATATAAAAAAGGTTCTCTATATCTTTCCCAAAAGTTGGTGCATTTTTCTCCTATTCATCCCCTCCGTTTCAGTCAAAGTTCATTGTTAGTAATTTCATCTGTACGGCATATTAGAAGTACTTGCCTAAGAGACAGAACCTTCTCTATAGCTATCCCCATCAGGGATGGATCACAAGTTTGTGGGCTCCTGGGTCAACTAGCACATAGGGCCTTCCCCTCCCCCTTCCTGGCTGCAACTGAAAATAAAATAAAATATTTTGCTTGGTCAAGTTACTGTTAATGTTATAGGGTATTGATGAGCATTAATAAATGGTAAACGACAGGGTTTCAGCATAGTGTGTAAATAGATTTATCACATTCCTGAAATACACAACACTGGAATGTATGGTAAGGCTGCTATTTTATTTATTTATTTACTTATTTGTTACATTTGTACCCCACATTTTCCCACCTATTTGCATGCTCAATGTGGCTTACACAGTACAGTGAGGCATTAGCCACCTCTGGTGATGAAACAAATACAGAGTGATGTTATTGTCAATGAGATAAATGTGTTACAGACATATTAGGGAATCGTAGAGAAGAGGAGTTGTATAGTGTTCATTACAAGTTTTGGTTTCTTTGTGTTGATGGGTTCAGGCGTTTAAGTTGGGTCAGTAGGGTATGCCTTTTCAAACAGGTTCGTCTTTAGTGATTTCCGGAAGTTGAGGTGGTCGTACGTTGTTTTTATGGTTTTTGGTAGTGCATTCCAGAGTTGCGTGCTTATATAGGAGAAGCTGGATCCATAAATTGATTTGTACTTGAGTCCGTTGCAGCTAGGGTGGTGAAGATTTAGGTATGTTCGTGATACAAACTCTGCCTTGATAGAAGGCCCCCCACCACCACCACCACCATTTTTGGGCCCCTAGACCTGGGTCCAGTAGGCCCACGCAGTGATCTGTCCCCCGATCCCCATATTGAGGAATGCCCTCTGACCTCTGCAAATTAGAACAATATAGGGTTTTAGATTATTTCCATGTAGTGTATTAGAGGGACCATTGGATGTCTGGTCCCCACCTGGAGCCAGATGGGGGGGGGGGGTGAATGTTTAAAGAGAGGTTCAATATCGTAGTCGGATAGAGGAAATGACTTTACTGTTTAGTGTTAGAGTATATCCTAGTATCTGCATGCACTGCCTCCACTGCATGCAAATCTCTCTCGTGAATATTCATTATGAATAGCCTGAAAACCTGACTGACTGACCAGGTTTGGGAACCACTAGGTGGGGAGGGGTAGGGTGATTATAATTGTACACTGTTTTGATAGTTGTTAACTTGTAAGCAGTATATAAAAATGTAAAATAAATAAATAAATAAACTTACTTTATTTGGTTTTCTAGAGCCCGTTACTACTGTAAGAGATGTCACACTGAAAAAGTCTACAGTAAAAGCTTTATAACCTGTAACTGTAAAGACCCCTCAAGGACACCCACCTTTCCAGGTACATTTCCTTAAAATTTCTAGTCATTAATGCACCCACTTATGTGCCCAAATGACCTCTTATAAAATAACGCCTAGTAGAAGTATGTGCCATGATTTGATAGTGCGTACTTTGACAGTGGGCACACACATGTGCGGAGATTGGGCAGAGTGTAAATGTGTACATGTACATTATAGAGGGCTATCATTTATGCGCATTCATGCATATATCTGGGTTTGTGCATTTACATCAGCTATAGGGCTGGTGTAAGTGATTGCACCTAGATGTACATGCACCTACACTCCTATATGGAATAGGCTTAAAATAGGTGCCATAACCAGTAAAAAAAATTTTAAAAAAAGACATCGCTCTCAACACAACTTGAAATATTCAAGACCTCAGCAGTGACTCACATGTCCATATCAAATGAGTGGTGAGAACTTTGGGCTTTTTTCTATGATTGTAGTTATTTTGGCCTCTGCATATTAATAATTTCCACTGACTATTCCAAAGAGTATAGGGAAAGGGGATAAGACTTGATATATTGCCATTCTATGGTTACAATTAAAGCAGTTTATATATTACTAGTAAAAAAGGCCCGTTTCTGACACAAATGAAACAGGCGCTAGCAAGGTTTTCCTCGGAGTGTGTATGTTTGAGAGAGAGAGAGAGTGCGTGTGAGAGATGGAGTGTGTGTGTCAGAGATAGAATGAGAGAGAGACAGAGACAGAGTGTGTGTGTGTTTGTGTGAGAGAGAGAGCGTGTGTGAGAGACAGTGTCTGTGTGTGTGAGACTGTGTGTGTGTGACAGAGAGATAGAGTGTGATAGACAGAGAGTGTGTCAGAGTGTATGTGAGAGACAGTGAGTGAGTGAGTGTGTGCCCCCACCCCCCTTCTTGCAGGGCCCCCCTCCCCACCCCCACCTCTCTGGTCTCAAGACCCCCTCCCTACCTCCCTCTCCCCTGCCCCCCTCCAGCCACCCATGTCCAGCGACACCCCCCTCCCTCCACGGTGCATCAAACCCCCTTCGCACCCGCAGCTGCCACTGGTAACGCTGTCCGGCCGTGAGAGGCGAGAGGAGGAGCGGCTGCACAGCCGACAGCCAATGCCTGATGGCTGTCTGTGGTGCCGCGCTTGATGTTTAAAAACATTTATTGCTTTTTTCCTTTTTGTAGCGGCCACTGCTGCTCAACAGGAGAAGCAGCAGCAGCCGGACAGCGTTACCAGTGGCAGCTGTGGGTGGCGAGGGGGTTGATGTGCCCGGGGGGGGGGGGGGGGGGGGGCTTGGGTGATGCGCTGAGGGGGGGGGGTTGTTGCTCCGCGTGTTTCCCTAATCCTCCCCCTGCCTGGGAATCAGCTGTGAGTGACGTCAGCCTGGCTACGGAGCCTAGCTCAGCTACTCCAGGAGCCACGGACACAGGCAGTCACCCATTAGAACGTTGGTGGTGAGAATTATTATATAGGATATACAGGTACTTATTTTGTATGTGGGGCAATAGAGGATTAAGTGGCTTGTCCAGAGTCGCAAGGAGCTGCAGTGGGAATTGAACCAGGTTCTCAGGCTGCTGCACCAACCACTAGGCTACTCCTTCACTCTGGTATAACTGATACCTTGGGCACCCTCTTATCAGTGGTGTATCAAAACATGGTATTTTGGGTGAGCCTGATCCCACAATGGGTGGACACATAATTCCCCCTCCCCTGTGCTTTCTGCTCTCACCCCTGCCCTTGTACCAGTGACACCCAACAAACAAAATAAGTACCTGAGCTGGCAGGGATCCCTAAGCCCCACTAACTGGAAGAGGTCATCTGGCGGCCAGAACAGGTCATTCCCCTACTCACTGCAGATGGCAGTACTGCCCATGTGTTGCTGCTGCTGCACCGGCTTCTTCCCTCCTGCACATGCTCAGTTTATGTGCATGCATGAAGATCGAGCATATACAGGGGGGCGGCATGGTGGCAACATGTGGACAGTGCCACTAGCTGCAGCAAGTAAGGGAATGGCCTGTTTTGGCCACCAGAGGATGTCTTCCAGCTGGCAGGGCTTGGGGATCCATGCCAGCCATAACAAAAGTGCCAGAATTTTGGGGAGGCCTGAGCCTAAACTGGGTTGTCGCAAGCCCACTTGGGCCCACCCATGGCTACGCCACTGCTTCTTATAGAATTACCCTCTCATCTGCTCAACCCAATTTGCCAGTTTCTCACAAATTGCAAAGAAAAATACTTGGTCATCTTCTGGTGATGACAAGAAATACATATAACTAACCCATGCCAGTTAATTACTTGTTAATGTTTTCAAAAAAGGAGCACAACCAAATGAGGAATGAAAAGAATTGTGAGGTGGCTGTGACAGCTCAGCTCTTTTTCTTTGTTCCATTTTATTTTCTTTGTTTCAAATTATTAACAAGAGTACACTTGTCAAGTGAAATACAGCCAAGAATTATACAAGATTTTTCTTTTTTTTTTCTTACAAGCTACATATAAAATAGAAACACGGCGGCGGCGGAATCCCACCTCCACCGAAAAAGAAAAAAGTTAAATCAACTATTATAGCATTTTAAGCAAAACATTACGCTTTCTCAGACCACAATATTGGAGGGGGGGGGGTGAAATGAATAGAGAAGATTACATTACATATAATTATTAAGTTAGGCAAAGCTGCGTATTCCTCCAACTAATAGTAAAGATGTTATTTCAGTTGTTTCATATCTAGAAATGACTGTAGCTGATCAGGTGAATAAAAAACATATATTGTCATACCCAACTTTACTATGCACTTACATGGATAAGCTAGAAAAAAGGATTCCCCCCACATTTCCACTGTCCTTTTCTTCATAGCTAAAAAAAGCTTTCCTTTTCTGTTGTGTTTGTTTTGTTACATCAGGATATATCCACACCTTTTCAGCTCCGAAGAGGATGTTAGCATTCTTGAAGTAAAGTTTCATAACAGAGTTAAGATCCTGTTCAAATACGAAAGAAACAATCAGTGTAATCCTTTCTGTGGTATTATCTAGGGATTATTGAAATCGGTATTTATATTTTCCACGTCTCCCGTTTTCCCCTCTTCCCTCTTGGGATTTACAATGTAGTAATTTTATTTATTGGAGGTATAGCTTCAAGAGGTATTTTCAAATTTTCATTTAGGTATCTTTTAAATAGTTCCATCACAGTATTCCCTGGGAGTTTAGGGACAGTCAAAAGGCGCAAATTCAAACGTCTGTTAAAGTTCTCTATCTGTTCAATTTTTTTGACGTAGGTCAATATCTTTAGCAGCTATAGCTTTAAATTCTTGAAGTTGTTCAACATCTTTTTGTAAATATCTTTTTTGTAAATTTATAACTTTTGCTGCTAGCTCTTGTTTAACTGAATCTACCGTAAGTTTTAACTCTTCAAGTTTAGCATTAAGAGCGACTACTTCACCTGATGATTTTTGCAACGTTAAGTCCATTTTATTCAGCATCACCCAAATCTTCTCCAAATTTACCTCCGTAACTTTCTCCGAGGTTCCAACCTCAGATCTCGGCGTCTTTTGCAGCGGCGCCAGTCCCTCACTTGGCAACACTCCCGCCACACTTCCGGTGGTGAGCTGGGTCGCTTCTAGGGCAGCTTGTCGAAGCTGGACACTGAGGGAACAACAATGTTGGTGGTGAGAGGGAAATTTCCTCTCCCCGTGGGGATTCCGCTTCTCCGGAAAACCCCACTATGGGATCCGTTCCCCTCAATGTTTGGGGGGTCCCGGTGAAGAAGCGCTCTAAGCTCGGCTGGATAGGCGAGGAGGTCGAGGAGGGCGGGGGCACAAATCTCACCATCCCCTTATGCTTGGTATGTGGCATAGTTCTGAAGAAAACAATCTTACTTCCCAGCTTAGCAGGAGCTCTTCACACACCATCCGACTACGCAGCCATCTTAACACGCCCGTCCCAGTTGTTCCATTTTCGACAGCTCAGCTCTGTTGCCAGGTTTAATATCAGTCCTGTTATTGTCACTATGTCCTGCAACATTTTCTCTGACTAGTATTGAAAAGGAGTTAAAAGAAGCCCCATGCAGGGCCAGTGAAGTACACTGGGTCTCAGTGCAGAAGTCTAGTAGGGAGCCCCAAAGCTCACCATAGTCAACTGTTTCTTGTTCAGCTTTAGGAATGTTTGGGGCCCCCTGTAGCATAGTGGCTCAGGGCAATTGCCCTGTTTGCACCCCTTTAATGCTGGCCCTGGCCCCATGGGCTCAGTCCATACACCATTTTTTTGTCATTGTTTTTTTTTTTTTTTTTTTTAACAGCACAAACTGCCCAGTGCTCAGTCCCTGAATTTATGTAGCAGAAACTCCAGGGCCTCAATCCCTGCACTTATTACACAGCAGAAACTCCCATGAATCCAAACCCTGAACTTACTATACTGCAGGAAATCACGGGGCTCAGTCCCTGAACTTGTTATCAAGAAGAAACTCCAGGGTGATCAAGTTGTGCTGGACCTCTAAATCTCCATAGTAGTCCGCATAATTGTCTGTATTCCTATACTGGATAAATTGAGGGCAGTTTTTTTCTTATGTTGGACAAAAGATGCTTAAGGCCAGCTTAGGGCCAGGATGTTTATTTCCTTTGCAAATGTGTTCATTTGATACTTAATCCACATATACATGTTGTTTACTTAAATTAAATTATGTCATGCGATAATAACAAAAAGTAAGCAATGACTCACCCATAGATCTGTCTTGAGTAAAGTGAGCTTTTGAACACTAGATGTCAGCCACGTACCATAAAAAGCAGGCATAAGCCTAGGCAGAGAAAGAGTGAGTAAGCATAAAAGACAGGCACTGACTCCCTTCTCTTTCCTAGACAGTGAGATACATAGAGAAAACCTCCTATGTTATACAAACAGACAGACACAGGGAGCTCCATTTGACAGAGAACATAGAAAATGGATTGAAACGTGCTGAAGTCCTCAGGGATCTGTCCAGGGACCTCTTCTTTTCTCCATCTATACTTCTTCCCTTGGTACTCTGATCTCACCTCATGGTTTTCAGTATCATCTTTACGCTGATGACTCCCAGATCTACCTCTCCACACCAGGAATCCAGGCCAAAGTATCAGCCTGCCTGTCTGACATTGCTGCCTGGATCTCTAACCGCCATCTGAAACTAAACATGACCAAGACTGAGCTTCTTACCTTTCCCCCTAAACCAGCCTCTCTTCTTCCCCCATTCTCTGTTTCTGTGGATAACACTCTCATCCTCCCTGTCCCATCAGCTCGTAACCTTTGGATCATCTTCAACTCCTCTCTCCTTCTCTGCACATATTCAACAGACTGCTAAAACCTGTCGTTTCTTTCTCTATAATATTACCAAAATTCACCCTTTCCTTTCTGAGCACACTGCCAGAACCCTCATCCACGCTCTTATCACCTCTTGCTTAGACTATCGCAACCTCGTCACTTATTTTTTATTTATTTTACCACTGTTTAATATATTTCTTCAAATTTTATTTATCCTCTGTTGAGCTAACCGCCAGTGGGATAAAATATGATCATAAAAAGAATTACCTATCCCTTTAGGTAGAAAATGATGATGCACAGTCCCTGAGGAAGCCGACAAAGTGAAACGGATCTGGCCGCCATTGGGTGACAGATAAGTGCTTGACGTTTTTGCTTCAGAAGTTATTGAAAAAAGATTTTTTTTTGTGCAAAGACAATCATAAATATATGGTCAAACAAGTTAGACCTTTTGTTCCAAAAATGAAGAAATGGTTATTTTTAACTAAAAGGATAAATAAAATTTGAAGAAATATATTAAGCAGTGATAAAATAAATTAAAAAAATAAGCAACGAGGTTTATATGACCAATGATGAATACTACGACCCCAGCTAAAGACGCTGAAAATCAGAAGTAAGCGTTTGGGTGTTTTGAGGTCTTTTCCTTGTTTTTAAAGAAGTATTGTGTACTGCCAAAAAGTATTACTGGGCTCTTCGTTATAAAATTAGCATGTGGCCATTAACACAAAAAATAGGAAATTCGACTATTTTATCCTAACAGTAAAAATGGCCATAGCATGTGTGAATGACCCACATAAGGGCATGCTAAGGCCACTTTTTAGCACTGTATGGTAACAGGGCCCTTACATTATTTAGAAGGTTTCAATGCTGGCAGTAAGAACCAGAAAAGGCATTCAGGGAAGACTGATTTTCGCAGTGAAGCTCAGGCACTCCCATTCCTTTCATTACCAAAATTTGAGACAGTTTTTTGGAAAAATCGACTGACGTGGCACTTTTCAAGGGTGATGGCTATTTGTTGTCACTGGTAGCCATTGTTTTTTTCCTGTTCTTGTTTTATTTTAGTGACTGAAGAGCCTATACCCCTCAAGGATTCCTCATCGACACAGCTGGTAAAAACCCGGTCTCTTGGAGTCATTAGCACTTACACCAGGTAAAAGTTCCAAAATCTGTAGATTTACACTGTTAAAAAAACCCCAAAAACAAACAAAAAAAACAATGTAAAGCTTGTTTTCTGCATAACTGTCAAATTTTGACCAATTTCATACATTCACGCCGGCCACCTCAACTAGCTAAATACTACTTTACTATCTGGTTCTTCAACTGTCGCAATGTTTTCTTCAGTTCGAACTGATCAGGCCCTGCCGCTAACTGATTGGTGATCAGTTGAGCCCATTTCTCACAATTTCTTCCAAAACATATTCTTTGCTTACCCTCTTCCACATCTTTTCTGCACCAGTCTGTGAGAACTATAAACTTTCTCCAGTTATAAATTTTTGATAAGGATCAGATCCTTTTTACTAAAAACCATGATAATTTATTTATTTATGACATTTTTATCCCACATTAGCTGAAAAAGAACTCAGGTTCAATGTGGCTTACATTACAAACATCAGTAGAATGGTACACGTTTTGAAAAGTATCAATTCTTATCATACATCATATAATGCTAGGTTGAAAGTTAAAATGAGCTATTCCAACGTAAGTAACAATAATCCTGAAATACACAATTCTATATTGATAATTGATAAAATAATAACATAAGTTGACAATTTCAATATAGAATTGATAAATAATGGGACAACTAGAATGATAGTGAGAAAACTATACTAACTAATATTAGATAGGTAATCTTTAATTATAGAGTGATCAAGTAAGAATTCGATTATCCAAGAGATAGGAAGTCATTTAGGGGTCCTTTTACCAAGCTGCGGGCCCTTTTTACTGCAGCGGGTAAGAAAGTCCCCAGACACACATGGCCGTGTGGTAAGAGAACTCTTACCGCACGGCCGTGTGGCGTGGAGCCCTTACCGCCACCCACTGAGGTGGTGATAAGGGTTCCTGGTCTAACCTTGCGGTACCCGGGCAGCATGCGGCGATGCCCGATTACTGCTGGGTTATCCTCACGCAAGTCATTTCTGAGGGTTTTCTTTTTCCCTCGGAAATGCCACATGCTCAGGGCAGACTACTGCCACCGGCACTGTCCCGGAACAGCAAGCGGTAAGCCCATGTTGGGCTTACCATCGCTCTGTAAAAGGGCCTCTAAGAGAGATAAAAGATGATATAGAAAGATCAAACATTGTTCAAATTGTTTATGTTTAAAGCAAAATGGCATCTGCACATATCATGACAGTAGGTGGTGGCCATGTCATTTAGATAAGGTGGCTGGCGTGAGCGAAGGCTTATTGTAAATTCAGAAGCCTTTTTACAAAGTTGCAACAAAAAGTGGCTTTAACGTGCCCTTACATGAGTCTTTCCTGCGTGCTAAGACCATTTTTATCACAGGGGTAAAATGGACGATTTCCAGATTTTTGCATTAATGGCCATGCACTAATTTTCCCACTAGATGAGCCATTAGTGCGTGAACCCCTACCGCCTACATGCGCTAAACCTGTGCTAATCAGTTAGCATGCTGCAATGCCAACATTCTAACCGATTTGCATAGACACGCCCACTCACTGCCCCCAGACATTCTCCTACACCATAAAATACATTTTACTTTTTAGCGCATGGGTAGTGAGCACATGGTATGCCATTTTTTAGCTGGAGTAAGCACGCATTAGCACTTACCACAGCTTTGTAAAAGGGCTCCTTAGTCAAGATGATATATAACAAATTTTATTGCAATAGGTCAAGTTTTGACGGATTTATGCAGAAAACAAGCTTTATATAGTTTTGAGGGGTTTTTTGAAACACAGTGTATATATCCTTGGACCAAAGTGGGCAGATCTGACTCAGTTGCTGGGAAATGGCAGTCCCTGGCATTTACTGAGTTCCTTGAGTACTGGATGTTTCTGGTTGCATGACTCATGCCTGGCATCATCAGGAATGGATGTGGCCTTCACGTTAGGGCACATAGTTATAACACTTAAAAGACCAGCCGACCAATATTCAGCACTATTTAACTGGCCAGGAATGGCTCCTGGCCAGTTAAATAGCACTTAACTGGGTAAGCGCTAATATTCAGCGCGAGATAGCTGGTTATCTCCGCTGAATATTACTGCTTCGCACACAGAAGCTAACCAGCTATATTGCACAATATAACCAGCAAGCTGCAAATATTCAGCACATCGCTGGCTAAGTTTGCCAGCTAAATCTGGCCACCCAAATAGCAGTCCTATCTTTGGCCGCTATAATCTTAACGGGCCAGCGCTGAATTTTGACTTGGCCAGTTAAGTTTAAACCAATCACTAAAATAATGGATATTCAATGCTGGTCACCAGAAAAGGCCTGGTGCTGAATATCTGGGCTCAGCACCGATTGAGGAACTTAACCGGCCTGCTTCCAGTGGGCTGAATATCAACCGGCAGGTGCCTGGCTTGACTATAGCACAAAATCTTAGGGTTCAACAGTGCCTGATTGCTGGTAGAACCATAGAATTACCCTGATCCAATTTTGGAAATGCCTAGAGCCCCTTTTACTTCAAGCTTGGAGAACCAGGTTGATAAGTAGTAGTAGTAGTAGTAGTAGTATTTTGTATCATGAGTAAACTCCGGGCAACGTGCCTTAAGGCTCTGGTGAAATGGGAGAAACTATCAGGCCCTCTTGCCTCACTGTGCTCCTAAAAATCAAGCTTTTACTCCCTCCTTCTCCCCACCCTTTTTTTGGTCTGTGGATGTTGTGTGGGGGGGCTGAGGGGTGGAGTTCTTCCTCCTTTTTCCTTTTCAATATGCTGTTTTTGTCTGGTTTGTACTTCCCTCTGTTTTTTCTTGGTATATGATAAACGTTTTCTAACAAGTGAGGTTGTACTAAGCCTTTGCCTTTCGCTTTTTTGAGGTCATGCTTCTATAGTTTTATAGAAGGGGAATGTTCTCTAGTTGTTTGTGGTTAAGGATATATTCGCTGCTGTTTGACAACTTTGGCTGCGCTTAATTATTCTTGAGGTTGTATTGTGCTACGCATTACTACAATAAAGATCTTGTAAAAATGCCACTATCCATGTAACACTAACTGCTATCTCCTAATCTACTATCTACTAATAACGACACATTGTAAGCCACATTGAGCCTGCAAAGAGGTGGGAAAATGTGGGATACAAATGCAATAAATAAAAGACATGGGTTCCAGTCTGTTGCTTCATCAGACCTATGTTGTGGTTTAGTCTAGCATGCAATCTTTGGTCTCCCAATTGAGGCATCCATCTTTCTTGTAGTTGAGCAGGTACTGTTACCTATATGTATCAGCATTCAGTTGGAAGTGTTGTGCTCTCTCTCTCTTGCTCTTGTCAACATGGGGCCTGAACTCTACAATAAAGGGGTTCATCGTATCTAAGGGTCCTCTCAGTCACTCAGTGAGAGACTCCATGTGATAATTTAACTATGAAACTACACCCTGGCCCAGTTCCCTTAGTAAGGGAGTCCCCTACATGAGTCATTTCACCTCCTTGTGCTCACCTCTAGAATGTAAGTCCTTTGAGAACTGGACCGCATAATCAGGATCATATTATGAAAATATATTCCTCACCAGTGCCCCTAACAATGCTAGCTTTAGTTTAATAGTTATAATACTCATGTAGCACTAGACTGATAATTGCAATACTCATCTGGTATGTAAAAAGCACAGGAAAGATTGTGCTTTTATTGCACCTACATTTTAAACGTACATGCATCAAGATCTATGGTGCTTATTTATCCCTATATGTTTTTATTTTACCCCTGCTGGCCGAGAGGCACAGATCTTAGTTTCCTCTCGTACCTTGTACAGATGCAGTTCAATAATGGCTATAACTCCTTCCCCACTCTGCTTCTGTGGCATTGCCAGCCTTTAATTTATCCAGGGAGTGTGACACAAATCCATCAAGCCCGTTGCACAAAGCCAACCCCAAAACATTTTTTTTCTCTGATACATCCTTCTTTTATCTTTCAAAGACAATGATCTACGAAAACTGACATTGCTGCTTGGATGTCTCAACGTCATCTAAAGCTCAACATGTCCATAACTGAACTTCTCGTTTTTCCCCCTAAACCCACCTCCCCTCTTCCCCCTTTCTCTATCTCTGTTAATGGCTCTCACATCCTCCCTGTCTCCTCGACTCGGAGTCATCTTTGATTCCTCTCTCTCCTTCTCTGCACATATTCAACAGATCGCCAAAGCCTGTCTTTCTTTATCTACAATATTAGCAAAATTCGCCCCTTCCTTTCTGAATACACTGCCAGAACCCTTATCCACACCCTTGTCACCTCTCGCTTGGACTATTGCAATTTACTTCTCACTGGTTTTCCGCTCAGCCATCTCTCTCCTCTCCAATCTGTCCAAAATTCTGCGGCACGACTTATTTTCCACCATAATTGTTATACCCACACTAGCCCACTCCTCAAGTCACTTCACTGGCTCCCTGTCCGCTTCCGCATTCAATTTAAACTTCTCGTACTGACCTTTAAATGCATCCACTCTGCAGCCCCCCATTACCTCTCCACTCTCATCTCTCCCTACATTCCTCCCCGTGAACTCCGCTCATTGGACAAATCTTTCTTGTTGTCCCCCTTCTCTTCCATTGCTAACTCCAGGCTTCGCTCCTTTTCTCTCGTGGCACCTTATGCCTGGAATAGACTTCCTGGACCTATACGTCTAGCTCCATCTCTACCTGTTTTCAAATCTATGCTGAAAACCCACCTTTTCACTGCTGCTTTTTAGCTCCTATTACTCCCTCACCCGTAACTGTCTTGACTGTCTGTATTATTTAGATTGTAAGCTCTTTTGAGCAGGGACTGTCTCTTTGTATCAGGTGTTCAGCGCTGCGTGCGTCTGGTAGCGCTAAACAAATGCTAATAATAATAAAACCAAATAGGTCACATCTGAAGTTGAGTCCTGTGTGTCAGCTTTAAGCTCACTTACATGATCATCTCTAGACAATTCTTCAGTTGGTTCAAGAAAAGGTACAGTGCTTGCAAAGCCTCCAGCTTTCTGCAGCTCCAAACTGTTACTGAAGCCCTGCTTTCCATCCATCGCTAGTCTGTTGGTTTATTTGTTGCGGGATTTTTTCCTCTTTTCCTTTTTGTTTCAGAATTCCCCTGGCCATCATATCTTCTTGTTTTTCACTACAGGGAGGTATTGTTTGTGTGGTACCACCCAATAACATTGTAATTCAGTACCCGAGCCTCTGCTTCTCTACTACTACTACTATTTAGCATTTCTATAGTGCTACAAGGCGTACGCAGTGCTGCACAAACATAGAAGAAAGACAGTCCCTGCTCAAAGAGCTTACAATCTAATAGACAAAAAATAAAGTAAGCAAATCAAATCAATTAATGTGTACAGGAAGGAGGAGAGGAGGGTAGGTGGAGGCGAGTGGTTATAAGTGGTTACGAAACAAAAGCAATGCTAAAGAGGTGGGCTTTCAGTCTAGATTTAAAGGTGGCCAAGGATGAGGCAAGACGTAGGGGCTCAGGAAGTTTATTCCAGGCATAGGGTGCAGCGAGACAGAAGGCGCGAAGTCTGGAGTTGGTAGAAGTGGAGAAGGGAACACCATAAAACTTCATCCATCTCTCACCTCCACCCCATACAAACAAAGGTCAACAGTAAATAGCAGAACAACCACAAGTGTTGATTTGTTAAAATAACTAGAAATGTAATTAGATACATTACTTTTGTGCTTCATTATTTAAAGAGAAAAAAACACACACATTCTGCTGAAAAAACATTTGTAGAAATGCACATTTGAAAATTCTGCTGGGTCAGTGGGAAACAGAAAGGGACATTCAATACCATATATGTTTTCCTTTTGCTTAATCAAAGAAAGTCAGTTTTTAAAGTTTTATTTCTTGCATGTCTAATGGTACAGCTAGATACTTGCAATCCAAGCACTGTGAAGGTAGATTTCGGAAGCATGTACGCATGTGAATGCCGGTATTCAGTCATTTACATGCATACCGAATGTGAACACATACATTTGAATGTGAGAATATTACGGCTATGCACTTTGCAGGTGAGCATTCACAGGGGCAGAGTTTTGGACAGAATATGGGCAGGACACACAATTACATATGTAAATTATGATTTACATGCACATGCAGTCTTTAACATTGTAGGAGTGAGCATCTACACCAGCTTTAAGGCTGCATTTAGCAGAGGTCTCCTTCCACCCTAGGCTTTCTTTCCTATCTTTCTTCTTTGCAAAGCCCAGAGCTTAAGGTTTTTCTCAGGAGCAGTTTCTCACAGCATGACAGGAATGAACATCACTCCTAAGTCAGGACATGTGGACTCTCAAATTTACTGCTAATACTTGCCATACTACTAGAGTTCTGTGTGGTAGCCATTTTGATGCCACCAATCAGGAAGTAGCCTTCCCTCAGTAACATGGTGTGAGGATTGATGGTTTGTGGAAGAGACATAGGGAGCTCCTTGGGTGGGCTGACCCAGGGGGTCTTCTGCACCTGTGAGTCAACTCAGAATGCTAAGGAAGCAGCCATCACATCCTCTGGAGGGAAGGACGTCTTGGTCATTATTAAAAGTGGCACCTGGTAGCTAGATTTACAGCCTATGATACAGGATTCCAGAAAGACTATCACTGCAGTGATGAGACTAAGAGCAGTAAGAAGTTCTATTAAAATGGAAGAAAAGCCACCTGTGGTGGTTGTGAATGATGGCTTATTGTGCCAGGGTCCTAGCACTGGTCCTGATTGAGCTACCAGGCCACAAAAAGACAAAAATACTGTTGGGTTAGGCTAATAGCTTCATGGATTACTGTCACATTCCCTGGGCAAGGTACATACGTACATAAGTATTGCCATACTGGGACAGATCAAAGGTCCATCAAGCCCAGCATCCTGTTTCCAACAGTGGTCAATCCAGGTCACAAATACCTGGCAAGATCCCCAAAAAGTACAAAACATTTTATACTGCTTATCCCAGAAATAGTGGATTTTCCCCAAGCCCAATTTAATAATAGTCTATTGACTTTCCCTTTAGGAAGCCATCCAAATCTTTTTTAAACTCTGCTAAGCTAACCACCTTTATCACATTCTCTGGCAATGAATTCCAGAGTTTAATTACACATTGAGTGAAGAAAATTTTTCTCCAATTCGTTTTAAATTTACTACTTTGTAGCTTCATTGCATGCCCCCTAGTCCTAGTATTTTTGGAAAGCGTAGACAGACGCTTCAAGTCTACCCATTCCACACCACTCATTATTTTATAGACCTCTATCATATCTCCCCTCAGCTGTCTTTTCTCCAAGCTGAAGAGCCCTAGCTGCTTTAGCCTTTCCTCATAGAGAAGTCATCCCATCCCCTTTATCATTTTCATTGCCCTTCTTGGTACCTTTTCTAATCCCACTATCATCTTTTTTGAGCTGTGGCGACCAGAATTTAACACAATATTTGAGGTGCGGTCACACCATGGAGCGATACAAAGGCATTATAACCTCCTCATTTTTGTTTTCCATTCCTTTCCTAATAAGGAGGAGTAGCCTAGTGGTTAGTGCAGTAGACTTTGCTCCTGGGGAAGTGAGTTCAATTCCCACTGCAGCTCCTTGTGACTCTGGGCAAGTCACTTAACCCTCCATTGCCCCTGGTACAAAACAAGTACCTGAATATATGTAAACCACTTTGAATGTACTTGCAAAAACCTCAGAAAGGCAGTATATCAAGTCCCATTTCCCTTCCCTTCCACCTAAATCCATTTCTTGGTCAGTGACTCCTAACATGGAACCTTGCATGATGTAGCTATAATTCAGGTTCCTCTTTCCCACATGCATCACTTTGCACTTACTCACATTAAACATCATCTGCCATTTAGTCCCCCAGTCTCATAAGGTCCTCTTGTAATTTTTCACAATCCTTCTGCGATTTAATGACTTTGAATAACTTTGTGTTGTCAGCAAATTTATTTACCTCACTAGTTACTCCCATCTCTAGGTCATTTATAAGTATGTTAAAAAGTAGCAGTCCCAGCACAGACCCCTGAGGAACCCCACTAATTACCCTTCTCCATTGAGAATACTGACCATTTAACCCTACTCTCTTTTAACCAGTTTTTAATCCACAATAGGACACTACCTCCTATCCCATGATTCTACAATTTCCTGTGGAGTCTTTTTTTTTTTTTTTGTTACATTTGTACCCTGCACTTTCCCACTCATGGCAGACTCAATGCAGCTTACATGGGGCAATGGAGGGTTAAGTGACTTGCCCAGAGTTACAAGGAGCTGCCTGTGCCTGAAGTGGGAATCAAACTCAGTTCATCAATTCCCCAGGACCAAAGTCCACCACCCTAACTACTAGGCCACTCCTCCACTTTCATGAGGTACTTTGTCAAGCGCCTTCTGAAAATCCAGATACACAATAGCAACCAGCTCACCTTTATCCACATGTTTGTTCACCCCTTCAAAGCAATGCAGTATATTGGTGAGGCAAGATTTCCCTTCACTAAATCCATGCTGGCTTTGTCTCATTAATCCATGCTTTTGAATATGATTTGTAGTTTTGTTTTTTATAATAGTCTCTACCATTTTGCTGTAGGTAAGTGCCGTGGAAGGAGAATGGAGAGAAAGTCACAGCCATTGCTCAACTGAATTTCTACTACCAGATTCAAGGGGGACAGTCTGTACCTCTCAATCAGTAGATAAAATCGTATATATAGGGATAAATAAGCACTATGCTTGTTGCTATGTGTACCTTCAAAATACCGAAGGGTTACTCTGTGGAGACAGGGTTATTTTAAAACCAAAACATAATCCAAACCTGGTGTAGGTAAGCCTAAAAGAAACCAGATTATTGAAACAGACATAGAAGTCAGCACAAAGAATGAAAGAAATTTAATTTCCTTTAATGAGAACTCATATAATTACTGGCAGGTTTTCTCTTGGCTGAGGCTTGTACTTCCTTAGCTTCGGTATTGTTAAGAAACCTCCCAACCCAATGGCAAAACTCAAAAGAGCAAACAACCCACAACAAAACAATAATAATGAAAGACGTTATTATCAAGCCATGATCCCGCACAGCCTTCAGTTAATCATGAAACATGTCCAGCCATTCTCTCCTGAATGTGCAAGAGGGAGAGGAAGGAGTTTTGGGAAAGGTCAGCTGTGTTTCTGCAGTCATAAATCTTACAGGGGAGAAGATTTACATCTGAGAGTTTTATGTATATATACAAATATATAATGTGTAGACGGGATTAGCGAAAGAGGACCGTGACAGTAATATTTCTCTGCTGACTTGTTTATTAGCTTGCTTTAAACATGTTACATTATTGCTTATAGAATTTCATTTACTAGGATTGACAGCTTGATGAACATGCCCATCGCCTATGACTTCCATCGCCCTAGGCATTAATATTATTAAAATCTGTCACGAGCAAACGTCTGAAAGATGACTTACTGTAAAAATTACAGCATGGTATAAATCATCCAGCGGTATTTCTTACCGTTTATGGCCTCTTGGATCGGAGTCAATTCCTTTTATGTTGCATTATTTTTTTGCGCTTTTTTACGGCCTTAACATTATATACAGCTGTCAGAAAATGAACAGATGGAGTGCTGAACATGGTCTTTTCTGTATAATTCCTACCCTTGAGTTATTTTTATGAAGGACAGTAGTGAAACTTTGCTCTAAAGAAAGGTTAAAGGAGATTTTAAAAAAAGTGAAGGGAAAAGCAGGAATTTTGAGGGGGGATTTGTTGTGTTAGGAGTTGGTAACATTCAGCACCTTTCATGCTGTGAGCAATGACTACTCTCTAGGGATGTGCACTGAACATTTTTTTTTCCTTTTGTCTCATGTTTTTGCTTCATTTGTCAAAAATGAACAAAAGAAAACATGTTGGGCTTGATTATTCAGCTGGTGGCTATCAGCATTTTGCTGACCACTGCCGGCATTATCCCCAGAAATTCAATGCCAAGCCATGCCCATACTCCGGCATTGAATTTGTGGGTATATGCAGTCAGCAAAAACATAGCCTGTTAAGTGTGATATTTAGCATTTAACTGGCTATGGCAAACCACATAAAGATAGGACTAATTTTTATGCAATTCTATTTATGTACTTACCCTGTCTGGTTAAGTGCTGAATATCCACACCTGGAATGCTAACTGGACATTTTCAGCAGCGCTACGTAATTAAGGGGCCCTTTTACTAAGCTGTGTAGGCACCTACATGCATCAATTTTGAACTACTGCCTGGCTACTGCATGGCCCGGGTGGTAATTTCATTTTTTTATGCACGTCCACTAAGCGCGCCAGAACTTTTCTGGTGTGCGGCGCTAACCAGGTGGTAATCGGCATTGTACGTGCATAGACCATTACCGCCCGGTTAACGCATGAGACCTTACCGCTAGGTCAATGGGTGACGGTAAGGTCTCAGGCCCAAAATGGATGCGCTAATTTTTATTTTGCAGCATGTCCATTTTCAGCCAAAAAGAAGGCCTTTTTTGCAGGTGCGCTGAAAAATGGACCTGCCTGCATCCAGTACATGCATCTACACCAGCGCAGGTCATTTTTCGGTGCACCGTAGTAAAAGGACCCCCTAAGTGCAGCTGAATATGCCCGTTTAGCCATGCACAAGGAATTTTTAACAGCCAGGCCTTTAGTGGAAGAAGTAACTAACTTGTTAGTCTCTCTCACACACACAAGGAGTGACTCAGGCTGCACAACTGCAGCAGGACATGTTTATCCACTCCTACCCTAGCTGAGATAATATTTAACCATCTATCTGACCTCATGTGCACCTTTCATTAAATTAGTCACCTTATTTTCTAATTCTTCTTACTCTCTTACCTATCTATATGTTCCATCTTTGCTTATACCCTTCACTGCCAATTAAAATGTTCTACTACGTATTGTGTTGACATTGTAGGTTATATACTATGCCATACTTTGTATTGCTATTTGAATATTTTTACTGCTGTAATTGCCTATTGCTCATGTTTGATTTATTCTTACTGTACACCGCCTTGAGTGAATTCCTTCAAAAAGGTGGTAAATAAATCCTAAGTAATAAATAAATAAATATTACTTCTGCTGTAATTGTATGACAGGTGTGGCACAGAAATGTGCCATTATAGAAATACTTGCTGAGTGCCCATATTTTAGGCACTTAAAGTTTTCTGTCCTTGATTGAATTGAACCATAAGCTTTTGGTTACACTGAAAAGTGATCCATTGTTGCATTTTTAACACCGAAGAAAAGTCAAAAATGAAAAGTTGATTTAAGAACTAGAGGACTGTGTTATGCCTTTCAGTTAGGTTTCATTAGCTACCTGTGCTGACCACACAGTCCTAACACACAAGCTCCTGATTAACTATGACAGCTGCGGCACTCTTCATATCAGATTTATAATTGTAACCCCTGGTTGCCCAATGAACATTAGGACAATTTACTTTGAATAAATGTTAGGACTACTTGTGAGGTCAGGGTTGCGACTAGCAAGCTGGGAAACCAGAAAGCACCACAAATCCACTCATTTACCACCATCATCTCACCCGATAAGTAAGTCCACACCAGAAGGTGAAATTGCAATCACTGGTTTATTTAACTTGAATAGAACAAGTAAAACATGGGACAAACTTCTTGAAACTGAACATGGCCAAGACCGAGCTTATTGCCTTCCCACCCAAACCCATTTCTCCTCTCCTTCCACTCTCTATCTCAGTTGATAACACCCTCATCCTCCCTGTCTCATCTGCCCGCAACCTCGGAGTCATCTTCAACTCCTCCCTCTCCTTCTCTGCGCATATCCAGCAGATAGCCAAGACCTGTCGCTTCTTCCTCTATAACATCAGGAAAATTCGCCCTTTCCTCTCTGAGCACACCACCCGAACTCTCATCCACTCTCTCATTACCTCTCGCCTTGACTACAGCAACCTACTCCTCACTGGCCTCCCACTTAGCCATCTTTCCCCCCTTCAGAACTCTGCTGCACGTCTTATCTTCTGCCTGGACCGATATACTCATATCACCCCTCTCCTCAAGTCACTTCACTGGCTTCCGATCAGGTACCGCATACAGTTCAAGCTTCTCCTGCTAACCTACAAATGCACTCAATCTGCAGCCCCACCTTACCTCTCTACCCTCATCTCCCCTTACGTTCCTATCCGTAACCTCCGCTCTCAAGACAAATCACTCCTTTCAGTATCCTTCTCCACCACCGCCAACTCCAGGCTCCGCCCTTTCTGCCTCGCCTCACCCCATGCTTGGAATAAACTCCCTGAGCCCATACGCCAGGCCCCCTCCCTGCCCATCTTCAAATCCTTGCTCAAAGCCCACCTCTTCAATGTCGCCTTCGGCACCTAACCACTATACCTCTATTCAGGTAATCTAAACTGCCCCAACTTGACATTTCGTCCTTTAGATTGTAAGCTCCTTTGAGCAGGGACTGTCCTTCTTTGTTAAACTGTACAGCACTGCGTAACCCTAGTAGCACTCTAGAAATGTTAAGTAGTAGTAGTAGTAGTAGTTTAGTAACTATTTTCAATCATTAATAGAAGTAAAATCCAACATATAGTATAGGTTTATTGCAAATCTCTCTCTCGCTCTCTCTCTCTCTCTCTCGGGACTCCAGCTCCAGAGAGGAATGGCTTGGTAGTAGGAAGTATAGGTGTTCTCAGGAGGCTAGCTGTGAGCCTGCAGATACACAGGTCTGGTAGCAGATCACTTTCCTGATGGGAGCACACTACTGGGATTCTCTGTCCTGGTGCTTCTCTTGGATAGTCTCCCACTGTTGTTCATCTCCTTATTTCTCCTCAGAAAGCAGTGCTGGTGGTCTGGACCCTTTTCCAACTCCACTTAGGATCAACACAACAACTGGGTAGGTTCTGTTACTGCTTCTCTTCCTCTGTGCATCCATACCAGGGGCAGCTTAAGGTCCTTTCCATCCTCTTTCCTTTCCTATCCCACCTCTCTGTAGCTCAGCATCTTCCTTTTCTTTCTAAATGACCAGCATCTCCCCTTCCCCATCTTACCCTCTAGGTGGCCGGTATTTCCTCTCCCCTTCCCTGGCTCCTAGGTCCAGCATCTCCCCCCCCCCCTCTTCCTTTCCCCCTGTTGGACTTCCCACTGCTACTTCTGCTGCCACCACCTTACCTCCTCCTAGACCAGAAGCTGCAAGGGTACTGATTCTGGATGGGGCTTTCATGCATAGACCTGTGCTCAAGTGCTGCTTCATCCCCCCCCCCCCCCCCCCCGACATACCACATACTTCATGTCAGAGGAGTGAGACCCAGTAGCACTTGAGTGCAGGCCTGTGGTTGAAAGGTCACACACAACACTGAGTACTCCACAACCAGCATCTGCGCTATCTCCCTTTTCAGTCCCCCCATCTCTCCTCTTTTTTCCCCCTTACTCCTTCATCCATGCTTTCTCTTAACTTTCCTCTCCCACCTTCTCTCTCTCTTTTTCCTCCCTATCCTGTACCTGCTTTGTCTCTTTCTCTCCCTTCCCTGGTCTAGCATCAGCCCCCCCCCTTTCTTTCCCTCCCTCCCTCCTGTATCCAGTATCTCCCAACTCAGCCTCAAGCTCCAGCATCTGCTATCATCAGTCCTCCTGCCTCTGTCATCTGCCAGTCAGACCTTCTTCTCTCACCCTATCATTTACAAGTGTCAGCCTCATTGTCTCTCTCCCCTCCCACAAATCTAGCATCTCCTCTCTATCTCCATATTCCAGTGGTTCCCAAACCTGTCCTGGAGGAACCTCAGCCAGTCCGCAATGAATATTCATGAGTTAGGTTTGCATGCAATGGAGGCAGTGCATACATTGTGCCAAGAATGTCCCCTCTCCCTCCACTAAGTGGTCCAGTACCTTCTCTTCTCTTTCTCTTCCTTCCCCATCCAGCATCTCCCCCTCTTGCACCCCACCTTGGTCCACCCTCTCCTGGTGCATACCCAGATTCTCTTATAGAATATTAGCATAACCCAGTATTAGCTCACCTTGCATTTATATGCCAACAATTACACCAACCATAGACCCAGTGTAACTGCAGAGATGTTGAAAAAGAGACACTTGTAAGGAGCCCCATCTATGCTTTGCCTTTGAATATAGCCCCTTTACATTTACACACTATAAGGGCAATTCTATAAGGCACACTTAAATTAAGGTACCAACTGTGTGCCAATATTTACAGGATACTAGCACTTGCATGTGGGATTGGCACTCTTAATCGGCAAATATGTGTGTAAGTGCTAGGTGCTATTCTGTAAGCATGGCACGCATGTAGCTTAGTGCACAGATTCAAATAGGCTGTACCTGTGAGTGCAGCTTGGGTGTGTCATGAGCATTCTGCCTAATGATACATGGAACTCATAGAATACTATGAGTTGCTTGCTCTGCAAGGTGCACTTAAGTGAGGCAACTTATGTCTGCCATTGACATAGCATGAGTAGTCGTGTCTAGGTTGTTTTGTACTAGAATTCCATAATGGGTTAGGCATCCTTTCTGGCACATATAGTTTGGTTTGACTTTGTAGAATTGCAACTATGCCACTTATGTACACCATTACAGAAGAGAGCTTAGGTGCCCTGCTGATACTTTCAGGGTAATGTGAGAAGGCAGGTGAAAAGGGATTAAGAAAGTCATGAGGAAAGGGGGCGCAGAGAACAGGGGAACCCCGGTGGGACAGATTTCATAATCAAAACTCCAGCATTCAGAAAGCCGCGCTTCCGGAGGCCGAGAGATTAGCAGGGTTAAGGAAGAAGGGGAGGAACTACCATTCCCAGAATCCCTCTCTTACACACCCAGCTATGCAGGAGCTAGGGGAGGAGATAGAAGATTGGGAAATGGTTTCTGAGGAAGGTAATGAGGGCTAGATGGAGAGATTGGGGGCGGAGGAAGCTGGGGATGAGGATAAAATACTACTACTACTACTAGGAGATAACTGAAGGACTGGGGGAGGAACAGATGGATATTGCGGCTCTGGCCCAAACCGGGAAAGGTATCGTAAGGGGGCAGTGGCGTACCAAGGGGGTGGGGCGGTGGGGTGCACGCCGCTGGGGGGGTGCCACGCGCCGGTCAGCGTCGATCGTTTCCATGCTCCCTCTGCCCCGGAACAGGAAGTAAGCCCTAAACTAATGTGATAGGTCCTGATTAGAAAAGGACTAATGAAGAAGAGTTATTTTGTGTTAAAGTGAGGACATTGTTGGAGCTGCTGGCATGACCTGCAAGAACCTGGAATTAAGGTGTCTTCCTTTGTGGTTATGTTGAATTAGAGCCAGAAAATAAAGCTTTTTACTGATAAACGATTCTCCTTGATTGAACCTCTGTGGAAAGAACAGAGGGAGGAGGGAGTCCTGTGAGCTCTCCAGGGTCTGGAGCTGAATCCCAGAGAAAAACAAGGTGGCATGGAGCAGCATAATGCACGTGTGAGGAAGGAAGCTAAGCAGGGTTGAGCCTGGCTGGGTCCTGGAAGGGCAACCCAGTCACAGTAAGTATACACTTATACCCATAAATGTTAGTATTCTATACATTTAGGCGCACAAGTGTCATATAAAACCAGGAACCTAGTTTATAGAATTGCCCTTCACATGCACTGGATGCATGATGGTCATGGTGGGTCATGCTTGGAAGATACCCCAAATATACTGAGTGGAGGAACTCGGCCCAGCGAACTAATTCTTTACCAACCCATGGTGATGGGAAAGGCCTAAAAGACAATCATGAAGGAGTTGATCCCCACCCATCCCTGAGAGCCTAATCCTTCAACAACTGTGAGCTGCAGACACCTCCAAGCGTCATATGATGCCGCAGTTAGAGGTTACCGATGATCTTGGTTTAGAATTCCATTCCAATATTCTGGACAGAGATGGCTGAAACATAGGAAATTACTAGGGTAGACCCAGGAGATGATGCTGCATCATCTGCACCAACCCAGTGCAGGATCCTATAGCCTCATAGCATATACTCCTAAGCTTGATTTAAAGATAGGGTTCTCCCTGAGAGAAGACATGTGGGATTAACCCACCTGGCAGTAAAGGGTTAGAAAGACATATTCCCTAGTGGATTTCCTCAAGAGACATCCTTGCCTAATGATACCAGCAGTGCTAGTTTTACTTCCAGTAAGAGTTCCTGGAAGGCAATATGGAGAATTTTCACATCTCAGAATGAGATGCAGAGAATGCTTATGATGTATCCCAACTAGTCATACAACCAGAATTGAGACCCTGATCCTCATGCAAACCTAGCATAAGAAGGAAGAGAATTGCCACCATTGTCTCAGGAGGATAGGGTCTTCCAATTGAATCTACAAATACCAATATATGTGTCCATTGATCTGATGTTTTACAATGAAAGTAATCAAGATGAGTAGGTTAGGCAAAAAGTTCTGGAAAGGTTGTATTCAGATCCCATCTATAAAGGATACTAAAAAGATCACCCCATGGTAAAGGCTACTATGAAAACTCAGCTTGACCAGTGGTACACCAGAAACATCAGGATGCTTGAAATGTTGGTGATTGGGAAGGGTGGCCAGGTACAACAGTATGTGGAGACAGTACTGCCAGGAAGAGCAGTAGTTTGGCTAATGTTGGAAACAGGATACTGGGCTTGATGGACCTTCGATCTGTCCAAGTATGACTGCTTATGTTCTTAGTGTCAAAGTCACCCTCAAGGGTACAACTGAACCAGTTCCTGTACTTATATTCTGGATTGGTGACTGAATATATTGGGTATGGACTTGACCCATAAAATATGTATAGATCAGACAGACACTTTTTCTATCTTTGAAGTCCTTTGTTGTCACAGATGATTTAACTACTCTTGTATTTTTACTGTTATATTTTATTGAACAGGAACGTTGGTAATACAGGTTGTGCATCCCTTATTTTTAGATGGGTTGTTACAGGAATATTTGTTACATTATTGCCTAAGCATGATATATTAGTAATTACTGATGACTATAGTCCTGGCTTTTATTGTGATATACTGAATGTATGGGAGAACATAAAGTACACTCAAAGTTGTATTTATGTTACTGTGTTGAAAAATGAAAAGAAAATTTCACAGTATGACAAAACTGAGATTTATAAAAGGAAGCTTTTATTAAATATAATTTTTTGATGTTCTCCAAGTGTCTCTTGATTCCTTAATGCGAGCCTATATTCTAACTAATCTTTTTATGCACAGCTACTGTGTTCTGAAGAAAGAAATGGGAATATGCAGTGGTTTAAAGGGCATGAATTTCATCACATGACCTGATCCATGTTGTTACTTGTTCTGACTAAAATTTTCTTTTAGTTTTTGCTAAAGTTTTTTTTGTTTTAAACAGCAATCAACATACAAATCAATATGCTAAGATCTGTATTACCAGCCATAACTGTTATAAACTTAGCAATCCAAGATTAAAAACATCAGTGTTCTCTAAAACAGAGTAACAGCATATCTATAAAACACAGGTATTCCTCCCCTCTTAGAGAACATTTTTTTTTGGGGGGGGGGGGGGGGCATCCATGTCTGGAAGTAAAATTTTCTTTTTGTGGAGGTGGGCAATTTCTATCATCACTGCTGCAGCTTGCATCTTTTGACAGAACAGTGTGAAGCCACAACCAACAGTGACATCATCAACATTCCAACTCCTTCTGTTGGTGGGGGTTTAACAGCGAGCCCAGTCTGAGGTATCTGAACTGTTTTTCCATCTACAGTGAGCATCTGCTGGCTGTAGATGGAGTTTGTTTCTATCATCACTGCAGCAGCTTGCATCTTTTGTCAGAGCAGAGCGATGCCATGCCCACCAGTGACATCATCAGCATTCCAACTCCCTATCACCCTTTGGTTATTCAGAATTTCATGACAAATAATATAACTTGCCCGTTAGCCATTACTATGAAAATCCTGGGTATTACCGTTGACCAATATCTGTCCTTTGAACCTCAGATGTCTAAGGTGGTTTCTAGTGTCTTCAATACATTGTGGAGATTGAAGTGATTGTGCCCTTTCTTTTTGAACTCTGTCTTCTGTTCTTTGGTCCAAACGTTAGTTCTTTCCAAATTTGATTATTTTAAGGCTGTTTACTCAAGTTTGAAGTGCTACTTAGTCAGGAAATTAGAATCAGCCCAGAATACCACTGCCCGCCTTGTATGTGGAGCTCCCCACTGTTCAAGGGCAACACCCCTCCTGTTTAAATTGCATTTGTCTTTCAATAAATTCTCGGCTCACCTTTAAGCTTTGGATACTTGTTTACCAAATTTTGTATGGCCTATTGCCTAGTTACATACAGAACCTGATAGACCTGCTTTCAAGAAATGTTTTTCCTATGTCTAGGGAATATCTCATGCTTCTCTATCCAAGGTGTAAGAATCTTCACTATACATCTATTCATACTGCATGTTTTACCTATCAGGCTTTGCCTAATGCATTGAGATAAGTTATTGATTATCTATTATTTTGTAAGTTGCTGAAGGCATTTCTATTTGATCAATCCCTCACCTGCACTAGTGCTTATTAGATCCTGAGCATGTTAGGTATCTTTTTTTTGGTTACTGTACAGGGTGATTTTTTTGTGGGGGTGGGGGTTGTCCATTTCTTGTGTATGCTTACATTACTTGCATTGTATTGTAACAATTGTTTCCTGTTAGCCACATTGAACCCAAATTTTGGGGGATAATGTGGGATATGAATGATTCAAATAAATAAATGGACAACCAAACAGCAGCAGTGATCCAAGGAAGGACAAACACTGCAAGAGTTTATCCAAATGTCAACTTTAATGGAAACAGGACCCAAACTGGCCAAGTTTCTGACTTTTGGAATTGGACCAGAGCTTTTTCTGTGCAGGTATAGGAGTACATGTTTTGAATCTGTGAATGTATTGTGGAAACCAATCACGCTTATGTTCGAAAGAGAAGGACACCCATATTTCGACACAAATCGGGAGATGGGCATCCTTCTCGCAAGGTCGTCTAAATTGGCATAATCGAAAGCCGATTTTTTGACACCCTCGACTGCTTTCCGTCGCGGGGATGACCAAAGTTCACAGGGGTGTGTCGGCAGGGTAGCGAAGGCGGGACTGGGGCATGATTAGGAGATGGTCGTCCTCAACCAATAATAGAAAAAAGAAGGGCGTCCCTGACGAGCACTTGGCCAACTTTACTTGGTCCATTTTTTTTCACGACCAAGCCTCAAAAAGGTGCCTGAACTGACCAGATGACCACCGGAGGGAATCAGGGATCATCTCCCCTTACTCCCCCAGTGGTCACTAACCCCCTCCCACCATAAAAAACAAGTTTAAAAATACTTTTTTGCCAGCTTCTATGCCAGCCTCAAATGCCATAATTAGGTCCATCGTAGCAGTATACAGGTCCCTGGAGCAGTTGTAGTGGGTGCAGTGTACTTCAGGCAGGCGGACCTGGGGGGGGGGGGATTGGGGGCTCAGCACCCAAGGTAAGGGAGCTATGCACCTGGGAGCAATTGGTGAAGTCCACTGCAGTGCCCCCTAGGGTGCCTGGTTGGTGTCCTGGCATGTGAGGGGGACCAGTGCACTACAAATGCTGGCTCCTCCCACGACCAAAGGGCTTGGATTTGGACCTTTTTGAGATAGACGTCTTTGGTTTCTATTATCACCGAAAACCGACGACGACCATCTCTAAGGTCGACCTAAATGTTAAGATTTGGACGTCCCCAACCGTATTATTGAAACGAAAGATGGACGTACATCTTGTTTCGATAATACGCGTTGCCCCGCCCCTTCGCGGCACCGTCCTTATAGTTGGGCGCCCTTAGAGATGATCGTCCTCGTTCGAAAATGCCCCTCTATGTGACTCCTGATGAAAGTTTTTCTGAAACTTGGCCAGGTTGGGTTCTGTTTCCATTAAAGCTGACATTCAGATAAACTCTTCCAGTGTTTGTCCTGCCTTGGATCGCTGCTGCTGTTTGGTTGTTAGTTCTGCTTATGCAGTAGACTGTCTCCTGTTTGTTTGTGCTTTAAATAAATAAATAAATAACATAATTAATTAAATAAATAAATAGGCTATGACTCTGATTTTTAAAGCCTTGAGGGCTGACGCTCCTCCCTCACTAGCCTCTTCTTTTAGCTTCTATCAGCCCTCTCATAATTTGCATTCTATTGATAAGTGCGTTTTGGATATTCCATCATTTAAACGCAGTGGCATTTCTAGGTCGGCTGCCACTCAGGGTGGATCACCGCTGCGCATCTCCCCCCCCCCCCCCGGCGCATTGGTACATCACCCTCCGACACATCACCTTCATCCCCGGTGCATTGCTCTTACCTCCTGGGTGTGGAGGGAGCAGTCCCACAGTTGTTGGCTCCGCCGGTTCCCTGTCCCGGTACAGGAAGTAACATCAAAGGGAGCAGGGAACCGGCAAGGCCAATAGCTGCGCGGCTGTTCCCTGCACCTCCTTGCAGCGTGCACCCAGGGTGGACCGCCCCTCACCACCCCACCCTTGGTATTGCACTGTTTAAACATCAGTCTTGAGGCTAATCAGTCTGCTGTGCTTCAAATTGCTGGTGCCTTGATTTGGAATATCTTGCCAGCGGTAATATGTGTGGAGTCATCAATTGAGCAATTTAGGAAACAGCTAAAATCACTCTTTTTATAGTCAGGTTTTTGGAGTTGTGTTGTAGGAGGCTGCTCACTGTCAATTTGTTTAGATGCTGTTTGCGTTTGCATTTGAGTATATATTGTTTCTGTCTCAATGATTGTGTATGTTCCTGTATTGTACCCCACCTAGGACATTTTGGATAGTGTAGTTTATAAATATCCAAAATGTCCCAGGTGGGGTACAATACAGGAACATTTCCTTGTAAAGAGGTTTCAGAGTCATTACAGGATCCTGTAGCAGCAAGACGTAATGGGAGATATGTTTATGATACTGTTCTATATGAGAGGTGCTTAGACGTGTGAATAATAAAACCCCTGGTAAGAAGGGGGTTGCTATTTTTCCTCTGCACCGTTTCCTGAGAGTTTTAGGGCTTAAGGGGAGCATTTGGGATCCCGAGAGTAGGTGCCAAGAGCTAGGGAGGTCTAGGACTAGGGAAGGAAGATGTCCACTGCTTTCTGTGTTGGAAGATGACATTTGTTCACAGATCCAAGAGAATGGCTCAAAGAGCCATCAGTGGGGGAGTTCAACAGGGAGATGTAACCTATTCCTTTATGATTTGGAGAAATAGTTCTGTTATGATGGAAAATGGCTTCTATGTTATGTCCATATCGATCTCCAAGATATTTTATATATTTTGATTGCCACTGAAATGTGTACATCCATATCAACTCTTAGAAAGGATGTCCAATTTGGAATAGAGATGTTAAAGTTGGTACATCCCCGGTGGTGCTTGTATTTTAAAACAGAATCTGCCAACGACAGATCCTGTTCTAAAATACAGGAGAAATGGATGTCCATGTGCTGATCACATCCAGCGGGAACATCATTCTTGTTTCTGCCTAGGCAGGACAGGTCATAGGGAAAGCTTCAGACCAGGCCGCAAGCAGCATATGCACAATGCTGCCACTGGCAAGGATCAACAGAAGACCACCTTTAAAGTAGGCAGGTGCAGGGGAGTGAGTGATGTTGAATTATGGATGGGGGGAAAGATGTTGGATTGCACTGAGGACAGGGATTGGGAGTGGAAGAGAGCAGAAGAGATGCTTGGAGGAGACGGGAGACACTGCAATGTGATTAGTTTTTAAAATTGTGATTAATGATTTACCTCCCCTTTTACAAAGCAACACATTACCACACCGGCAGCTGCTAGCATGGCTTTGTAAAACGGGGAGGGGTTAATGCATCAATTGCTGCGTTAAATGCAATTAAAATGAAGTTCTAGTCAGAATGCTTGAAAACCCAGGGCTGGTTCAAAGTACTACTACTACTACTATTTAGCATTTCTATAGCGCTATAAGGCTTACGCAGCGCTGCACAAACATAGAAGAAAGACAGTCCCTGCTCAAAGAGCTTACAATCTAATAGACAAAAAAAGTACTCTGTGGACTTGAAGTTATTAGTAGTTCTGTTACTACAAACCTAGTTCCACATGGACATGCTTTAAGATGGGATGTAGGAAGCCTGGATATATTATAGAATTAGGTTAACAAAACTTGTTCTGCATTCCTTTTCTGTAATGAGAGTTTGAACATATATTATTTCAGGATCAGATCGCTTTCTTACGGTGGAACAATCAAACCTCATTCTCCAGTGCTCATTCATAGATCTCATTTCCTCTTTCCCTGCCTGTAGCTAATGGACTGGGGCCCTTTCCTAGTTTTTCATGTTCCTGTTCACATCATGTCAAAGGTTGGCCTTGTAGGTGTGCTGACCTCCTTGACACTTTCAGGTCAGAAGGAATTCCTTTTAAGTGATGCCCTGGGGGGAAGGAGAGGAGGTGGGGTAGATGTATCATATAATAGAATCCCTCAGAAAGTTCCAAAAGCAGTCATACATAACAAAATCAACTGGCAGTAAACCAACACTTTGGATTTTTTAAAATACTTATTTTTTTCCCCCATACCCCCTGTACGATAGTTTGGATGGATACAGTTGATGTGGTTTTCTTTGCAGGGCTAAGTAAAAAAAAAAATAATAATAATAATCTTTAAATGGTATTTATAAGAGAGACTGAATCTAAAATCTGGAAAAAATGTTTTTATGTAGCATGTGATGGTTCTGCCTTTTGGAACTTTCTTTGTGTATGGACAAATGCAAAGTGATGCACATTAGGAAGAATAATCTGAATCAAGGTTACCTGATACTAGGCTCCACCTTAGGAATCAGCACCCAAGAAAAAAGATCTAAGTGTCATTGTAGACAATATGCTAAAATCTTCTGTCCAGTGTGCGGTGGCAGCCAAAAGAGAAAACAGGATGCTAGGAATTATTAGGAAAGAGGTGATAAATAAGACCATGAATAATATAATGTCTCCGTATCGCTCCATGATGCAACCTCACCTTGGGTATTGCGTTCAATTCTGGTCCCCCCTTCAATCTGTTCAGAACTCTGCTGCACGTCTCATATTCCGCCAGAACTGATATACTCATATCACCCCTCTCCTCAGGTCAGTTCACTGGCTTCCAATCAGATACCGCATTCAATTCAAGCTTCTCCTTCTTACCTACAAATGCACTCAGTCTGCTGCCCCTCACTACCTTTCTACCCTCATCTCCCCTTACGTTCCCGCCTGTAACCTCCATTCACAGGACAAATCCCTCCTCTCTGTACCCTTCTCCACCACCGCCAACTCCAGGCTCCGCTCATTCTGCCTCGCCTCACCCTATGCTTGGAACAACCTTCCTGAGCCCTTACGCCAAGCCCCCTCCCTGCCCATCTTCAAGTCTTTGCTTAAAACCCACCTCTTCAATGCTGCTTTTGGCACCTAACTCTTACCGTTCAGTAAATCCAGACTGCCCCAATTTGACCGCCCCTATCAGACTGACCGTTCAATTGTCTCTTAGATTGTAATTCTTTGAGCATGGACCGTCCCTCTATGTTTAAATTGTACAGCGCTGCGTAATCCTTGTAGCGCTTTAGAAATGTTAAGTAGTAGTAGTAGTAGTCTCCGATTCTCAAAAATAATATAGCATAATTAGAAAAGGTTCAAAGTAGAGAGTTGCACAGGGACAGAAATCTTACCTGTCCCCACCCGTCCCCGCTGGAATCTTACCCATCCCCACCCATTCCTGCAAGAATTTAACCTGTCCCTGCCCGTCCCCGCAAGAATTTAATGGTACATTAAAAAAGAATTCCAGTTGGCTCTCTCATTCTCTCTCTGGGTTTGAGCTGCAGCACTGCAGGCAAGGAAGGAACAGAAGTTGGAACTTGGAACACTCTGGTGCTCACTTGTAAGACTTGTCTCTGATTCACTGGCACTGTGTGCTGAGAGGTCGCCATATGCATGCGCCAGTAGGTCAGGTGACATCTGATGCTTGTGCCTGTGTCAGAGCTGAGGTCTGTACATCAGCCCGGGAGCAGAGAGGATTAGTAGTAACATAGTGACAGCAGATAAAAACCTGAATGGTCAAGTCTGCCCAACAGTCATGCTCATTATCAATTATTAATTAAATCAACAATGAACGTGATATTATATACTTGATTATGGTCTTTCTTTGGCATTTGCCATAGAAGTCTGCCTGGCCCTATCCTTATGTTCCAGTTGCTGGAGTTGTTGTCGAAGCCTACTCCAGCCTATTTGTCTACTCATTTGGTGGAAACAGACCGTAAAAGTCTGTCCAGCACTGTCCTCATGTTCCAGCCACTTTATTAAAAGATGTAAAAAAAACTTAAAAGACTCAAGACTTTTAAGTTTTTTACATTTTTTAATAAAGGTTGATTATCTCTTGCCTCCACGGTGTTCTGGAAGTGTCGTGTTGATCACACTAATTTTTGTTTTTTTGCTTTTTTACCTTTCCCCTTGTAGCGGATCTAGTTTCTCCACTTTTGTTGTTTTTTCCACTTTGTCTAAGTCCTAGGAACACACCCTCATCTGCCCATACCCCTTCCATGGCATGCTCCTTTTGAATTGCATACTAGAAAATGTAGGTGCCAGTGTTATAGAATAGCAATGAGGGCAGATAAGAACATAAGAATAGCCATATTGGGTCAGACCAATGGTCCATCTAGCCTGGTATCCTGCTTCCAACAGTGACAAATCCAGATGACAAGTAGAATCCCAAATAGTAGCAACATTCAATGCTACCAATCCCAGGGCAAGCAGTGGCTTCCCACATGTCCATCTCTATAACAGACTATGGACTTTTCCTCCAGGAACTTGTCCAAATCTTCTTTAAAGCAGAGAACAAAAGCACAAGGAGCCTTCAGGATTGGAGACGTCAACTCAAATTTTATTGGACAGACCCAACACGGTCCGTGTTTTGGCAAAGCCACCTGAATCAGGGGTCTTGCAACAGTTCACAATTTTCAAAAAATGCAAACAAACACTACTGAATCTGAAGATGTTGAAAGATGCCAAGATTAGCACGAATACAGCTGGATTTTTAATATGTGACAAAATGGCATCAATAAACAGCTGGAAACCGGCAGAGTAATAATACCTAGAAAGTAATTTTGGTGTCTTTGTGCAAGTTTACTTTGGTTTCCGTCTCCTGCATTGTCAAATCTTCTTTAAACCCAGATACTCTAACCGCTTTTACCATATTCTCCAACAACAAGTTCCAGAGCCTAACTATTCTTTGAGTGAAAAAATATTTCCTCCTATTTGTTTTAAAAGTATTTCCATGTAATTTCATTGAATGTCCCCTGGTCTTTGTACTTTTTAAAAGAGTGAAAAATCGATTCACTTTTACCCGTTTTACACCACTCAGGATTTTGTAGACCTCAATCGTATCCCGTCCAAGCTGAAGAGCCTGTAGCCTCTTTAGTCTTTCCTCAAATAGGAAGAGTTCCATCCCCCTTATCATTTTGGCCGCTCATCTTTGAAACTTTTCTAATTCCGCTATATCTTTTTTGAGATACTGCACACAAATGCAAATTATTTCCAATTAACTCCCATTACTGATTGTTAACAGCTTGTTAATTAATTAATTAGTGGTCCTTTTACTAAGCTGCAGGAAAAAGGGCCCTGCAGTAGCAGTGGGAGCCGTTTTTCCCTCGCATCATTCCCTTTTTACTGCAGCGGGTTAAAAGCCCCTAAAAAAATGGCCATGTAGTAAGATTACTCTTACCACATGGTCATGCAAGGGGGAGCACTTACCACTACCCATTGAGGTGGCGGGAACGGCTCCCATGGTAACCCAGCGGTAACCGGGCAACACATGGTGATGCCCAATTACCACTGGGTTAGTGCAGCTATAAGATAAAAAATTTTTTACAGCATGCCAGAAATGGCACATACTCATAGTAACATAGTAGATGACGGCAGAAAAAGACCTGCACGGTCCATCCAGTCTGCCCAACAAGATAATTTCACGTGTGCTACTTTTTGTGTATACCTTACCTTGATTTGTATCTGCCATTGTCAGGGCACAGACCGTATAAGTCTGCCCAGCACTAGCCCTGCCTCCCAACCACCAGCCCCGCCTCCCACCACCGGCTCTGCCTCCCAATCTCGGCTAAGCTTCTGGGGATCACGGTCCATCCAGTCTGCCCAACAAGATAATTTCACGTGTGCTACGTTTTGTGTATACCATACCTTGATTTGTATCTGCCATTGTCAGGGCACAGACCGTATAAGTCTGCCCAGCACTAGCCCCGCTTCCCAACCACCAGCCCCGCCTCCTACCACCGGCTCTGCCTCCCAATCTTGGCTAAGCTTCTGGGGATCCCTTTCTTCCAAGCAAGATTCCTTTATGTTTATCCCACGCATGTTTGAATTCCGTTACCGTTTTCATCTCCATCACCTCCCGCGGGAGGGCATTCCAAGCATCCACCACTCTCTCCGTGAAAAAATACTTCCTGACATTTTTCTTGAGTCTGCCCCCCTTCAATCTCATTTCATGTCCTCTAGTTCTACCGCCTTCCCATCTCCGGAAAAGGTTCATTTGCGGATTAATACCTTTCAAATATTTGAACGTCTGTATCATATCACTCAAGGCAGAACTACCACTGGTGGCTGCGTTGGGCCGGAAATAGTTCTGGGTTAGTGTGCTTGCGAGCACCACTTTGTAAAAGGGCCACTTAGACCGTGCATCTGTCCTGTGTGCTCAGATTTTGGGGTGCCTATTTTGGCATCCCATATAGAATCTGGGGGCATAGCCTTGCGGTTATGTGCCATTGCACTTATGCAGTACCCTATAAAATAGCACACAGTGCACATTGTTGCATATGTGGCGCAAATCTGTTTGTGTATGCACCCATTTATAAAATGGTCTGCAAAATGTCCAGAAAACAAAGAAAAAAAAAATACACCCAGTTCAGTGATACAGGTGGATGTGAAGCGTCTGTTCATGCTTTCCAAAAATACTAGGACTAGGAGGCATGCAACGAAACTATAGTGTAGTAAATTTAAAACAAATCAGAGAACATTTTCTTCACCCATCGCATAATTAAACTCTGGAATTCGTTGCCGGAGAACGTAGTGAAGGCGGTTAGCTTAGCAGAGTTTAAAAAGGGGTTAGACAGTTTCCTAAAGGACAAGTCCATAAACCACTACTAAATGGACTTGGGAAAAATCCACAATTCCAGGAATAACATGTATAGAATGTTTGTACGTTTGGGAAGCTCGCCAGGTGCCCTTGGCCTGGATTGTCCGCTGTCGTGGACAGGATGCTGGGCTCGATGGACCCTTGGTCTTTTCCCAGTGTGACATTACTTATGTACTTATATGTTTGAATTTCCCACAGTATAAGAAATGTGTTGCAGTTTTGTTGGTGTTGCACTGTGTGGAGTCTGACATCTTGGGTCTCCATTTAAGTTTTTACCTGCACTTTTTCTGATTTGTAGTTACTTATGCAGCATTTGGTGAAGGCCTGTCTCTGTGTTTGCATTTGGATTATAGGTATGATAACTTTCCTTTCCCAGAAATGTTGAAGTCAAGGCGACCTACATTAAGGTAAGCAAGTTATTTCCCCTGGCCAAGTGGACTTAGAAACTGCATGTTGGGTTGTTGCTGTTTGAGTCTGAGTACTTAGGGGGTCTTTTACTAAAGATGAGCTTGAGTTATCTGCAACAGGGCCCATAGGAATAAAATAGGTCCTGTTACAGATAATTCAAGCCCATCGTTAGTAAAAGACCCCCTTAGTGTTATTTTTATTTGTTATAAGAGTTCTCAGGATCTCTTGAGTGCTGGTAATAGACAGAGTTTGTGTTGCTGTTACTAAGATGACATCAGAATTTGAAAATTTTTCCCATGTGGAGCATTAAAGGAAAACATCTTAGTTCTGCTGTGTCTACTATGTGCCCACTCTTAGAAGAATTTCTGTGAATGCAGGATGTGTTTACAAAATTGGATCTGCATGGTTTACACTTGGGGTTCTCAGCTAGGTCCTTGGGATACCCCTGGACAGTCAGGTTTTCAGGATACCCACAATGAATATGTATGAGATAGATCTACATGGAGATAGTGCATATAAATTTATTCATTGTGGGTATCCTGAAAATGTGCTTGGCAAGATGTGTCTCGAGGACTGGGTTGAGAACCATGGGTTTATACCGAGGTTCTGTCCCATCCTATGCAGAGTTCAGTCCCATATAGGGGTAAATAAAATGCTTAGGGGGTCCTTTTACAAAGCTGTGGTATGTAACACGGGTTCAAATCCAAAAATACCAATTAGGATTGGAAACGGAAGAGCTGCCCCATTATGTAGGGAAACACCGAGTTACCCCAATTAGAAGAATTAAGACACGGACGAGCCCCCCATTATGTAGGAATCTTAGAGGTAATATATATCCGATAACATTAGCAGATAGCAATACTCTGGACTCGTGTCTAGGGGGCATACCTCTATAGCCCAAGTGACATTAGATGTGTGAGGAAATGAACCACACCTCAGATGAAATATATTTATTAGGTAAAGAAAAATATATATAAATAGTTCTGAAGCAAAGTGCCAATCCAAATTCAAAAATAACTTGCTATAAAATTAGATTATCACCAAAATAGATAGTGCAATGATTATTATCCTAACAGACTAACTAAAGAAATGATTACACCAATCAGAACAATCCTGAATTCCTAATAATCCTATAAGAACTTATTACACATCTTATGCAAATACAGTGATCAGCTAAATACACAGACCAAAAGTCCTGCCATAACCTATCTGTCTCAGACAATCTCAGGACTAACTATACCCAGCTATAGGTAATAAATCCTGACTCTCGCCTTGCCTTCTGTGAAAGACTCCCAATGGTAGGAAAGCGGATTTTTACTCAGAGTCTCTAGCTGACAACTTCAGCGAGCCTCCTGGTCCAGGAATAGGTCCGAGAATTGTATCTCTGAATGTAGATTACACAGTCTTTAGTAGGGCCTTGTGGTGGCTGAGCTAACCTTGATTTGGTTACAAAGCATGCAGTTCACTGGTATTAGGAAAACAGTCTCTTGCTCTCTTTAGAGCTTTCTGTTCACCTGCAAGTTCTTCAGTGTTTCTCCCTCTGGTGTTCTCTTTCTGGTGTTATTCCTTCTCTTTCCCATCTCTGACCCCGACTAACTGAACTTTCTTCAGTCCAAACCTTTGGTATCAAAGCGGTAAGATGATACCTGTGGACCAATCACATATGATGACATAATGCCCAGCCAGCTTCATGGTCAAGAAGAGAGCCTTTGTTATAGATGGTATGCAAACTCCCTCTCTCATGATACTTTTGGAGCCATGGGTGTTTTTCTCCTCCAAGCTTCCCAGGAGATAACGGGCCAGTTTGCAACAACGAATATGTCCTTGGCTGAAGTAATTTTGCAATGCTTCAGCAGTACTTTTCCTTTCTGTAACCAAGCTGGTTTCTGGTAGTTACAGAGGTATTCAGGTCACATGCTGTAGAATCCATATTGTTATGAGAATGGTTCAGGCTTGTATAGGCCAAGACCAGCAAAGGTGAGATCTCAGGTAAATATCCCTACAGGTAGAAAACAGCCTTAACAAACCCATATGTCGATCTTTCCTGTGCACTAAGGCCATTTCTACTGTAGCAGGAAAATGGCCGATTTTCTTTTTTCCATATCAATGATCATGAATATTGGTCCTTAACTGGATACGTGTCAGCAGTTGGCACTGCAGTCCAAGCACGAACCACCAAAATAGGGTCCTAAATTTAGGCCAAAAAAATTGCAAGCCTAAATTTAGACACCTGAGTTTCAGGTGCTTCAATTTGGGAACTCTTTCAAGTTGAAAATTCCCCTAAGGTACGTACATTGTAGGCACTGAGCAATGCTTGAAAATTGATCATGTGCCTACAGAATGAAACATTACATTGTGTACCTGGGATCTGATTGTATATGCTAGGCATCCTCAAGTATGTTACATTGTGTTATGATATTGTTGATGTAAAATTTTATGAAGCCAAAAGATACTAAACTGGTATGAAAAGAAGACTTCTAAATGATTCTTTTCAGTGTACTATAATGGGCTGAAATTCTGCCAATGATCCCCCTTTCTGAGAACAGGTACTCAAGCTTTTTTTTTTTTGCCAATCCATGCAGATATTTTGCAAAATCTTCAGAATGGATGGATGAACCGGTTCTGGACTCTACAGGAATGTTCCATTGGTGCAGACCTGTTCCATTACAGCAGGCCACCCTGGTAGGTGTGAGCCTTTCCTCCTACTCTTTCTCTGTTCATTAGGGATATTTCTGAATATACATAAGGGAGAGAGATACTGCTTAGACAAACCTGTCTGTGCTATAATCATGTCTTTTGTATATCAGTGTAAAATCTGCATGGGGCTTTGATGACCATCTGATGTTCAGCTCTCTATCCTATATTCATGCTTTTTCATGTATCTGTGTGACATTTATACAGTACTCTGATGAACATCCATCCTTCAGCTGTCTTTACTGTATTTATGCTTTCTGTATATCAGAGCATAGAAGCCAACTTTTCACAATGATTGGGGGTGCTAAACCCAACAGAAATGACTCCTCCCTGGACAGAATAAAAGAGCTTGCTCAATATTGGGGGTACTCAAGCACCCACAGTGCCAGCTCCTATGTATCGGTGTAACATCTGCTTGGAGCTCTAATGATGATCTGGTCTTCAGCTGTCTGTGCTGTATTCATGCTTTCCATGAATTAGCATGAACATCTGCCTGGTCTTCAGCTGATTATTCTGTATTAGCGTTTTATGTGTAGAAGTGATACCTGCACAGGACTCTGATGAATGTCTTCTGTTCAGCTGTCCATGTTGTTTTCCTGCTTCTTCTAAGACAAGCAGGATGCGTCAACCACATCATCTGACAGTTCCCATTGGACAAATATGCTCTCCAATAGCTCAGAGATCTCTTTCTCTCTCATTTTTCTTTTGGAGACCCCTTGAGCATGTGCAGTAGGTATCCCTGCTGGGGAAGCCCGAGCACTCCCACTTCCTACCAGTTTCAAATTTCCACCATTCCCAACTGTCAGATCCTTCAGCTCTCCTTACCATTCTACAATTCACTCAGAGCTGGCATTAGATGCCTGAAGAGGCTGAAAAGTGGAAGGAAAAGTGTGGGGCCACTTTCCCCTTCCATCTCCTCTTTTTACCTTGTGGTTTCGGAAAGGTGGATTTGCAGAGGCGCGCCATGTGATCTATGGACTGAGTGGAATCGGACCGTGGCTGTAAGTTGGTCTCTGTAGGTGGTCCCTACTATTCTGGTGGGTCATGTGAAGGGAGAGTGGGGCATGTTAGTGCAGTCAGCTGGACTGAAGAGTTTCTTGGGAAAAATAACGTTCGGTTTGTTTTATGAAGCTGTTATTCTTGAGGCACTTGACCCTGGCATCGGGGCTGCCACGCTGGGGCCTCCTCCTCTTCCTGGCCATGCAGGGCTCCCTCTTGTGTGCATATAACCAGTACCTCTTCCTTCCCTCCTCCCCTTCTGGCATTCTGGGCATGCGCTCGAGCTGTGCTTAACGCACATCTCCCAAACAACTTTCTAATGCTCAGTGCTATGAGCGCGCCTGTATTTGCATCTCATTAGTGTTGAGCATTAGGGAGTTGTTCTGACGTGCTGTTCTGACACTGTTTCTCCAGCACTGTTTAGTACAGCACCGGAGGCTTGAGCATCGGGGTCTTACTGCTTGACTTTTTAGTGCAATAGGTTTTTTTGAGATCTTCACAAGAATCCATAAAAGGAAAACTATAGAAATAGATTTCAGAGCTTGCAAGCAGTGCTTGGAACATTTCTATCCAAGTGCAAGAAATACAAGCATTATTACCAAAGCCATAACCATCAGCAAAATGTATATATATATCAACTATTTATTTATGAGACTTGCTTGAAAAATTGAAAATCCATTAAGGAGGTGCCACAATAGTAGTATCAAATACAATAAAAATTAATAAATATAATATAAAATAGTAACATCACATTTAAATGAAAACAATTGGCTTCTGGCAAATCAGATCAAGTACTCTCAAAGAATTCATCAGTCAATTCAAAGGACAATGATTACATTGAGATTGGTCTTGCAACTTTTGTTATGATACTATTTTTAGTTGATGTTCCTTGTTTAGTTCTGCCTTTAGGCAGTGGATCATGAGTTGATCTCAGAAGATGATGTTTCTTGAGGAACCATTTTATCCCATTGCATCATGGACTTGCAAAGTTTCTACTGGAAATCAGACCTATAATCTATACGATGCAATGGGATAAAACCTGGAGCTGAAAAACAAAAACCAGTTGGAATCTTCACGTATGCCCTCACCCAATGAGCCTCAGAGCTGGTGTCTGTGCCTGAAATATACCTTCCCTCTTTGGGGTCTCTCAGTGCCACATTTGTGCTAATTTTAGTGGTACCATGGGAGAATGAAAAGAAGAGATACAAAAATCACTTGTGCTTTTCTTTCACCTCAGACTCGCCGGTCGGCTCAAAGGCTGAACCTACATGACCACATTGTCGTTGGTATCATTGCAAACAGCAGCTCCACTCTTATTGAGCTGCAGAGCTTTGTGATGCCATTGCGGACAAGCAACTATACCTATCAGGAACTGAAGCATATTGTCTTTGTTGGGAGCCTGGAGTATCTACAAAGAGAATGGGAAAATATCCACAACTTCCCAAAGCTCCTGGTGCTGCCAGTAAGTACTCCCGGCTTGGAGTAGTTACACTGAAGAGCAGGCATGTGTCAAAAGCATTATAGGTCTGCACAAATGAAGCAAAGTTGGATTTTCCATGCTCTGGATCATTTGCCTAACTTATGCAGCTAGAATTGTAAGATAGCAATATGAATATGTAATTTGGGTGAGGTAGGGATTCACAGGTCATATCTTGGAACTGCTAATGTCACAGAATCTTTCCCATTTTCCACAGTACAGAGGGCTCTCTGACTTACTGGCACAAAACGGATGTACCCAACAATCCCAGCTGAGGCCGCTCTTCAAGATCAGGGAGCTCACTTTGGGGTCCTTTTGCAAAGCATCAGTCAGCCCAACGTAGGCTTACCGCATGCTAAATCAGAACTACCGCTGGCCCACCAGCGGTAGTTCCAGCTTGAGCATGCACCATTTCTGTCATGCTGAGAAATTGTTTTTGTAGAGTGGCGCTAAACCAGCAGTAATCAGGCATCACTGCACACTGCCTGGTTGCTGCCGGGTTACAATGGGAGCCCTTACCACCATCTCAATTGGTGGTGGTAAGTGCTCCACACTGCATGACCACGTGTTAAGAGTACTCTTACCGCATAGCCATTTTGGGGGGGGGGGGGCTGCCGCTACCACAGGGCCCTTTTTCCCACAGCTTAGTAAAAGGACCACTTTCTGTTTCTAGTACCTGTTTGGACAGTCAGCCATCTTGAATTCTGAGCACATACACCTCTTTGAAGTAGGGGGCAATTGGCAATGGAGGACCCAGTTGGCATCTCAGTCATCAGTCTCACAAACTACTCAATTACAAAAATCTCGAACAGGAGAGACAAAACAATTTTTTAAAAAAATCAAAAAAACAGTCAATCCTAAAAAGAAAAATATAAGTTATATCAGATGCTTAGAGAATTACATAACCCTGCAAATTTAATTTTTGAAAGGGAGCAAAGGAGAATTCAGTATATGCTGTATCCACAGGATTATGAAAAATTCAATAAGAATCTGTATAAACAAAGTCACATAAATCCGTTGACTGAAAACAGTTGTCCAAAGGTATAAATGCTGTCCATACACTGACCAAAAAACAGCACCGGTATATTCAAGAGCAGAAAGGAGCGAACTTATCTAAGATTTGTATTCTGTTGCTATTTCACTAACTGCTCCAGACATCCAACAGATATCCCTGTTTCAAAATTCTTCATCAGAGATGCCAGTGCTACATTGGTAACAGATCTTCCATTTTGAAATGCACAGCATGGCAGGGTAGTCCTAAAAGGAACAAACTTCCGTAAAATATACAGACGTGACTAAATTGACACAATTTTGAAACCAATCAAATAGTAGCATTCCATTCGATATAATCATTCAATCCTGTGGGAACCACAGAATCTAATTCAAAAATCCAGTATTGATCTCGCAAAGCTAAAAAAGCCTCACAATCCCCTTGGTAATATTGAGAGACATGTTTTATGATCAACCAGTGCATGTCAACAAAGTTATAATAGAATGCTGCTATTTGATTGGTTTCAAAATTGTGTCAATTTAGTGACGTCTGTATGTTTTACGGAAGTTTGTTCCTTTTTAGGGCTACCCTGCCACGCTGTTCATTTCAAAACGGAAGATCTGTTGCCAATGTAGCATTGGCCTCCCTGATGAAGAATTTTGAAACAGGGATTTCTGTTGGACATCTGGAGCAGTTAGTGAAATAGCAACAGAATACAAAGCTAAGATACATTTGCTTCTTTCTGCTCTTGAATATACCGGTGCTGTTTTTTGGTCAGTGTATGGACAGCATTTACACCTTTGGACAACTGTTTTCAGTCAATGGATTTATGTGACTTTGTTTATACAGATTCTTATTGAATTTTTCATAATCCTGGTTTGATATATAAAAAAATATAAATATGTGTTTGATATAAAAAAGAAACAAAATTAAGGGACACAAAATTAGGAGTACTAATTATGTATAGAGCTTCTAAAGAGAGCCGTTCTCGGCTAGGCTCACTGAGATTAAGCTCAATTGTGGATACAGTCTATACTGAATTCTCCTTTGCTCCCTTTTAAAAATTAAAGTTGCAGGGTTATGTAATTCTCTGGGCATCAGATATAACTTATATTTTTCTTTTTAGGATTGACTGTTTTTTGATTTTCACAAACTATTCAGGCATCCTCTAATCTTGGTACAACAGTAGAAGGCTGAAGTTATTTTTAATAGTATGACAGGCAAAACAAAACCATACAGAGACATAGGTACTTCACATTTTCCCAAGAGTAACCACTGAAGTGAATGTCAAACTTATTTATTTACAATTTAAACACTTACATTTGTTTTCTTAGTACTAGAGACACTAAAATACTGTCCAAATCGGAATTAGGATGGTAATTATTACGCTTTTGGCTTCCATAGACAATGATGTAAATATTTAGCCAGCTGCAGACATGATGTTTTTTAGCTACCCTCAATGTTATGCCATATCCATGTCATATCCAGTCACTGACATTGAGTTTCTGTGAATGTGTGGCCGGCTATCATTTATCTGTAAAGTACTGAAAATCGGCACTTAACCGCATAAGTTCGAACTCCATCCTCAGACTGCCCACAAAGTTGCCAGTTCCGGCTTTGTTAGTGCTGATATTCGGCGGAACTATCCGGTTAAGTGCCACTGAATATCAGTGGATAGCCTGCACAAGCAACGTAACTAGCCAGGAGTCTCCCAGGCATGGTTAAATCATTTTGAATACCAACCCCAATGTTTTCAGCTACTATTTTTACTATTGAGGATTTTCCTCGTTTCCAGAGACACCAAGTTACCCAGTTAAAGGCTGGAGATTTTTGGCCAGTCCTGGTTTGGAACAAGGTATCAAGCGAGTTCTCACCCGGACAGTTCCCACCCACCATTCCCCCCCCCCCCCCCCCGAGACAATTCCCACGTAGGACAATTCCCCACGGGACAATTCCCACTTAAGGGAGACAATTCCCACCAAGCCCCCCCCCCCCCCCAGTCATTTCTCACTCTCCTTAGCCTTTTTTTTTTTTTACCAACCTTTTCAGGTCCCATAAGTCCTGGCGGTGCTTTTTTTTTTTTTTAAATGGAATCTGGAACAAGGAGGTTAGAGCAGCATACAGATGTACGCAGAGGATGTATAATAACAAAAGAACTTTTCATAGGTAGAGTAGCAATTTGTTATAAATCGTAATCAGTATGTCATTTTGAGGGGCTGAATTAGGTTGAAACCTAGTTTGGGAGGGTGTGGTGGGGCATTACCCCCCTCCCCCACACACACATGAACTGCAGTTTGTATTTATCTATTTATGTATTTACTTATTTATGACATTTAGATCCCGGATTAAACATGACTTAGGTTGAGACCTAGTTTTGGGGGTGTGGGGGGCATAGGTAGAGTAGTAATTTGTTATAAATCATAATCAGTATGTCATTTTGAGGGACTGAATTGGGTTCAAACCTAGTTTGGGGGGGGGGTGTGGGGGTATTGCCTGTTATGATCCTACTGGGACAGGCAGGGTAGTGATTGGGTCTCGCTCTTGATAGGCTATGTCAGGGATTGGGCTGACGTCTGAAGTAGCTGATGTCAGATGCCAGACCCTATTTAAGCATACCTCTGCCTGCATAGGACGTTCTAGCATTATCTCTTTCAGGTGTGAGCTTACCTTGCTTCTGCATAGTCTGTGTGTGTGGCACAGTGTATATCCTCTGTTGTATGGTTGCCATTAGTCTCTTTGTTTGTGTTTGTTCTGTCATTCTGTAGGAGTCAGCTCCCTCTCTGATTGCTTTGCTGCTGTTCAGCTTCTCTGTGTACACTGCTTCCTGTGCATCTTGCCTTTCCCTTTCATGCTATGTGTGCTGGGTGAGTCTGTGGTGGGAGCTTTCTTCCTTTGTTTGGGTTTCCCTATTAACTCTTACCTGCTGTATCTGTTGAGGACTGTTCCTTATCTAAGCTGTGTTGCTTAAGCAGTCTTTCTTAACCCTTTACCTGCTGTATCTGTTGCTTGGTTTTTTGTGTGCACTGCACCTCATCTGAGCTGTGTAACTAGTAGTAGTCTCTCTCTGTAGTCCACCTTAATCCTTTACCTGCTGTATCTGTTGCTTGGTTCTTGTGAGCTCTGCTCCTCATCTGAGCTGTGTAGCTAGAAGTAGTCTCTCTCTGCAGTCTGCCTTACCCTTTTCCTGCTGTTTGTTTATACTGAGGGCTACTCCTTATCTAGCTGTGTTGCTCTTGTTGTCTTTTTGTGTGGTTTCCTTTTTTACCCTATTCTTGCTGTAGCTCTTGTTTGGAACCTGTATAGGCCGCTCCTTCGTTAGCTGTGTGGCACAGCTTGGGTTGCCTCTCTGCGTGAGTTCTCTTATTCTGGTTATTGTCTGTATCAATGTCTTTGGTCTGGTGACCTTTCGTTGGTGTTTGTGTGTGGCACTGTGTGCACCACCCGAGTGGCAGTCCCTTCCGGGACTTCTCTCTGTTCTTTTTCCCTTCCCTTTAGCATGTTTGGATTCCAGTTCGGCCTTGCAGCAAATACACTTAGACTCTGTATGTGTGGGTTCCAGTTTGGCCTTGTGGCCTGTATGAGTGGTCTATTTCCCTTCTGCTGGTGCTCTATGGTCTCCCTGAGTGTGCTGGGCTTCGTAGCCCGTTGTTTCTGTATAGCGTGAGCTTGGTCTGTCCTAAGACTCGGCCTAGGCTCAAGGGCTTATGTTCAACCTAACATTGCCCCCCCCCCCCCCCCCCCCCACATGAACTGCAGTGTGTATTTATTTATTTACTTATTTATGACATTTAGATCCCAGATTAAACATGAATTAGGTTGAAAACTAATTTGGGGTGACGTGGGGGGCATTGCCCACCCCCACACATGAATTGCATGTCTGGAAGGGGGAAGGGATATGTAAAAGATAATGTTGTGGAGAGTGAAGGGAAGGAGATTACTTTGTCTTGTGTGTTTTGTATCTTTTTGAGTTATGGGTGGGAATTGTTCTCCCTGGTGTGGTGGCAATTGGTTCAGTGGGAATTGTCCTAGGTGGGAATTGTCCAGATGGGAATTGGTGGGTGGGAACTGTCCAGTTGGGAACTGACCTAGAACCTTGAATATGCATCCCAAAGGAATGTGGAATTTGTAGTACCTGATCCTGTCCATTGAAATCAGTGCTGAAAGTCCCATAATGCACCAAGATGGAGTGGTTACAAATCCAAGACTATCCTAAAATCTCCAGCTGGAACTGGTAACTTGGCATCTCTGTATTTCCATTTTTCTTTTTTGCTTTACATTTACAGTCTTTCCTCTGATCTTTGTTCTGCTTACCTGCCATGTCTTTGTATATGCACCTCAGTCTCTCTCTCTCTCTCTCTCTCTCTATCTCTCGTTCTCTTCTGTCTCATCTATCTGGGTCTCTCTGTCTGGCTTCTAACCTTTCAGACAGAAGAAAATAGAGGCTGGCCAAAAAGACGATCCACCACAGGAGATGTAGCTTAATCACACTTTGTTCACAGTACCAGGAGAAGGAACCGATACAGTCTGTGTTTCGGCGGAACAACCTACCTGCCTCAGTGGTCATAATTGAACTCTCTATAGGCAAGGGAGGTGTAAACATGCTGGTACAAAAACTCTTGTGAAACACAGGAAATCAAAGAAATAAATCCACTCTGGTCAAACAGAGCAGCTTGAAGACAGCCACCTTGCTGTTCAGAAAACACTGTGCTGGGAACGTCATCCATGAGAGTTCAGTTGTGACCCCTGAGGCAGGCGGGTTGTTCTGCCAAAACACACACTTTATCGGGTCCCTCTACCGGTACTGTGAATAAAGTGTGATTAAGCTACATCTGCTGTGGTGGATCGTCTTTTTGGCCAGACTCTACTTTCTTCTGTCTGTGTTGTCTTCTCGTAGTGGTTCTTCCTGTTTTTTGTGCCTGGCTTCTAACCTTTCACATTTTGCTTTGCTAAGGGCTGTGCCCAGTGCTGTGCAGATCTGAGAGCTGTGGGTGCTCATTGCTGTACCATGTGCGCCATCCTGACTTCCAGCTGGAAATCTGAGGGCACTCAATCCCTGGTAGACACAGACAGCATCCTTGCGACCCTAAATATCCAGTCTATGCATCTGAGGAACAGTGCTATTGTTGCAGGTAAAATCTACAGCAGGTTAGGCAAATGGAAGAGAGAGAAGCATCAAGTTCAGGAAGATTATTTTATTTACTTAGTTATTGATTGATTAGGATTTATTTACAGCCTTTTTTTTTAGTTTAAACACTTTATTAAGTTTTTGTAGTAGAAAACAAAAACAGAATAATCTTGAATCACAAAACATATTACCAACTATACTCGCATCTGGGTATATCACACAGATAAGAGAGGAAATAAGATATCAAAAGTGGCATTAGATTTTCATATCAGTAGGCTCAACATTAAGGTTCCAATATAATATAATAGAATAAAAATACAAAGATACAGAAATAGTTAAAGTTCTGCCATAATGCACAATAACTAAGTACCGGTGACCAAAGTCATTTAAACCTAGACATGATGGGCTGATATTCAGCCAGCGGTGAACAGTGTGTTTGCTGTCTGTCACTGGTGTTAAACCCAGATATTCAATGCCAGGTCATATCCGGCAACTGGCATTGAATATTCAGGTTTATTTTGGCCACTAAAAGGTTAACTGGCTAAGCCTCGTTCCCTGGAGATGGCTATTCTTAGATCTATAACTCAGTGCATGCAAGGTGCAAAATGGACTCAGGTTGACCTGGATGAGGTGGAAACCAATAGGGAATACAGGGAATGGAAGAGAATCAAAATTTCACTGCATCCAAAATATGCTAATTAAGAACCAAAGATCAGCAGACACCATCTCTAAAGGTGAAATCCACAAAGCCTGTTTTATAATTGAACCGGATTATACGAATGAACAGTCCACTATCTCTCTAGGTCTCCACCATCCACATTAGTTTCAATACTGCTCCTGCCAAAACAGGTGAATTTCTCAGCCAGAATTACTTCAGCAACCTACAGATGTTGCAAGAAGGAAACTAAACTGTGTATTTTAACGCTTTGGGTAATGGCACCTGGGAGGGGAGATGGCAACTTTTATATGCAAGACTAATATTACACAAAACAGAAGATACCACCAGGAGGGTGGAGGTACACTAGTTTCCTATGTTAAAAGATGCAGAAGCAAGAAGTAGGAAGGGTAGGCTGTTCTGAAAAACCGGAGGAGACGTCTGTTGAGAATCAATTCTTTATTGCAAGAAAAACGACTCGACTCAACACAGCTGTGTTTCGGCACTACCACGCGCCTTCTTCAGGAGTCTTATGGTATATAGCTGATTGTATATAATCAATGGTTTATTTTAAAAAATACTTTCACTTAAGGTGTAAATATCATCCTAAAACTGAAAAAAAGCACATTGAGCCCTGGGACCCAGCATGTCTACCACCAGCACTGGACACAACCTATTCCTGTTCTGATATGATAGAATCTGAGGTCGCCCACCAATAATCCTACTGCTTGCTTTCTCTCGGATTCTACCATATCAGAACAGGAATAGGTTGTGCCCAGTGTTGGTGTTAGATAGACTAATATTACAAACTATTTTTATGGCAGGCTTAGTAAAAAGGAAAAAAAGGGACCGAGATCCCAGTATCTGAGCCAGTGCTGTGCACATGCTTTTATTTATTATAAGTAATGTACTTTAATTTAATGGTTCTCTTCTGTTCTCAGGGAACACGGTAAATCTGAGAAATGGCTTTAATTGAATAGGCCGGGATTTATTAAGCAGAGACTGCAGTTGCTTTAACCATGATCAGTGGGCTCACAACAAACGGCTGCTTTTCCAGTGGATATGTATGAGCAGCCTGGCAATCTGTTCTATTTTAATTCAACACTGCCTATGCCAGTTCCTGCTATTAACACTGTGGCTGGGTGCTAGTGTAGCAATGGCTGGAAAAGCCTAGATCATGTTAGATTTTTGATCATACTTTTGTATCAGCATCTAAAGCTGGAGCCTTCTGAGTGCCCTTAGATTTTCCTGCACAACCACAGTCTGCATGACCTGGGCATGACCTGATTTTTCTCTTCCTGATCTTCTTCCAGATCCTTGTTCTTCAAGCTGGCCACCCCAAACTTCCCACCCTTAAAGTTACCATACGTCCGCTTTTAAAAGGACATGTCCTTCATTTGGACGTCTTCAGATATGTCCTCCACGTTTTTTTTTTTTCATTTTAAGAAAATATCCTCTTTTTCTTTTATGTGCCTATGGCCAACACACCTACCCACATAATGAGAGAAATCATCTTTGGCCTATTAGTCAGTCTGGATACATGGGGGTGCTAAGGAGAGAGAAAGTCATTGCTGTTCTTCTCTGCAAGTTGAATCTGTCAAAGGAATTTTGTTCCTGCAGCACAACTTTAAGCTTATGTCATACAAAGAGTTTTCACATGTATCTCAGAAGCCAGCCAGAGTTGTTGAAGGATATCCACTCTTCTGATAAGTACGCTTGGGCACAGACTCAGTGAACCTCAAATCCGGAAGTTTTTGAAAAGTAGATTATTGTCTATTGCTGTACTGTAAGTTAGTCACTATATGTTGTATGTTCATCAACTAAAAGCCATTTAAGATTCACAATGTTTCACAGGGAAATTGCTTAGGACTGACATCTCTATGATCAATTGCCATTCTGGTGTTTTTCTCTTTTACCACTATATCCAGTTTCCTTTCATCCAGTTTTTTAAGTTGTTTCTCCCCCAAATAAAGTACCTACAAAGGCAAAAATAAGTAATGCAAAAGAGGCAAACCAAATCTCAAGTCCTTAAGTCCTGAGCAGCTCCTTGAATTAACTCCCCTTCTGGTGCCTGGGTGAGACTCCCTCTGTTCTTCTGATCTGCAGAGTCCCAGGCTGTGCACCCCAAACTCCTCCAGATGAGCCTGTAAGACTCTCTCACAGAGCAGTTTTCCAAAGTCACAAAATCTAATGCTCTTTAAACTCTCAACAGGAAAATCCCCAAAACCCTCTGAGAAGTATTTCCTTTGGGAAATCACTCTCCTCCTCAAGAGATTAAAACATCAGCAATTCCCTGAAAACTTCAATCAAAACACTCCTGCCTGAGTGTGTGGGATGCACTGGGGAGACCAATCCATCCCACCACAGATCTGGACTTTTCAAGGGGTAGAACAGGTATGTACCTGACTGCTTCCATTCCCCTCTTGTGGTAGCTGAACATCTTTTGGGACCAGTCGCTGTTGTTTCTGCAGCTCCCAGGAATTCTGTTTAACTGGCTGCTCATCTCAGGCTCTTCCTGGATCTGCCAGCCTCCTTCACACCTTTCTTTTCTTGTCTAATCCTAGCCAGCCTAAGGGATAGAACTCTCCTTAGTTCGTTTGGCCTAGTTGGAAGTAGTTCTCCTTGCTGCTTCTGAGCCTCTGTCACGATCCCAGGCTTTCAACAAACAGTCACAAATTCTGGAAAAATGTGAGCCCTTGGCCTAATGTCGAGCGGCAGCAGGAGGCAACCCCCCCCCCCCCCAAGCAGGACTGGACAGGATTCAGAATGCACTTGGCTTGGCTGGAATCAAATGCTGGAATGGACTTGGCTTGGCTGGAAGTGGATTCAGAATACTCAAGCAGGATTTATAAAAAGCTTGGCAGGACCAGGATTCAGGATACTCAAGCAGGATTCAGGATTTTCAAACAAGCTTGGCTGGAACTGGATTCAGGATACTGGAACAGGATTCAAGATACTCAAACAAGCTTGGCAGGAACAGAAGCTGAAAGCAAACAGGGCAGAGACAAGCAGGAAGGGGACTGGAGCTGAAGACAAACAGGGCAGACACAAGCAGGATACAAAGCTGACCCACACACACAAACAACAGAACTAAGGCTGAAGCTAAGGTAGAGGGGACTAGAACAAGCAAGGCAGACTAGGCAGGATACAAAGCTGACCCACACAGACAAACAACAGAACTATGGCTGAAGGCTGAACCTAGCACACAAACAGACCAAGAAGAACAGAAGCAGAAGTGCATACATGCACCCTAAACAAGGAATCAAGACAGAAGTGCCCACAAGCACACAAGCTAAGAACAAAGCAACAAGAAATCAAGGCAGAAGTGTCCACAGGCACACAGACAATAAACAAGGCAGAAGTGCTTCACTGCACACGGACTAACCTGGAGACCATTGGCATTGCAAACGCACTGAATGAAAGTGCACCACTTCCTTATAAACAGGACAGAGGCAGGAAATACACACTGAACACCAAAGCGAGGCTTGGAACACACAGGAAGTGGAAACCCTACAGGACAGAGGCAGGAAATACCCAGAACCCAAAGTGAGGCTTGAAACACAAAGGAAAGAAACAACCATGCAGACAGTAGCCAGCTCAGCAGCTGATCAACGGAAATAAGGTGAGTCAGAGAGGGATCACGACCACAGTTGTGACAGCCTCCCTGTGCTCCTGCGGATCTCTGCCACAAGGCAGAGCCTCCCCCACAGCTCTCCTGGTACTCCCTCAGACTCAGCCTACACAAGGCTTTAGTTTCCTTCCAAATATTGGACAAGACACCTCCTGGCCAGTGGTGGACAAGCAGGCACAATGTCCATTACCTCACTGTGTACAGAGTTATGTCAAGGGCTGGGGCTTTTGAATTTTCATCTGCTCAGCCACAGTAGGTATATTTTAGTCTCCTGCTATAGCTGCATTTAACCCCTCTCCCAGATAGATGTATAAGTTAGGGGTTAACTCTATACCAGGTCTAAGTCTCACAGACCTTGCAAAAACACTGGCATGGATGTCCCAACAGGGGAAGGGTCATCCCTTCAGGGCCTAAAACAAATCGCTTAACAGTCCAAGGAGATACTGTAGGTATCCAAAATTAAATTGTTATTAGGAATTTTCTTTGAAAGCAAAACAACTTTAACTACAGCTTCTCAGGATACAGGTGCAGGCAGAAAAGGGATTTATTATCTTTACTTGTGCAATCTTCTGGGACATCCTACTTTATTGCTAGACACTAAGTTCTCTTTGGACTAATGCTTGGCTTCCTGACTCCCAAGGGATCTCACTGAATACTTGAATCTCTCTTCAATACTCCTTTCTGCTTCCCTACTCTAGAGCCAACTGGACTTCCTAGATAAAGCACTGGTTGGGTATCTCTTTCCCTCCTCATTTTCTCTTTTCCACACCAGTTGGTATCTCTATATAGATTCCTGACATACTTTTCACTACTCCTGCAAAGATCTTCATTCATACCTGGAGCTCAAATTGGAGTCTTCTATCCCCATAAAGGACAAACCCAGTAAAAGGTTTTCTTCCCCAGAACAGAATTATTCTACTGCTTATTTTGAAGTGTCAGAAACAGCATTACAATGGTCTTCTGCATCCACTGCAGGAATGTAAAGACCTGAGACTTGCTTCCTCCCTTGCCAACTTCCTTCTCAGTCTCAGTTTCCCCCCAAACCCACCTCCCCACTCCCCCTGTTTTCTATTTCTGTTGATGGCTCTCTCATTCTCCCTGTCTCCTCAGCTCGAAACCTTGGGGTTATCTTTGACTCTTCTCTCTCCTTCTCTGCTCATATCCAGCAGACCGCCAAGACCTGTCGTTTCTTTCTTTACAACATCTGTAAAATCCGCCCCTTTCTTTCTGAGCACTCTACCAAAACCCTCATCCACACCCTTGTCACCTCTCGTTTAGACTACTGCAATCTGCTTCTTGCTGGCTTCCCACTTAGTCACCTCTCTCCTCTCCAATCGGTTCAAAACTCTGCTGCCCGTCTCGTCTTCCGCCAGCGTCGCTTTACTCATACTACTCCTCTCCTCAAGTCACTTCACTGGCTCCCTATCCGTTTTTGCATCATGTTCAAACTTCTTCTACTAACCTTTAAATGTACTCACTCTGCTGCTCCCCAGTATCTCTCCACACTTGTCCTTCCCTACACCCCTTCCCGTGCACTCCGCTCCATGGATAAATCCTTCTTATCTGTTCCCTTCTCCACTACTGCCAACTCCAGACTTCGCGCCTTCTGTCTCGCTGCACCCTACGCCTGGAATAAACTTCCTGAGCCCCTACATCTTGCCCCATCCTTGGCCACCTTTAAATCTAGACTGAAAGTCCACCTATTTAACATTGCTTTTGACTCGTAACCACTCGCCTCCACCTACCCTCCTCTCCTCCTTCCTGTACACATTAATTGATTTGATTTGCTTACTTTTTTTTTTTGTCTATTAGATTGTAAGCTCTTTGAGCAGGGACTGTCTTTCTTCTATGTTTGTGCAGCGCTGCGTACGCCTTGCAGCGCTATAGAAATGCTAAATAGTAGTAGTAGCAGTAGTAGAAACCGGAAATTGACCTACTTTTGCTAGAATAAGTCATTTACCCAAGTAAATGGGCTATTTGAAAAATGTCCTACCTTCTCTCTGGGTAAAACGTATGTAGTGATGAATAGTGTAGCTCTCAGGACCTATTGTTTTTCTTGAACTTCAGCTGCTTTTTGCCACCCCCCAGAAGCTGCTGTCCTAGGGCAATTGCCTGGTCTGACTCATGGGAGGCTAATCCTGAGTTTCAGGGCCCTTTTGTAATCCATAATTAACTCATCTTTAGGGAATAGCACACTGCCATATGCAGAACTGCAGAGACAGACAATCTTGTGTGCTCCAGGCTGGGTTATTTATTGACACAGAGAAGATTTAACTCAGCTCTCAAACTCAAGTGTTCACCTAAAGGCACCCACCAGCTGATTCAGTTCGATAATGTTATAATATTTTGAACAATATGGGATTCTATGGAAACTTTAAAAGCTTCTTTGATTCCAAAGGGTTAAATTCTAATGTGTCTATATAGAGAACAAATAGGTAAGTGATTTTAGGATTTTCTTTTTATCCTCTATAGAACTACAGTAATGCCTTAAACAGTCCATTAAATTCACAGAATGGAATTACGCTGAGCAATACCACATGTGGTAATTTTATTTCATGTTTTGTAAGCCACATTGTGCCTGCATGAGTGGGAAAATGTGGGATATAAGTGAACAATAAATAAATAAATAAATAAATGTGTTGAGTGAAAGGGACTGCCTTATAGAGAGATGTGATAAATATTTGTTAACCTGCCATCAGATTAAATTCTACTACACCTGTGGGCCCACACTCCTATAACTTTCTCTAGAAGATGATAAAGCCACCAGCCCATTGTTTACCTGACATTTTAACCTCTTCTACCCCATGTGTTACCCATCTCCAGGAGGCAACTGACTTTTTCAATGTAGTCAATGTCTCCATTTCTCTGGCGGCACTTTCCTTGTATTTTATGTGTTACCAAGACTTAAATACTCATCCTAGCAGAAATCTTCCTAGAATTGCTCCCTGGGACCAATCTGTTAGCCATATTAACAGGCGACTCATAAAAATAATTCAGGCTTGGCAAATGAAGATTTCTCTATGAAATGGAAGGTTGGAAAAAATAACAAGTTAATTGATGAAAAAGAACAGCAGAGTCAGATTGATGAATTAGGTCTGAACAGACACAAATTCCCAGGCAGACCACCCAAATAGGAATTCTTTGGAAATCTACAAGCAGCAATAGAGAATATTATCCTTTGGATTCTATATAGTGCGCCTAAAGATCTGCGCCAAACTAATTAGACTTACTTTACTTAGGGCGTCTTTTATTAAGGTGCACTCACGTTCTTAGCGTGCGCTAAAATTGTGTGCATGCTAAACATTAGAGATGCCCATAGGAATGCATTGGCGTCTCTAATGTTTAGAGTGCCAACAATTTTAGCGCACGCCAAAAATGTGAGCACACTTTAGTAAAAGACCCTCATAGATTCCTAATAATGCTGGAGGCCACTCTGAGCATTATGTGGAAAGGCAAGCTGAAAATCTTGAACAAGGAATGGATTCATACAAGATTTTCAGCTTGCCTTTCCACATAATGCTCAGAGTGGCCTCCAGCATAATTAGGAATCTATGAGGGTCTTTTACTAAAGCGCGCTCTACTGAAGAGGACTTCATTGCCCTTCTCCTGCACCCCTCCTCCACCACACCTTTTTTTGACTTAAGGATTGAACCTGGAAGGGCCTTTTGAAGTGGAACAAAGGATTTAGCATACAGATAGATACACACACCTTACGAACAAACCTTATTTACAGAAGTGGAGTCATGAGCCCTGAATATAGTCCATGCATGCTACAGATGTTGTTCACTGTTATACCTTTAATATTATCCTTTTGTACAGACCCATTCAGAAGATGGAGAGCAGAGGAGAGCCAAGTCCCACAAAGCCACAGAAAGGTTCCAGTGATCACTGAGCTAAGTAAGTCATTCTTTTGCACTGATGGCTTGCTTGATGCATTTTCAGGGCTGGCCTTTCCATTAGGTAAACCAGGCATCATCTAGAGCATCATGGCGCATCAAAATCATTGAAAAGGAAAAGAATTGGTGGGCTTGTGAAAACTATCCCCTCTTCCATTTGTTTCCCTCCAGGCCCTTTAAGCAAACCTACCAGTTCTCTTCTGTATTGATTCTGTTGTTTTCATGGAGTAGCTAGTGGCAGTGAGAGCTGTTGCAAGTGCTCATGTAGTTTTCTTTCCTAATCTTGTCTCAGGAGACACCCGACAGCAGTAAAAATGTGCATATATTGAGCATATTTATTTATTTATTTAAAAGATTTATATCCCACTCTGGCCTACTAATATAAGCAGGTTACAGAATTAAAACACACACAATAAAATTGACAAAAACAGACAAAATATAAATAAAATCTAAACAGCAATTAAAACATAAAATATAACCTAAGCTGAGTCTGCATTATAAATCATAAATATTTCTATAAGGGTAGGATCTAAGTCTGAACAAACAAATAGGGCTTAAGACATTTCCTGATCTGGTACAGTGTAACTCACAGGGCACTGAGTTCCATAGACAGGCACTTTCAATGTAGAAAATGGAGAAATGGTAAATATCCAATCTTATTTGTTTAAAGGAAGGAACATCAAGCAACATTTTGTCTGCACAGTATAGAGAGCAGCTAGGGTAATAGATTCTAAAGGAACTAGCAAGCGCATGAGGATCTACATTATTCAATGCTACATAAATTAAGCATAGTATCTTAAATTTCACTCACCATTGTACAGCTAACCAATGGAGATTTTTCAGCACAGGGATGATTTGTTCATTTCGAGATGAGCCAGAAAACAGATGAGCTGCAGTGTTCTGGGCAACTTGCAAAGCTCAGTGCATGCAATTAAGAATACCCAAATACAGAGAATTGCAGTAGTCCAGGAGTGGTAAAGATCTGGTAACAGTCTGAAAATTGACTTCCGAGAGAAGACTTTTGAGACATCTAATCAGGCATTGTTTAAAAGAAGATTTTTATTATTATTATTATTTTTGTATAGTGCTGTTAATTTGAGACTTAAATGGCAAAAATGAATCAACCATAACACCGAGGTATCTACATTCAGGCACAATTAGAATTTCAATATCATCAACTTTAACCACTAAAGGAATATTGCAAAAATTGGAGTTATTAGATAAAAATAAGATCTTTGTCTTGGCTAAATTTAATTTGAATCTATTTTCATTCATCCAACTTTTAACCATTTGTAGGCATATATCACAAGATATTTAATAGCATCAGCTATCAAATTTTGCATCAGGAAATAAAGCTGTATGTTGTCTGCGTACAGTGTAGATTGAAGATCAAGGCAAGATAAAATACAACAAACAGAAATCATATAAAAATTAAATAGGACTGCCAATATGTCAGATCCCTGAGGAACTCCAGCTTTTACAAGTTTACAATCTGAAATTTTGTTTCCTTTTGCACATGAAAATGACGATTTCTCAAGAAGGATTTAAGCCATTGCTAAACTGTACCTTCAATACCAAGACTTTTCAGATGATGAAGCAGAAGGTCATGATGGATGGTATCAAAGGAGGCTGTGATGTCCAAAATAATTATGAAATATCAGTTGCTGTGATCAAAACTAGATGGATCAAGTCAAATATAGAAATCAATAGTGTAACATCTGAATGTTTCAGTCTAAAGCTATATTGAATAATGTGCAAAATATTATTAGTGCCAATAAAATCTTGCAATTGCACAAGAACCACTTTCTCCAAAATTTTAGCAAAGAACATGAGGGTAGAGATCAGGCAATAATTGCCTATAACAGTTGGATCAAGTTTTTCATTCTTTAACAAAGGGAAAATGGCTGTTCTTTTTAAGATGCCTGGAATCATACCTTCCCTTAAAGATTTATTAATCAGTTTTAAGATCATTCCTACAAATCTTGATCAAGATGGGAAAGCAGCTATCTAGTGGAACAAATGAGGTATTCAAATTACACATAATGGATTTAATATGTTCGGTTGTAAGGTGAGAAAACTCATTCCAAGACAACCCATGTACTAAAGAATCATCTGAAGGTAGGACAAGATATCCTCAGCCTTTTTATAACTGGCATCTCAAAAGATGGACAAGAGATGTCTGTGTTTGGCGTGTCCTAGATGTAAGCTTTCTCACAATTCTGAATAGGTCACTGGGGGCCCTTTTACTAAAGGGTTGGTGTGCGGCAATAGGCTTGTTGTGCGCCAATCCAGAACTACCGCAGCAGCCGGGCAGTAATTCCGCCATTTCCGGCACTATGATTACTGCCGAGTTAGCACGGGAGCCCTTACTATCACCTCAATGGGTGGTGGTAAGTGCTTCTCCCCCAAATGGCCTTGTGGCAAGTGCCAACTTACTGCAAGGCCATTTTCTTTTTCGGCCTTTTTACCCTCTGCGGTAAAAGGGACTTCGGCGCATAGCAAAAGCACATGCTGCTGCTGGCACAGGGCTCCTTTTACTGCAGTTTGGTAAAAGGGCCCCTAGGAGAGGAGGGAGAATTAGAGATTATTTTATTATAATATTCCTTCATAGATATTAAGGTTTTTAGTTGGTAATCCTTAAAACAGAGCTTATAATCAGATTGATTTGAACAAATCTGGGTATTTATGCCATATACATTCCTTTTGTCTAACCTCAATTTGGCAAAAAAAAAAAAAAAAACAAGGAACAGAGTTCCATCTTCTAAGGGTATGGATTGTGAGGGGGGCAATAATATCCAGCGACTCAGTCAGATAACTATGCTATTTCTCAGTTGCGTCATTAACAGTTAACAGGTCAATATTAGTCAAAGTAGGAATCCAAACTTGTTTTAATTTCAAGGGATCAATTTGTCCAATGGAAATCAGAGAAAGCAGTTGATTAAATATGGTTGAATTACTTAACCTTGGAAATGAACATGAAATAAGCTGATGATCAGAGCCTCGAATTGCCTCAAGGGATATCTTAACCGTAGTTTTCAACAAAAAAAAAACTTATCAAAAAAGCAATGATCTAATTTATACCCAGGCACGCGAGTCGGCCCAGAGATGATCTGTTGCCATCCCAAACTGGCTAGGCCATGAGAAAAATCAGAAACAGTCTGATCAGAGTCATAGTGTAAATTAAAATTACCCATTAAAATATTATTCTGGGAATTAATTCCATGAGTGATTAAAGCTTCAAGAAACAGGGAGCAATCAGTACATAAAAACCCAGGAACTCTGTAACACAACAAAACATTAGAATCAGGGGAAACTAAAAACAGGGACTCAGTCCCAGTGGAAATTAAAAATTCCCTCTGAAAAAATGGATAGGTTTCTTTTTTTTACTAAAACTAACATGTCACTACCTCTTTCCCCAATCTAAGTTTTTACAAAGCTACATAGTTAGGGACACAAAGCTGTCATGAAGAGATTAAATAGAAGAAAATATCAATTTTGTTTCTAACCAAATGAGCATTTACTAATACAAGAGAAGTCATCACAGAATGAGTCACTAATTTCATTTGTGGTGAGGTATCTACCCAAACCAGATCAGAGTGGGTTCTCTGCATACACCTACAAATTAATGTACGCACAGTCAAGTACTATGTATTAAAAGGCTTTACTCACACAACAGTCTCCCATCAGATACCTTTCTCCTTTATTGATGAACGGGTCTCCTGAACACATTGCCTTCAATTACCCTCATTGGGAAAACTTTGTTGAAGCTTCACTAGTATCGAGGGACCATGATTCTCATCGTGCTTTACTGGCCCAGACAGATATGGCTCCTTCTACTTCTGGAGTTGTTCTCAGAAGAACCATGGAGATTAGGCTGTTTTGCGACCCTCATCACTCAGAACAAGGGATCCCTTCTACATCCCAACCTCCAGTCCCTGGCCCTCATGGCTTGGATGTTGAGAGTTTAGGACTGGATGGCTTGCAGCTCCCTGATGGTGTCTCCAAGGTCCCTTTGACTTTCAGAAAAGATTCTACTAAGAGGTGTTACAACATCAAATGGAGACGGTTTGCTATCAGGTGTGAGCCTCGAGCACTTGACCCTTTCTCTTGTCCAGTATGTAGTCTTTTAGATTATCTCCTGCACCTTTCAGATTTAGGATTGAAAACTAACTCCATTCGCGTTCATCTCAATACAACACAGAAGAAAAGTAATTGTTTAGCACGTTCATCTTTTCTTCGTCGCTCTTCATGTAGCCATCCACAGCATCTTTCAGTCTCACAATTCCATTTCTAGTCTTCCTTCTTTCACTAATATACCAGAAAAAATTTTTGTCTCCCTTCCTTGCATTTCTAGCCACTTGCTGTTCCGCCTTTGCTTTCACTAGACGTATTTCCCTCTTGGCTTCTTTCAGTTTATCCCGGTATACTTTTCTGTGTTCCTCTTCTTGAGTTTTCCTATATTTCATGAATGCCACCAGTTTTGCCTTTATTTTCTCAGCCACTTGTTTGGAGAACCATATTGGTTTCCTTTTCTTCTTGCTTTTATTTACTCTCCTTACATAAATGTCAGTAGCCATTTTACTAGCTCCTTTCAGCCTGGACCACTGTCTTTCCACTTCTATGTCTTCCCATCCCATCAGCTCTCTCTTCAGGTGCACCCCCATTTTGTTAAAGTCAGTATGTTTAAAATCCAGGACTTTGAGTTTTGAGTGGCTGTCCTCCGCTCTAGCTGTTATATCAAACCAAACTGTTTGATGATCACTACTGCTCAGGTGGGCACCTACTTTGACATTAGACACACTTTCCCCATTTGTGAGCATCAAATCCAGTAACACTCCTTCCCTCATGTGATCCATCACTATTTGTCTGAGCGGAGCACTTTGAAAGGCATCCACTATCTCCCTACTTCTTTCCATTTCTCCAGATAGAAATTTCCAGTCCACATCCAGCAAGTTGACATTACGCAGTAACAACACTTCCCCTTTCTTTCCCAACTTTTGTACATCTGCAACCAGATCTTTATCAAGCTGCTCCGACTGTGTCAGAGGTCTGTAGATAATACCCCTGTGACTAGAAGTTGATCTTCTCTTTTCAAGGCAACCATATTGCTTTTTCCTTTCCCCAGACCCCCTGCATTTCAGTTGCTTTAATATTGTTTCTGACATAAAGAGCTACTCCTCCTCCTTGTCTACCATCTCTATCCTTCCTAAATAGATTATAGCCTGGTATGTTTCTGTCCCATTCGTAGGAGTCATTGAACCATGTCTCTGTGATAGCAACTCAACAACAGAGGAGTAGTGTGATCAACAAGATTCTTCTAAAAAGCCAAAGAGACAGGATGAAGAGATATGCTCTTTATTGGTAATAAGAATGGACTCGACACAGCACCGTGTTTCAGCAAAAGTACCTGCCTCTGGAGTCTAACAATTACAGTAAAAACACACAAATACAAACATATGGAAATCTGGTACAAAACCATGTATACAAGTACATGTAATGTGAAGAGACTTAACAATGACAAGGAGTCATGTTGAAAAACCACCATGAGTTGCAAAGTGGGCTATAAAAAGGAAGTATGGAATGGGCATATAAAAATATATGGGTGTACTTAAAAATGTTGGGTACAGGCAAACAAACATAACCTGTACATAGTTGTAACATGCAAAATAAAATTGCATGGATGTACAAAGCGGAAATAAGCCATATTAAGTCTACAACAAAGTACAAAAACAATATTTATACGTAAAAGCAATGGTATGTCAAAGAAAGAGAGAATGCATGTGGGTATGTGGGCGTAATAAAAGTGGTCAAAATAGAAAAGAAGTATGAGGTGGAAAAAGGAAAAATAAAAACAAATAAAAAGGACCAAAGCATAACTATATATTTTTATAGATATTTGGGAAAAAGGTTTGCAAGGTGGTGTGACTAATCAATGACTGAGGGAGAAAAGGTTGTGGAACCAAGTTTGGGTGAGGGAAAAAGAAGAAAAAAGTAGTATCGGAAGAAATGTGTTTTGAAACAGACTGCATACCTTTAACAAGACTGGTGAAAGGTAAGACCGGTGAACACAACAACAGTGATACGGTATAAAACTGAACAAAAAAGAGACAAAGGGCAATGTCAGAAAGGGATAATGGTAAAAAATGAAAGACAGCAGCTATTATTTATGAAACGAATATATGACTGTCTAGTGGAAAGGAACACCCTAAAAAATGGAGAAGGGTGCAGTTTTGCAGAAGTGCGTGTACTAGAAGGTAATGTTGGACAAACAATGAGTTAGTATTCTATGAAGGGAAGGAGAATGACTATTGTGTGTGAAGAAGATATATAAAGTGTAATGAAAAGAAACACTGCGGCTGTACGGAACACCATGCACAAGTGGTTACGTTGTGGAGAAGCAATAAATGAGTGCTCAGTAGTGGATAGTGAGGGTAAAAATGGAAAGTAGAGGTAAAGCTCCATATGGAGACTCTAACAGATACAGCACTTGTTTAAACTGCTGAAAACTAGTGGGAGTGGTGTGCTAGAGAACAAAAAGCTACAGCGGAAACTGAAAGAAACATGCTGTGAAATGACGGCAAGCTACAAAAAAGGCTGGGAAAATGCAGTGTGTGTTACAAAATGATGGACAATAATGGAAGCGTGCTAGACGACACAAAGCTTTTGGAAGAGTCTTGTTGATCACGATACTCCTCTGTTGTTGAATTGTTCCATTCGTAATGGATCCACTTTCTCCACCTTGGTGGTTGATCTCTGTGGTAGCGACTGCATCTAAATCTGCCTCTACCATCAGGGCTTGCAGATCATGAACTCTGTTGCTTAGACTGGGAGCATTTGTGGTCATTGCTATCCAGCTACATTTCAGTGACAGTCTCATCTTCTGTGTAGTTTTTTGTTAGACTGGCTAACTACCACAGTCAGCGCTGAGAATCAATATTCAATGCCAGGCCAATGACCCGCATTGAATATCAAGTTTAACTTTGGCCGGTCAGACTTTAACCGATATTCAGCACTGGCCGGTTAAAATTAGACTAGACAAAGACATTCTAGGGTTTCATGCAGCCAAATATGGCTGCCACACTTGGCCAATCTGACTTTAAAAATCATCAGATAGCCAGTTATATCACCTGATATAATTAGCTAGCCACGAGCCGCTAACCAACAATATTCAGCGATACATGGCCGGCCATATACCATTGAATATTGGCGGATAACCAGTTTTCCTGCATTTAACAGGCCATGTGCCAATCCTGGCCAATCAAATGCAGGTGAATATTGGGGGTATGGTTTTAGGAATGCCTTAAATTCCTTGTACAAGGATTCAACTGAATAGTCAAAGGAAGCATATTCGATGAGGAAGGGGCCAAATAGAAGAATGTAGGCGAGTGTGTTGAATCAACACAAGAATGAGCAACTGAAGACACAGTTATAAGATTTCCACCTTGTGAGCAGAGTATATGAGAGGGAGTATATGGTATCACCTAGGAGGAAAGATAAAATGAGAGTCCAATTATAATAAGCGCTATGGGCCAACAACAGAATTTTAAATTGGGAGCAGTACCCCACTGGCAAACCAGTGATGTAGAAAAAAGGAGAGACATGCTCATAGTTGAACACATTGCATAACATATGAATAACCATATTCTGAACAGTCTGTAAATAGCAGAGATTATGACATCAAAACTCTACAATACACTGGATTACAGTAGTCCATTTTCAAAAGTACAAGAGCATATACAAGGGTAAATCGAGTTTGTGCATCCAAATAAAGTTTAATGGATCAGATACACCTCAAAGAGTACAAGCAAATGTTTTTACTGACCCGGAATGTGCAAACCAAAACCTAACTGTGAATTGGATAGAACTCCCAGGTGCAAGATAGAATCTGCTTCTGAAAGGCCCTGCCAAGTAGAGAGGTACAGTTGGCCTAAATGTTCATCCTGTAATCCATAGGACAGAAGATTTCAAATAATTAAGTCAAAACTCATTATCGGTGAGCCAGATACAGCTACTGTCTCAAGTCAACAGTTCATGGGGCCTAGATTGGGGGAATAGAGATCAGTATAAGAAATAAGCAAAATATTATCTGAATAATAATAAACATTAAAGCCATAATACTGCAGTAAAGTGGGAAGGGAAAAAGGGATTAAGGAAAATATTAAATAGCACAGGTTAGAGAATAAATCCTGCAGAACTCTGTAGAATAACCTATATAAAGATGAAAGACAATTTGGGCTGGTAGCTGCTGGAAAGTGACAGTCATGCAAAAATGAAACAAACTGGTCAAGTTCCTGTCCAGAAAGACCAATATCTAATAATCTGTTATTAAAAAGGGGATGGTTTAAATATCTAATAATCTGTGAATAAAAAGGGGATGGTTTACCACATCAAAAATGAAAGAAAATTCAAGAAAAATCATCAACACTGCTTGCCTCACATCTAAATGATTATTCAACTCAATCACTAATGCTGTAATTGTAGTTTCTATACTATGTCCATGGTGAAATCTCACTTGTCTTGGATGGAAAATATTACTCTTAATGACAAAGTCAGTAAGCTGAGGGAACACCACTTTTTCTAACAGTTCAGACAGCAGTGACAAATTAGACACCGGACAATAGCTTGCAGATCAGAGAAACATCTAAGCCCTGTTTCTTCAAGGTTAGTTTCACAATGGCCTGCTTCAGCAGGCCTGGAAAACATCTGGTCAACAAACTCTGATTTGCTGAAGAAACTAGAACAGGCAACAGACCCAGATGGAGTTCTCTAAGAACAGAGAGCAGGGACAAAGCTACCATTGAGCAAACCCAGCAAAATGTTTATGGCTGCCCAATGGATAGGTCACCTGTTGCTCTCTGCTCTCCATTCCGCTTGTCACCTCACCATCTCCCTTCCTGGCACCCAACTACCTCCTCCCTCCCTCCTTCCCCCAGAGTCGGAAAGACTGGAGTACTGAAAAAAGGAATACTGGCTTGTGCTGTGATTGCCTCATTTAAGGCTCTGCACAGTGTCTCACCTGAGGTGTATTACAAAAGCTGACCCCTGATGCAGGTGTCATGCCGAAACACAGCCTTTGTTTGGTCCTTCATTAAAGATCTGTTGCTATCCTACACTTGGAGGCCTTTGGTGCTTTTTTCTCTGGCTTGCAGTGCGTAAAATAAATTTGCCCTGTTTGTCTGTCCTAATTAGATTGTAAGCTCTGTTGAGCAGGGACTGTCTGTTCATGTTCAACTGTACAGCGCTGCGTACGTCTAGTAGCGCTATAGAAATGATAAGTAGTAGTAGTATAATGAATTAATGATGACACTTGGGCAGTTGATACTAAATATAATCACATCCAGCAATTAGAAGATAAAGCTAGAATGTCTTTAAGTAGCAGAAGTATAGAGAAAAATCTAAGAATGTTTCCTCTAACTGCTGGTGAATTTTCAACTAAGTTCCTAGGCTGCCTCTTTTCAGCCTAGCCATGTAATAAACTGAGACCCTCATTCAGAGCACACACAAAGGAAAAACAGACAGAATAGAAATATAGTGAAATCACCAAGAAAATGGCCCACAGCAGCCAAAAAAATGCAGCATTTAGTGTAAGGTTTCATTTCCTTTCAAATAAAAAAAAAATTGATACAATTTATCTTTTAGAGAATGCATCAAACATCCAATTTATCGAACGCTTTGGTGAGCATAACTGGAAGATCTCAGAAAGAACACTTCACATGACAACCTCATTTGCCACTGGATCAGTCTTTTCTGGTGGTTTTCTAGATGCCCTCATGAGCTCTGTAAGTATTTTAGACTTTGTAAAAAGCTATACAAGACAACCTGCCATATGCAGAACATATTAAAACATGATGTTATTAATTCCCTATATTGAACATCCTTTTCACAAAGACTAAGTCTTCATTTACTAAGCTGCATTAACATGTTAACATGCATTAATGCACATTAACATATGTTAATTGGTTAAACATATATTAAATAATACAAGCTCCTATTATTTTCAGTAGGGTCTAATAATCTGGCCAATATTCAGCCAGTGTTTTTTTAAACACTTACCATTGCTTGCCAGCTAGATTAGCCCTCAAAATTCAGTGCTGGGCCATGTCTGGGCATCGGTACAGAATATCCAGGGCTAACAGGAAGGGCCCTGGCCAACATAGCTTATGCGGGTCTCAGCCGAAATTCAGTCGGGAACCACATAACTTTTTTCTTTTAGCTCCCCGATGCCCTGAAAAAGCCCCCACTTCATTCTTACCCCTCTCTATAGCCTGCAAGTCACAAACCCCCTCTCGCTTCACCCTCGAGACAACCCCTTGACCCTCCCCCCATCTTGGAGCCTACCTGATATCCCTGGTGGTCCAGTGGGGTTGATGAGGGAGGAGCTAAGACCACTCTTGCCCCTTGCAGCCTCTAAGAGAACATGGCTGCCACAACCTCTTGCAGCAGCTAGCTGTAGTTGTGTCCCAGCACCATTTCACCCGGCCAAGTACATTACTTAAGTGATGACAACCATCTGTAATATCTAAACATCTCAGCTGTTCTGCTTAAGAAATTCAAATAAGCACAGTATACGCAATTACACCCCCTATCCTTTTGATGTCAGAATACAGAAATATAAGTGTGTATAATTGTGTGGCCTTTCTTTCATTATGGCATAGTCAGAGGATGTAACAAACTAGGAGCAAATCGTTGTAGTTTTAAGTAAAAGCTGGAAGGTTGTTCTGAACCCTTTGATGCTGAAAGCTCAGCAGTGATCTTTAAAGGTGCCCTCAGCTACTCAGCTGAATGCTAACATGGAGACCTTCTTGAGCTCATTAATTTCCGAGTAAACTGTACAGAACATTCTTAGTTTAAAAGCCCAGGGTTACTGCAACAGTAATGCTGTTTAATCTGACAAGAGGGCTAATACTTTTCTAAAAGGATTTATCTTTAGCTGTGATTTGATAGCTATATTTCTGCCGTTGGTTGTCTTTCATGCTTATTTGTAGAGTTGCAACACTGAAGGTCATACACTCACAGTTCTTCCCCTGTTGCTGTGTCTTCTTTTCCAGACATACTATAATTACCAGATTCTGGCATTGTTCCAGACGCTAGTAACAGGGGGAACCACCCCAGAACTGGAAGAGCAGCTGGCAGAGGACAAAAAGTTAAAGCACTCGAACCGTGCACAGTTTGTGGCCTCCAGAGATAGGTGCCGGCTAGGCCTGTTACCGCTATCCCAAAGACTACTAAAAGATCTTCCAGTGGCAAGTCACACATTCACAGTTTCTAGCTTGGTTGTGGTGATCATCCACAGATAACAGGAACAGCCTCATCCACCATGCCCAGTTAATCCCAGTCAGCACACACCTCAATGCTAGACTATGCAGATGTATGAAGTGTTTGTGTATACAAATGGAACAAAGTCCATCATGGGTCATGACTCGAGTTTCCAGTGTTGAAATGCCATAAGGTTAAACATCTGTAAATGGTAACCACTGGTGGCATTTGCTTATTGTCTGTGGTGTGATATCACATGACCCCATATCATAGGGGTACTCATTCGGGGTCCACAGGCCAGTCGAGTTTTCAGAATATGCACAAGAGAGATTATATTCAAATCTATCTCATGCATATTCATGAAAAACCGACTGGCCTGAAGACTCCTTTGAGTACTTATGCCATAGCATGAAGTGGTGACATTTAAAGCACCTCTAATTTGAACATGGTGTGCAGATCTCAGGAATACATAAACATGGAATTATACCAATGACCACTTTGTAAGCAATTTCTATAACATTTCTAAAAGAAGAGTGCAAAGTTTTCCCTACGGTTCTGTAAGGCCACATCACCCCCGACACCCTAGGAAAGATTTTATTTAGGGAATTGGATGAGGGAAACAGGAAGTGCCCTATGCAGTCATAAAGAATGGTGTTGAGGGATCATCTCAGGAGAGCCATCCCTCCTTCCCACAAGGATAGTAATGGTTCCCAATGCTGTCTGGTATGACAGGAAATAGGAATTCAGGAGTAATAAAAAGTGAAAGCACCTCCATCTTAAAGAGTTGATGAACTCATGGATTGGGGATGCAAGATCCCGAATATCCATGGCAGTTATCTAGATAGATGCAGCTCCTACCAGGATAAGTGCTGCTCATGAGGGCCACAACCAGAATTTATCTGGGTACCATCGATATTCTGTATTGTTACCCAGACAAGTTAGGACAGCACTGTAATTTATCTTGATTACTGTACAAAGTACTGAGATCATTTTTCCTCTTTTGCCACCAAAACATCAAACCTCACAGTGGATCCAGTTGGTGCTCCACCAACACAGTGATATTTGGCCACCTGAAATGATATTGAAACGCTGACCTGTGAAAGGCTTCTGGGAAAACTCTGAACTCTGTTGACATCTTGTATTTGTTTATGTTATTTATATAAGAAATGTATAAATTGCACTCTGCACAGCACTCAAGGCAATTCACAGTCAACAAGACATAAAATACACAATCCCTCTGTCCCATCAACTCCAAATACCCCCTTCTTACCCCTTAATCGCCTATGCTCCACTCTAAATACCCACCCTCCTTACCCTACCCTCCATATACTCTACCCCAAATACCCATCCTCATTATCCTATTCCAACTACCCTATCCCATACACAATCCATTCCAAATGCCCACCTTCTTTATGCAACCTCAAATACTTACCCTCTTTACTACCCCAAACACCCACCCTTCTTACCCTACAGAAACGACAGAACCCTCTTATCCACTTCTACCCATTGTCCAAGCATTGGGGTGGAGGGGAAGAGAGAAGAGACAGGGAAATGCTGGGCCATAGGGGTAGAGGGGAAGAGAGAGGGGGGCAGAGAAATGATGGAGCTCTTGAATCCTAAGATTTTATGAGGGCAATTTAAAAGGCATTTCACCAGGTAAAAGAGTGTGGGTAAATTTGTGCATATAGAGGCAAATTTATAACAGAAAACCCATATGAGAAGTCCACAAAAGCACCTATTTAAAGCCTCGTTGATAAAGGCAACATAGCTGCCAATGTGTCTTTCTAAAATAGGCTCCTAAAACCAGCCCCAGTAGCTCATAAATAAGTAAGTAAACATTCATACCTGTCTGAAGTTGTACATGAAAGTATGTGTTCGGTGGGGGGCGAAAATGTAGATAGAAGGTCTTTTGTAAAATTTGCCCTGTAACTGAAGTACACACGATGACAAGGAGGTATGTACCTTCACATGACTTGCCTGCAGATGTGCGGATGTGTAATTCTGGTGAAGCATTTGTGGAGTTATAATTTAAGCATATGTAAATACTTAATATTCATACATTTACATCTACACCCAAGCCGTTGTAAACGGACTTGGGTTCAGGTTGCCCACAATTACGGAAGGTTTTGTGCTAGTATTTCATAAAGATACATAGAGGGGCATTTTCGAAACGAACATCCAAGTTGCGATTTGGACGTCCTTGCAAAATGGTGAAATACAGGGGCAGGGAAACCCGTATTTTCGAAACACGATGGACGTCCATCTTCCATTTTATGTCGAAAGATAGACGTCCTTCTCTTTCGAAAATGAGCCTGATAGGCTCCTATATGACCTTATAAAATTGGCCCAAAGTAGGAGTTTACACCTACATGACCTTCAAAGCATGATCCTGTGTATTTACAAAATGCATCCACATATTGTAACTCTATCCCAGCACCACTAAAGATACACTTCCACAAATGCCTCCAGGCACCACATTTAGGACCCCTTTTACAAAGCAGCAGTACCCCTTCCTTTCTGAATACGCTGCCAGAACCCTTATCCACACCCTTGTCGCCTCTCGCTTGGACTATTGCAATTTACTTCTCACTGGTCTTCTGCTCAGCCACCTCTCTCCTCTCCAATCTGTCCAAAATTCTGCGGCACGACTTGTTTTCCGCCAGAATCGTTATCCCCGCAGTAGCCCATTCCTCAAGTCACTTCACTGGCTCCCTGTCCGCTTCCGCATTCAGTTTAAACTTCTCGTACTGACCTTTAAATGCATCCACTCTGCAGCCCCCTATTACCTCTCCGCTCTCATCTCTCCCTACATTCCTCCCCGTGAACTCCGCTCACTGGACAAATCTCTTTTGTCGTCCTCCTTCTCCTCCACTGCTAACTCCAGGCTTCGCTCCTTTTCTTTCGCGGCACCTTATGCCTGGAATAGACTTCTTGGACCTATAAGTCTAGCTCCATCTTTACCTGTTTTCAAATCTATGCTGAAAACCCACCTTTTCACTGCTGTTTTTGGCTCCTAGCCACAATTGCCCTCCCCTTGTCCCTTCCTCCCTTCTCACCCATTACTTCCCTCACCCGTAACTGTCTTGTCTTTCTGTATTATTTAGATTGTAAGCTCTTTTGAGCAGGGACTGTCTCTTTGTATCAGGTGTTCAGCGCTGCGTGCGTCTGGTAGCGCTATACAAATGCTAATAATAATACCCATACTGCTGCTGTGCCATGCATCATTTTGGCACTACCACCGGGCTACTGCAGGAGCCCGGTAGTAGTGCCTGCCCCCAGTGTGTGCCACTTCCGGTGCTTACATTTTAAAAATTTCTTAGTGCCAGGGGCTTATCCAGCGGTAATCAAGCAGCCCCATGCACTGTCCAGTTACTGTGGGAGCTCCCACTGCCTCCTAAATAGGTGGCGGTAAGGGTTCCCTCGGGAAGTTGTTGTGTGGCAAGTGGTTCACTTACCACACAGCCATTTCCTTTTTTTTTTTTTAAATAAAAGCCTTTTACCTCCTGTGGTAAAAGGGGGCCTCAGTGTATGACAAATCCACGCATCAATGCTACAGGCCTCTTTTACTGCAGCTTTGTAAAAGGGGCCCTTATTTATTTATTAGAATTTTTTTTTAACCGCCTTAATGAAGAGATTCACCCAAGGCAGTATAAAGCAGGTATAGTTTAACATGAAGGTTACAATTTTGTTAGCAACATAACAATAGTAAAATGACCAAAACGATGCATAAATGCAATCAATGATGTAAACTTGGAAAGAACCAGTGGTGTAGCCAGAAGGCAATTTTTGGGTAGGCCAACAGGTTGGATGGTTGGGCACTAGAGACACTCCTGCCACCTGATATGCCCTGCCCATGCTCATATTCCTACCGCACACCTACCCCACTCCCAATAACTTCAATGGGAGTAGCAGTGCTGGCCTCAGTGGCTGCAGGCCACATTGAGAATTAGGGGAAATATAAGAGGGTGCACTCTTCATCCTCCACTGAGCCATGGTCCGCCAACACACATATGCTTCCCCCAAATATGCCCTAAATATTACATTGGGGCCCTAAAATATCAATACATCTATCAAGAAAACTGAACAAGCCAAAGTACTATAGAATACTACAATGAAAATTGATGCTAACACAATACTTTGGTCACACACACAGAACACAAATGCCAAATACCAAATAAGTGACCACAAACCATAAACAAATTAAATCAAAATCCCAAGAAGCCAGACCTTGCATTTAGCAAAGCACAGAGAAATACAAAGAGATGCATTTTCTCCTATACTGTGCAACATATGATAGCACATGGAAGAGACAGTGTTAGGGGAGGTACAACTAGGGCAACTGCGTTTGGCCCCCTAGCCAGAGAGAACCCCAGGTCAGCTGGAAGCTGAAGAAGGTGCAGCCTGTTAGTAAGCTTTTGTGTCCCCTCCCAAATTTCTGCCTTGGGCCCCAGCCATATCTAGCAGGATGTACATTTCAAATCCGACATATTCTAGTCACAAAATAGAAAAATAAAATTCTTTTTTTTACCTTTTGTTGTCTGCTCATTTTATTTTTCAAGTCATGTTGGTCCCAGGCTCTGGTTTCTACATCCTTCTGTCTTCTCTTAACTCACCCACCAAGGTCTCATGTCCATTTGATAGTTCTACTCTCTCTGCATGTCTACTATCCATCTTCTTCCATCTCTGTACCTCTATCTTCCTCCATGTTTAGTATCTCCCTTTCTCTGTGTCCCTATATTTCTCTGTCCAGCTTCTCCCCTCTCTTTCTGCCAATGCCAATATATCTCTACCCTCTCTAACCCTATCCCATCCAGCTTCTCTCCCTCTCACTCCTTCCCCTTTCCAGCATCTGGTTTGGTTGCTTGATTCCCTGCCTGCCCACCCACCCACCCCACCCTCCCTTCCTCCCTCCCGCTGTAGGTTTAGTACTTGTTCCCTTTTCCTTCATCTCCTTGGCCTGGTATCTCTGTTTCCCTTCCCCTTGTGCTATACCAGCAGTTCTCACCATTCCCTCCAGTTCTTCCCCCCCTTTTCCTCCCACATCCAGCAGCTCTCGCCCTTACCTCCAGCCTCCTCTTGCTCCCACATCCAGCAGCTCTCTCCCTTCCATCCAGATCCCTTCCTCCTCTTCCTCCCACATCCAGCAGCTCTCTCTCTCTCCAGCCCCCTCCTCCTCCCACATCCAGCAGCTCTCTCCCTTCCATCCAGATCCCCTCCTCCTGTTCCTCCCACATCCAGCAGCTCTCTTTCTCTCCAGCCCCTTCCTCCACCCACATCCAGCAGCTCTCTCCCTTCCATCCAGATCCCTTCCTCCTGTTCCTCTCATATCCAGCAGCTCTCTTTCTCTCCAGCCCCCTCCTCCTCCCACATCCAGCAGCTCTGTCTCCCTTCCATCCAGTATACAGGGTATTACAGTAGTTTAGTTTATCATGGCATGGACCACTGTGGTCAGATTCATCTTTTCAAAAAATGGAGAGAGATTTTGTAGTTGTCGGAGGTGATAGAGACAGTTTTTAAAGGTGGTTTGAATTTACAGGATCAGAGTGAATGTTGAGTCCAGCAGTATCCCCAAATTCCTGACCTGTGATTTTAGGGGGAAATTCATAACTTCCCAAAAGGTATTTTGAAGTCAGGTATTTGTTCACTTGTGTTAGTTACCTATAGAATCTCTGTTTTGCTTGGGCTCCGGCAGAGTTTGTTGTTTTTTGCACGTTCCTGAGTTGCAGTTAGACAGACAGTTTATTCAAAGCTGTGGGTAGATGTGGTTCAATGGGCATGAGTAGTTGCACATCATCAGCAAAGATTATATAATTTTGTACCAATAGACCGAAGCAGCTCAGCCAGAGGCTTGAGATAGATATTAAATAAAATGGAAGACACTGTGAATCCCTGTGGCATCCTACAGTTCAGTGCCCAAAGTAATGATGTGCTGTTGTTTAACAGAACTGATTGTTATCTGTCTGACAAATAGGATTTGAACCGTGTAACTACTGCAGTGGCGTTCCTGGGAGGGGGGGCGGTGGGTGCGGTCCGCCTTGGGTGCACGCTGCTGGGGGGGGTGCCGCACGCGCCTGTCCGTCATTCGTTCCATGCTCCCTCTGCCCCCGGAACAGGAAGTAACCTGTTCCGGGGCAGAGGGAGCATGGAACGAACGACGGACAGGCGCGCGTGGCACCCCCCCCCAGCGGCGTGCACCTGGGCGGGGGGGGGTTCTTTCGTAGGGGGGGTGTCCTTTCACCAGGGGGGGTCGCGCTGCATCTGGGGGGGGCGCTGCACCCGGGGGGGGCGGGGCGCATCGGCGATCCGCCCCGGGTGTCAGCCCCCCTAGGCATGCCACTGAACTACTGTGCCACTGATACCTGTTTTCTAGCCAGCCTCGTAAGCATGATATTATGATCCACAGTGTCGAAGGCTGCTGAGAAATCCTAGTATCGAGGCAGATCCCCTGTCATGGTTTCTCTGCAGATCATCAAGAAGGGACTCAAGAACTGTCTCTGTTCCTTATCCAGGTCTGAAGCCAGATTGACATAAGTCTAGACAATTGCTTTCATTTAGCCAATCGTGGAGTTAAATGCAGACTGTATGTTCTATACATTTTGCCAAGAAAGGAATGTTAGACACTGGTTGGTAGTTTTCAAGCTTGTCCTGGTCAAGGGAACTCTTTGTACAACTGAATACCAATTTAATTACATGGGCTAAAATACAAAAATTGGTACTAGGAAAGATATAAATACACTAATTATATGCACCAATAACAATCCTCTTGAAATATCTTTAGAAAACCACATATAAATATTCTTTATTAACATACTCTTAGAAAATTTCCAATTACATCAAAATTCTCTTCTTAAAATCTTAATATCTCACATTCGTTCTCATCCACACACCTATACTCATAAGTCCATTGTTGATACATAATAACATTTATAATAACATTCACCAAAAAAAGAAATTTGGAGTCCATAGTTATAAGTCCTATCAAGTAAGACCTTTTCCCATCAAAATAATTTTAAACCCTTGATTGTGAGAACATCTGGAAAAGCTTAGTGTGCTGTTCAAATCTCTCTCAAAGCGCATATCCAGTTGAATGCACCCAATAAAAAGCACTGAAAACATGCAAAAATAATTCTTCATCCATTGATTATCTCAATGTTCAATTTAAGGGTCCAAGTCTCCAAAATTGTTTCCCTCATAGACTAGGGGGCTCATTTTCAAAAGAGAAAAATGTCCAAAAAGTAGCATAAATCTACATGTAGACGTTTTTCTCACAAAAAGTCTAATTTGGTATTTTCAAACTAATTTTTAAATGTTTTTCTATGAAGTCTGTCAGAAGTGCATTCAGATCACAAGGGGGCATGTCAGGGGTGTATTAAGTGTGGGATCTGGGCTTTCCTTTTTCTGCCATAATGGAACAAAATAAAAACATCCAGGGCTAGAAGTTGGACATTTTGGTCTAGACCTGTTTTATAAGCCACAAAAAAGTGCCCTAAATGACCAGATGACCACTGGAGAGAATCAGGGATGACCTCCCTTTACTCCGCCAGTGGTGTCTAACCCCTTCCTATCCCCACCCCAAAAATGTGATTAAAAACATTATTTATCAGCCTCTATGCCATCCTCAGATGTTATAAACAGGTCCATTAGAGCAGCATGCAGTTCCCAGGAGCAGTCTAGTGGTGGGTGCAGTGCACCGCAGACAGGAGGTCCCAGGCCCATACCCCCCTCCCAGCACCACCTGTTACACTTGTGATGGAAACTGTGAGCCCTCCAAAACTCACCAGAAACCCACCGTACCCATATACAGGTTCCCCCTTCACCCAGAAGGGCTATTGTTGTAGTGTACACTTGGGGGTAATGGGTTTTGGGGGCCTCAGCAGACAAGACAAGGGAGCAACAGTGAGATGTGTACTAGAAAGCATTTATTTGAAGTCCATTGCAGTGCCCCCGAGGGTGCCCCATTGCTCTCCTAGGATGTCAGTGTGGCTAGTTTACTAAAAATGCTGGCTCCTTCTACATCCCAATGGCTTGATTTTTTGCCTTTTTTACTTGAACTTTTTTTCCCCCCGACAATGGACCAGAGTTTTAAATGTGCTTTGTAAGATACTGTTACCCATCTAGTTTTTGCAGGAAGGGTGTGATGTGGTCACACTGCTTCCATCTTCTATCAGTCACACTTTAGCTTTCTGAATTAGATGGAGCTGGTGCAGTGGCGTACCAAGGGGGGGGCGGTGGGGGCGGTCTGCCCCGGGTGCATGCCGCTGGGGGATGCTGCGGCACGCACCTGTCGGCTCCGAGTTCGCTAACTTCGCTCGTTCGCTGCAGCTCCTTCTGCCCCAGAACAGGTTACTTCCTGTTCCGGGGCAGAGGGAGCTGCAGCGAATGAGCGAAGTTAGCGAACTCGGAGCCGACAGGCGTGTGCCGTGGCACCCCCCCCCCCCCCAGCGGCATGCACCCGGGGGGGGTCATTTTGCCGGGGGGGGGGAGATGTCATTTCGCAGGGGGGCACATCGGCGATCCGTCCCGGGTGCTATCCAGGCTAGGAACGCCACTGAGCTGGTGCAAACTCTTTTTTGATTTCATCAGTGTAGGAAGCATTTCAATTAAATGTGCATGACCTTGATAGTGTGTTTACTTACACACATATTTAGTTGTGTAATTTTCTAAGAGTCCTTGACCTTGTGTAAAACATGTTTCATATTTGTAAAATAGTTTATAAAATTACTACTATAAGGGCCTGTATGTAAATTTACACACATTTTGAAGAGGTGAGCAGGGCTGGTGAGGAGCTTGCACTTATTCATTTGAATGTTCAAAAGTATGCAGGCATTTAGGGTCTTGTTCTATAACGGTTATACTCCTAAATTTACAGTCTTTAAAATTACGCTTCTAAATTTTGAGCATAATCTATATTTATGCTTCTAATTTAGGGCCTATTATGATCATAGATTTAGCTTATATTTAGGAGCATAAATTATGCTCCTAAATTTCCATTATAGGCAGCCAACTCTGAAATGCCTTACCAAGACCCATTCGAACAGTTAGCGACCATCTACCCTTCCGGAAGTTGCTAAAAACTTACCTCTTCAAGCAAGCCTACCCAAATGACCAGACTTAACCTATGAACCCACTCTACACCACTCCTACCTCTACATCCCCTGCCCATTTCACCTAGCTCAACCTATTTCCTAACAACCACATCTTACCTCTACTATTGCTACAGCTGTGTTCTTTCTGTGATACTATAGTAATCCATACTATGTAAGCCGCACTAAACCTGCTACCGAGCGGGAAAGAGCGGGTATAAATGCAACAAATAAATAAATAGCAGTATAACCTTTATAGAATAACTAGTAAAAAAGCCCCGTTTCTGATGCAAATGAAACGGGGGCTAGCAATGTTTTCTTCTGTGTGCATGTGGGAGTGTGTGTGTCCCTGCCCTCTGGCCCCTCTCCCCTCCCCCCTCTGAGTCCTTCACTGTTACAGAGCCAGCAATTTGATTTCGTGCTCTGCTGTTTTCCTTCACTGACTGTGTTTCAGAGAGGGCGGGGCAGACACTCATAGGGAAACCGGATATCTCGCCCCCTTCACACTTCCGGCTGGAGGCTTCATAGAACGTTGGTTTTGCCTTTTATATAGAGAGATATCTACTACTACTACTTCTTGTCATTTCTATAGCGCTACTAGACATACGCAGTGCTATACACTTGAACTACTACTACTACTATTTAGCATTTCTATAGCGCTACAAAGCATACTCAGCGCTGAAGGGTGCATGAAGAGACAGTCCCTGCTCGACAGAGCTTACAATCTAATTAGGACAGTCAAATAGGACAATTAAGAGATAAGTGAATTACTAAGGTGGGAATGATAAAATATGGGTACCGAACAAATGAGTAAGGGTTAGGAGTTAAAAGCAGCATCAAGAAGGTGGCTTTTAGCCTAGATTTGAAGACGGCTGAGGAAGTCTATTCCAGGCATATGGTGCAGCAAGATAAAAGGAACGGAGTCTGGAGTTAGCGGTGGAGGAGAAGGGTGCAGATAAGAGAGATTTACCCAGTGAACGGAGTTTCCCGGGAAGGAATGTAGGGAGAGTTAAGAGTGGAGAGGTACGGAGCTGAAGAGTGAAAGCACTTATAAGTCAATAATAGGGGTTTGAACTGTATGTGGAAATGGATACATAAATTAGCATGTGTAAATATGTGTAGATATTTTTTCTGGGTCAAATACCCACACAAAGTAAAAGTAGGCATGTATTTTCATTTTGAAAACCTGCAGAGTGAAAAAGCATGTGTGTACTTTTTGCTAATGTGACTGGTCATAAAATGACCCCCTCCTTTATGGCAGATACTAAGATCCTACTTCCTGCCCCTCATCTGAGAAGATGAGGGTTATTCACACCCAGACCCATTTTCTTCTTCTTCTTTTTTTTTTTTTTGTCATACCAGGACTACAAATTTGAGGACTTATTCCTGAAAGCGATGTCCTTGTTTGGAATTCTGTGTTTTGGACTGTACCGATTGATAGATGAACCCAACCCCCATGAGGAAAGGGAAGTATAGTTTAACCTTTGCATTAAACATTATAATTGTGATGGCAGTTAATAGATTGTGTGTAGTACACTGAGGGGTCCTTTTGCAAAGTCATGGTAAAAAGTGGCCTGCAGTAGTTTGGGTGTATCTTTTTGGCACACGGTGGGCCACTTTTTACCGCGGCTGGGAAAAAGGCCATTTTTTAATGGGTTGGCAAATAAGTACATAAGTATTGCCATACTGGGAAAGACCAAAGGTCCATCAAGCCCAGCATCCTGTTTCCAACAGTGGCCAATCCAAATCACAAATACCTGGCAAGATCCCAAAAAGTACAAAACATTTTATACTGCTTATCCCAGAAATAGTGGATTTTCCACAAGTCCATTTAATAACGGTCTATGGACTTTTCCTTTAGGAAGCCGTCCAAACCTTTTTAAAACTCCGCTAAGCTAACCGCCTTTACCACTTTCTCTGGCAATGAATTCCAGAGTTTAATTACATGTTGAGTGAAGAAAGATTTTCTCCGATTCGTTTTAAATTTACTACATTGTAGCTTCATCGCATGCCCCCTAGTCCTAGTATTTTTGGAAAGCGTGAACAGACGCTTCACATCTACCTGTTCCACTCCACTCATTATTTTATAGACCTCTATCATATCTCCCTTCAGCCGCCTTTTCTCCAAGCTGAAGAGCCCTAGCTGCTTTAGCTTTTCCTCATAGGGAAGTCGTCCCATCCTCTTTATCATTTTCGTTGCCCTTCTCTGCACCTTTTCTAATTCCACTATATCTTTTTTGAGATACGGCGATCAGAATTCAACACAATATTCGAGGTGTGGTCGCACCATGGGCGTGCACAAAAATTAAAACTAGCATGCTCCTATTTACAGCTTGAGCCATTACCACCAGCCATTGACCTAGTGGTAAGGGCTCACGTGCTACCTACGCAGTAACCAAGCAGTATGCTTCAACTTGGCTGCGCTGCCGATTACCACCGGGAACGCCCCCACAGTAGAAAATAGAAAAATATTTTCTACTGCATGATTCGGTGCGCACAAAACTCAGAATTACCGCAGGCGCACTTGCTACCCCAGTGGCAGAGCTGATTTTGGCGTGCATTACCCATGCGTTAACTCTCCTATGGCTTTGTAAAAGAGCCTCTAAATAAGATAGTTGAATAATTTTGGTTCTGAAAATTTTGCCATACACAGTGGAGCCTGTTACGGCATTCAAAGTTGTTAAAATACGTGCGGACCGTGAAAAATTGCAGGAAATCTTTTGGAAATTCATCCAAATGACAGATGAAATTTACTGTGGACTGATGCTATCAGCACATAACATAAAGATCTAGGTGTCATTGAGGGGAATAATCGAACAGCGCCGGCGAGATTGATGGCCGGCCTTCTTCGGGCCCGGCACTGTAAGCGGGCGGAGCCAAGCGTATTTTCAAAATACGCTTGGTGCCGGCCAAATTGCTCACCGGGTTTAGAATAGGATCACCGGCGGATCGCCGGGTTTAGATGACATGGGCGGCTCCGATTTTCAGCCATAATGGAAACCGGTCCTGGCCATCTCAAACCCGGTGAAATTCAAGGCATTTGGCTGTGGGAGGAGCCAGCATTTGTAGTGCACTAGCCCCCCTGACATGCCAGGACACCAACTGGGCACCCTTCCCTTGTGTGATGAGCCCCTCAAATCCCCCCCAAAACCCACTGCCTACAAGTCTACACCATTACCATAGCCCTAAGGGGTGAAGGGGGCACCTACATGTGGGTACAGTGGGTTTCGGGTTTTTTTGGAGGGCTCAACATTAACCACCACAAGTGTAACAGGTGGGGGGGGGGGGCCTGGGTCCACCTGCCTGAAGTGCAGTGCACCCACTAAAAACTGCTCTAGGGACCTGCATACTGTTGTCAGGGAGCTGGGTATGACATTTGAGGCTGGCATACAGGCTGGCAAAAAATGTTTTAATTTTTTTTGTGTGTGTGTGGGAGGGGGTTGGTGACCACTTGGGGAATAAGGGGAGGTGATCCCTGCTTCCCTCCGGTGGTCATCTGGTCAGTTGGAGCTCTTTTTGGGGACTTGGTCCTAAAAATACATGGACCAGCCTGGCGAAATACTCGATCGAGCCGGCGTTTTTGTTTTCATAATAAGGTGAAACTGGCCATCTTGTAACCCCGCCCTGCTCTGTCCCCTTCCCACCTTCACTACCCTACCAACTCGCCCCCTTGAAGGTTGGCCGGCGCTGCAACGAAAAAGCAATTGAGGCCGGCCAAAATCGGCTTTCGATAATACTGATTTGGCCGGGATTGAGAGATCACCGGCGATCTCCCGATATGTGTTGAAAGATCGCCAGCGATCCCTTTCGAAAATAAACCTGATTGTGACTATGCGCTGAAATCTTCTGGCCAGTCTACAGTGGTGGCCAAAAAAGCAAACAGGATGCTAGGAATTATTAGGGAAGGAATGGTAAATAAGACCAAGAATACTATAATGCGTCTGCATTGCTCCATGGTGCGACCTCACCTTTAGTATTGAATTCAGTTCTGATCACTGTATCTCAAAAAAGATATAGCGGAATTAGAAAAGGTTCAAAGAAGAGTGACTAAAATGATAAAGGGGATGAAACTTTTCTCAAATGAGGAAAGGCTGAAAAGGTTAGGGCTCTTCAGCTTGGAAAAGGGAAATATGATTGAGGTGTACAAAGTCTTGAGTGGTTTAAATCTGAATTGCATCTCATTTTTCTATATATGGTTGACTCTTTTGGTACTTTAAACATTTTTTAAATCTTATGAAGTCATTTTTGTTTGTTTGTTAATCCTGCTATGGACAGTCTGCCTAACTTTGAGCTTTGAGACATCTATGGCTAAGCTTTGAGACATCTATGGCTAAGCTTTGAGGCCAGTTGCCTCTGGGTACAAAATTTTTTGGTTTAAAAATCAGTTTGTTTTATGTGATACTAATGAGAAATGCCCATTTCGGATAAAAATGAAACGGGCGCTAGCAAGGTAACTTCTTTTGCTGGAGTGAATGAGCTGCACACAGGACTGGACTTTGAAATTATTTTTTGGCAGCTGGATTGAGCCAAGGCTTGTTCAAGATTATTCCAAATATTCTGATAAACTTCCAAGTCCTAGTCCTGTTTCTATATCAGCCCAATGACTCCACACCCTAGTAGACGTCCACCGAAGATTGTGGGGTCCTAGTCCTGTTCCTGTGTCAGCCCAGTTTGACTCTACCACCTAGTGGATGTCTCCTGAAGATTGTGAGGGTATATTATTAATGCTCCACTCTCCGGTGAGCATTTTTATGGAATGAATGGAATAGTCTCCCTGTGGAGGTTGTGAAGACAAGGGCTGTATCTGAATTCAAAAAAGCATGGGATAGGCATGTGGGATTGCTTTGGAAGAAGAGGGGATAGTGGATGCTGTGGATGGGCAGATTGGATGGGCTATTTGACCTTTATCAGCCGTCATGTTTCTATGTTTCTAGAAATGTCTTTGAAAATTGCTTTTCTTGGGGGGCTCTTTTACAAAGCTGTTGTAAAAAGTGGCCTTAGCATTAATGGCTAAGTGCTAATGTTGCCATTAGTGCATGGCCATTACCAAAAATTAGCGCATGAGCCCATATCACCACCTACTTTGCTGTATCAAGGCATGAATAACCAGAAGTAATCACTCACGAACACTCACGCCTTGATATAGCACTTCTCTAGCGAAACTATGGCCAGAGTCAGTGTGCTGAACCAATGACTCACACATTTCCCTGCACTCGCACTTGAAAGGTAAGTTTGGATTTGATTCTTTCATGTTTTATTTGGATCCCTCATATACTCTGTGGAGATAGCATTTATGTATATCAAAGGGTTTTTTGCCTATGACGAAAAATATACCCAACATTTACATACATACAAACTCCACCCTTGTTATCCAAATATAATTATTGGGTTGGAGGTTGGGCTTGAATCAGAGGCTTTTTCCCTTACCTTTTCAAACAATATGAATGCACCTCACAGAGTTATAGTTGTTATGTTCTTTTGAGAGTTTTCTTTTGCCAATTACCTTGAGAGTTCTAAATTTAATATGCCTGTGCCTTTTGCCTTTTGCCTTCCAGTGTCTGATCAGCTTTTCACATGTGCTTTCCCAAACTCTGAAGCAACCCTGCAATCCTCTCTCTCTCTCTCTCTTTATTCTTCCTTAGGTATGTGATCGTCCGGCCCCCCAGTGATTTTAAGATACTACCCACAGACCTAATGTTCTGCGCCATCCCATTCAACGACAACTACTTTGCAGAAAGCAGACGTGGCTCCAAATTGTTACTTGAGGCCTCCCTACAGGCTGAGCATGTGTCAGTCTTATTGTCACAGCCAAAACAGGAACTGGAACCGGAGCCAGAACCGGAGCCAAATCCAGAATTGAAACCAAATCTGGAGCTGGAACAGGAACTGGAACCAGAACTTTTGGCAAGCCATGATTAAGTTATCAAGAAATCTGTAAAGGAAAACAATGTAGTTGACAGTAACCTGTGCAAAAGATTCTCTCCTGTAAAATAAAGGCCATGGTGTTGAGTAAGTTACAGCTGTGTTTTATGGTGGGTCATAACTGCATTGAGCTTTCCTAGTGAGACAGACTCCTCTTTGAATTAAAATGAGAATGACAATCAGTAGCAGAAGAAGACCTGCACGGTCCATCCAGTCTGCCCAAACTGGATGGACACAGCTAAAATTAAACTTTTTTACATCCCCAACTATCCTTAGGCATGCAGCTAGCTGGATACCCCCCCCCCCCATCCTTAGGCATGCAGCTAGCTGGATACCCCCCCCCCCCCCGCAACAAGACAGTGCAGCACCAAAGCTGATGAAGTAAAACAAGTGACTCACATAGCAGGGTGGATGCCTATAGGCTCTCGCCTATGCCTTTTCATTGAATGAGGCTTGCTGTTTATTAAAAAGTGATCTCTATTGTTTTTAACAGAACATAAAAGGCCTACGGCATGTGCTTGGAGTCATGACTGGCTTTACTGCCTTTTGCTTAGCTGTTCTCCTCTACACAAAAACTACAGTATGTTGGAGCCTGTGGTTTTGAAATAATCCTGTTCAAATGAGTGCACATCAACTTTTCGATTAATTAAGCTCATCCGGTTTTATCAATTTTTATCAGTTTTACTAAAAACGGGAGGAAACGCCTCACCTGACTCCTTCTTGGCTACAAAGCCGATCAATTGTGGGAGTTCATGCAGTCATCATTGGCTAAAAAAAAACCTCCCGAAAACCTATGTAGCTGTTCAACTCGGCTGTGTAGCCAAGAAGGAGTGTTGAGGCAGACATAGGGAAGCAGCTGCTTGCCCTGGGATTGGTAGCATGGAATGTTGCCACAGTTGATAAAATTCCAAGTCCTAATCCTGTTCCTGTGTCAGCCCGGTTTGACTCCACCCCCTAGTAGACATCCCCTGAAGATTGTGAGGTCCTAGTCCTGTTCCTGTGTCAGCCTGATTTGACGCCGCCCCCTCGTACACATCCTCTGAAGATTGTAAGGGTATATTAATGCTCCAGGCCATGGTGTGCATTTACACTACACATTCTGTGCTAGAAAGTTTTGTTTTAATTGCTTACTGGTATTTTTAATTGCTGTTTCTGTTTGGTGTTAGTCCTAGTCCTCTTCCTGTGTCAGCCCTATTTGACTCCACCCCCTTGCAGGTCCCCCGAAGATTATGAGGGTATATTAACACTCCAGGTTGTGGCATGCAGCCATCTCTGACATGCACCTGAGCAGATCATAGTAACATAGTAACATAGTAGATGATGGCAGAAAAAGACCTGCATGGTCCATCCAGTCTGCCCAACAAGATAGCTCATATGTGCTACTTTTTGTGTATACTCCTTTGCATGGTTCTTTCACCATATATTACAACCCCTTTTATTTTTGAGTTGTTTTTTACTTATTTCTATGGCAACCCTTCAAATTGCAGTCTAAATGGGGCATCAGCCAGTAACTTCTAAGAAGTTTTGTCTTGGGAATGTAATTCAAATACAGATTGATTTTGCCCCCATGCTCTCATCAAACTCAGTTATGCAATGTACCCTTATTAATGCTCATAATATAAGGAACAATGTAAGTTTAATTTATGATTTATTTAACCAATATCATTTAGACTTGCTGACAATAACAGAAACTTAGCTTCAAGAGGGAGAGTCTACTTATTTGTAACAAGTCTGTCCTGCCATTTTTACTGCTTACTCTTGCTATTATCTTGTAAAGTGAGAGGAAGGTGTAACAATCTATGTATGTAAAACATTTAAATCTGAGGAAGTTTCATGACTTGCTTCTTGTCATATTGAAGCACTGGTTATATGCATTTTAGGGCCAACACATATTTGGATATTATTTTATAGAGTCCCTATTGTAAATCAGGCTCATTTTGAAGAACTTTATACATTGATCTCAGATTTTAGCCTGTGAAAAGGTGCATTAATTATTCAGGGTGATATTAATATTTATATTGAAAATCCTGCTTCAATCTAAGAAAAAAAACTTTTATTTTATTATTAGATTTGCATGGATTTGTAATTCAATTTAGTTCAGCTACACATAAATATGGTCACTGCATAGGAGTTTAAGAAATAGTTTTTCTTGACATTTAAAGTCTCTGTTAAAGATCTGTAGGCTAGCATTTAAGGGGACTATTTTACAGTTACTACAGTATCAGTATAAAGCATAGCTAACAGGCACAGGAAGTCTCAGTTTAGACTAAAGACATCCCTATCAATACAAAGAGAAAGAAAGGTAGGCTCATACTTGTGAATAGCTAGTTAAAATTATTTGCTGGAGAAAGAAACCTTTATGGAGAACCTTTTGCAAGAGCTTTTGTTTTAGGCAACAAGATAAACATTGTGTTCAGTTACCTGTTAATCAAACCACAGTGACTGATTAAAGAAACAAGTTCAAAGGGCCCTACTGGCACACTGATTGCAATGTTAATCATCAAGGAAGCCAAATACATAAGTAAAGCAGAGCTGAGTTCCCATCAGTCCAGAAGAGGTGCTGTGAGAAGACTTCCACAGGTAGATGATCAAAAGCAAATGCAGGCGCTAGAGGTCAATAGTGCCCTACTAGCACCTGCATTTGCTCCCACACAGTGGCGTTCCGACGCTGGCTGACACCCGGGGCGGATGCCGATGCGCCCCCCCCCCCGGGTGCAGTGTGACCCCCCCCCCCCCCCCGATGAAATGACACCTCTGCCCCCCCCCGGCAAAATGACACCCCCCACGGGGCAGACACCTGTTCCGGGGCAGACTCAGAGGGAGCAGTGAACACATGCGAATTGCGAACTCGGAGACAGGGCAACAGGCGCGTGCGCGGCACCCCCCCCCCTCCTCCAGCAGCGTGCACCCGGGGCGGACCGCCCCCCCCCCTGTTGGTACGCCACTGCTCCCGCCCTATAAGCAGAGCATGTAACAATGTGCCAGCCAGCTCTGAACACAATGAACATGCAAATGCATGCTAAACAGGGCATTACCTATTCCTCCCCAATGCTCAGCGGGTAGTGCACCAAACATTGATGCTGCTCCCGCAGAAAACCCTATGCCAGCTCAGAGCTGGTGATAGGGTATGCAGAGCATTGGGGAGGAATGGGGAGCCCTGTCCGGCTTGCATTTGCATGAAAGCAGGCTCCCCCAATCCCTCCAAGAGGACACAGAACCTGAGCCCCCCCCCCCCCACCACAGGAGTCCTGACATTTCCACCCCAAGCCAGTGACACAGATGCTGGAGGTTCAGCAGACCTCCAGTCCCCCCAACACAGGAGCAAGGGGTGAGGCTGAATATCTGCTGGATCTTCAGCCCACCCTAACCCCACTCTCACAGTCAAAAAATAAGGCCCTGTTGGCCCAGTGGGACACAAACCCAAACCCCTCCACCTGAAGGTCTAGTGGCCCCGTGGGCGTAGTTTGACATGTTCATTTGGGGGGGGGGGGGCAAAGGATCGGACGGGGCATATTAGCATATTCATTTGCATATATACATATGCTAATGAATATGCTAATATGAAGGAAGGAAGGAAGGGAGAAAGAGCTGGCTTTTTTGGGAATAACCATAATGTATGAGATACATAATCATTATGATTATTCCCAAAAATGCCAGCTCTTCCTCCCTTCATAAGTACTACTACTACTACTACTTGACATTTCTAAAGCGCTACTAGGGTTACGCAGCGCTGTACAATTTCAACATAGAAGGACAGTCCCTGCTCAAAGGAGCTTACAATCTAAAGGACAAATGTACAGTCAGTCAAATAGGGGAAAGGTATAAAGGTTAGGTGCCAAAAGCAACATTGAAGAGGTGGGCTTTGAGCAAGGATTTGAAGATGGGTAGGGAGGGGGCTTGGCGTAAGGGCTCAAGAAGTTTATTCCAAGCATAGGGTGAGGCGAGGCAGAATGAGCGGAGCCTGGAGTTGGCGGTGGTGAAGAAGGGTACTGAGAGGAGGGATTTGTCCTGTGAGCGAAGGTTACGGGCGGGAACGTAAAGGGAAATGAGGGTAGAGAGGTAATGAGGGGCTGCAGACTGAGTGCATTTGTAGGTAAGAAGGAGAAGCTTGAACTGTATGTGGTATCTGATTGGAAGCCAGTGAAGTGACCTGAGAAGAGGGGTGATATGAGTATATCGGTTCAGGCGGAATATAAGACGTGCAGCAGAGTTCTGAACAGATTGAAGGGGGGATAGATGGCTAAGTGGGAGGCCAGTAAGGAGTAGGTTGCAGTAGTCAAGTACATAAGTACATAAGTATTGCCATACTGGGAAAGACCAAAGGTCCATCAAGCCCAGCATCCTGTTTCCAACAGTGGCCAATCCAGATCACAAATACCTGGCAAGATCCCAAAAAGTACAAAACATTTTATACTGCTTATCCGAGAAATAGTGGATTTTCCCCAAGTCCATTTAATAACGGTCTATGGACTTTTCCTTTAGGAAGCCGTCCAAACCTTTTTTAAACTCTGCTAAGCTAACCGCCTTTACCACATTCTCTAGCAACAAATTCCAGAGTTTAATTACACGTTGAGTGAAGAAAAAGTTTCCCTGATTCGTTTTAAATTTACTACATTGTAACTTCATCGCATGCCCCCTAGTCCTAGTATTTTTGGAAAACGTGAACAGACGCTTCACATCTACCCGTTCAACTCCTTCCTTCTTTCCTCCTTACCCAGCACTCCCTCTTGCTTTCCAGTAGTATTTCCCCACCCCTTTCCCATACCATGCCAGTGTACACCTTAGAAATGCATAAGCTCTATATGTAGATCCTTCAAGAGGTAGTGTGTCATGATGTAGGCTCTACACCCTTTCTGATGTTTTGGTGCCACCTCAGTAAGGCCAACACACAATCTCTCCACTGCAAAACTCTATACACAAACTTGTGCAAAAACCCACTCATAACCTTATCAAACCATAACAGCACTAATTCCAAGGACAGGACAAGCTAAAACCTTATGCGTGGAAAGGCAGCTCTGTAATTACACCGGGCTCTAAAACACCAGTACACTACCTAGTGACAAAAAAGACAAAACAAAAAGGGCTGCAAATACTACACACTAGCAGAATACTGCATCTTGATCACACATGAAAAACACATGACAGCATTTAGTTTTTCTATTTGCTTTGGTCCCAGAGTCTTCAGTTTTATGCAATGTCTTCTTTCCATTTGATATTTTTTCACTCACCATGTCCACCATCCTCCTGTCTCCTTATGAGTCCTGTCTACCATTTGTAGCCCTGTCCCTATCCTTCCTCGAGTTTCAGTATCTGCCCTCAAAGTGTACCGATCTAGCCCTTAAATTCAGCAGTTTCTCCTCCATCCATATCCAGCATTTCTCCTCACTCCCCTCCCCTCCATCCATCCATGTGCATCTACTTCCTCTGTCTTCCCTTTCCTCCATCCATGTCCAGCATTTCTCCTCTGTCCCTTCCCCTCCATCCATGTGCATCTCCTTCCTTTGTCTTTCCTTACCTCCATCCTTGTTCAACATTTCTTCTCTCTTAACTGCCCTCCACTCCATCCATGTCCAGCATTTCTCCCCTCTTCCCTCCCATCCATCCATGTGCATCTCCTTCCTGACTTCCCTCCCCTCCATCCATCCATGTCCAGCAACTCTCCATTCTCCCCTGCCCTCTCCTCCATCCACCCATATCCAGCAAATTTCCTCTCCCCTGCCCCCTCAATTCATCCATCCATGTCCAGCAATTCTCCTCTCTCCCCTGCCCTCTCCTCCATCCACCCATATCCAGCAAATTCCCTCTCTTCCCTGCCCCCATTCATCCATGTCCAGAAATTCTCCTCTCTCCCCTGCCATCCATCCATCAATGTCAAGCACCTCTCCATTCTCCCCTGCCCTCTCCTCCATCCACCCATATCCAGCAAAATTCCTCTCTCCCCTGCCCCATTCATCCATCCATCCATGTCCAGCAATTCTCCTCTCCCCTGCCCTCCCCTCCATCCATCCATGTCCAGCAACTCTCCATTCTCCCCTGCCCTCTCCTCCATCCACTCATATCCAGCAAATTTCCTCTCTCTCCTGCCCCCATTCATCCATGTCCAGCAATTCTCCTCTCTCCCCCTGCCCTCCCGGCCATCCATCCATCCATCCATGTCCAGCAACTGTCCATTCTCCACTGCCCTCTCCTCCATCCACCCATAGACAGCAAAATTCCTCTCTCCCCTGCCTCCATTCATCCATCCATGCCCAGCAATTCTCCTCTCCCCTGCCCTCCATCCATTCATGTCCAGCAACTTTCCATTCTCCCCTGCCCTCAACTCCATCCATCCATATCCAGCAAACTTCCTCTCACCCTTGCCCCCTCCATCCATCCATGCCCAGCAATTCTCCTCTGTCCCCTGGCCACCCCTCCATCCATGTCCAGCAACTCCATTATCCCCTGCCCTCTCCTCCATCCACCCATATCCAGCAAAATTCCTCTCTCCCCTGCCTCCATTCATCCATCCATGCCCAGTAATTCTCCTCTCTCCCCTGCCCTCCCCTCCTCTCCAGTGATCTCTTCTCTCCCCCTGTCCTCTCCTCCTCTCCATGTCCAGCGATCTCTTCTCTCCCCCTTCCCTAACCTCCTCTCCTCTCCATGTCCAGCGATCTCTTCTGTCCCCCAGTCCTCCCCTCCCATCCATGTCCAGTGATTTTCCCTGCCCTTCCTCAGCTCCCCGACAGCCCTCCTCTCCGTTCCTTCCCCCCCCCCCCCGGCACATTTAAACTTTTTATTTTCATTGGCAGTGACAGCAGTGAAGAAGAAAGCACTCAGACTCACCTCCAGCTTCTCCCTTCCCTCACACAGTGTCTCGCCTTCTGCAATAATGAATTTTCCTGTTTCCGCGAGGGCGGCACAGTATATGAGAGAAGGGAGAAGCTGGAGGCGAGCCCGACTGCTTTCTTCCTCACTGCCGTCGCTGTCACTGAAAATAAAAAGGTTAAACGCGCTGGGGGGGGGGTGGAGGAACGGAGAGGAGGGCTGTTGGTCGGGGAGCTGAGAGCTGAGGGCAGGACGGAGGGAGAGCTGCTTGCATCATTGCGTCAGCCCTGTGTTTGGGGGGGGGCAATGCCCCCCTCGCCCCCCAAACTATGCCAATGAGTGTCCCCCTCCCCCATACCTTCCTTCAAAATGGTGGTACCAGCCCTGCCCAGTGCATGCTGGGATGCACTGGATGGGGCTTCCCTACATACAGATAGCACAAGACTATGGCTACTCCAGGAGGCAGGTGAAAGCTTGGATCTTCAACCAGGCATTTAGTGGAAGAAGTAATTAACTTCTTAGTCTCACTCACATACACAAGGAGTGACAAGGGCTGCACATAGTGCAGCAGGACATGTTTATCCACTCTTACCCTAGCTGAGATATTTAACCATCTCTCTGACCTCATGTGCACATTTCTTTAGTCACCTTATTCTCTAACTCCTCTTACTCTCTTACCTATCTATATGTTAACCATCTCTCTGACCTCTTGTGCAACTTTCTTTAAATTAGTCACCTTATTTTCTAACTCCTCTGACTCTCTTGCCTATTGGGTCCTTTTACAAAAGCATGCTGGAAAATGGCTTGTGGTAGTGTAGGTAAGGGTTTTGGGCATGCGCTGATCCATCTTTCAGCACACTTGTGAAAAAGGCCTTTTAAAAATTTTTGTCAAAAATGGACGTTCGGCAAAATGAAAATTGTTGCGCGCCCATTTTGAGTCTGAGACCTTACCATCAGCCATTGACCTAGCGATAAAGACTCACGCGGTAATCGGGCAGTAATGACCTACGCGTGCCAAATGCCACTTGTCACGCGTCCATTACGCGGGCCCGAAAAGAAAAAAATATTTTTCAGACGCATTTATCTGATGCGAACCACACAGTAGTCGGGCGGTAACTCCATTTTGGCGCACGTTGGGTGCGCATAGACGCTTACGCGGTTTAGTAAAAGGACCCCTATATGTTCCATCTTTACCCTACACTGGCAAAATGTTCTATTATGTATTGTGTTGACATAAGTAGTATACTATGCCATACTTTGTATTGTTATTTGAATATTGTTACTGCTGTAATTGTCTATTACTTATGTTTGATTTATTCATACTGTACACCACCTTGAGTGAATTCTTTCAAAAAGGCAGTAAATAAATCCTAATAAATAATCATGAGGAACCTGTCAAACAAGTGCTGGAGGAATGTGCCTGAGCATATGCTCAGGCACAATCGTCACACACTTTTACTCCACGATCAGATATAATAGCGTGTTTAAATTTGCATGCTATTACCTCTGATCATAAGGGTGTTATAGCCCCTTGCTGTTCCAGTGCTATTTTTAGAGCTCTGTATGGAACAGTGCGGGGCTTCTGATCATCCCCTTGCCAGAGAGGGATAGATCTTAATTGGTAAGAATTTGCTGGGAAATTGTTTTTAAACTTGGGGAAAGGTAGACTTAAATAGGTAACCTCGGGGAATATATTTTTAAGTTACTCTGCTCACTTAGCAAAGGAGTTTAAGCAATAGCTTTTCTTAGCATATAAAGTCTCTGTAACAGTTCCATAGGCTATCATTTAAGAGGGCTATTTTACAGTTACTATAGTATCAGTATTAAAGCAAAGCTAATAGGAACAGGAAGCCTCAGTTTAGACTAATTCCCACCCACCTCTGGCTTAATCTCTGATTTATAGTTCCTTGAACCAATTAGGAGGCTACCAATTGAATTAGGGTATCTCTATCAGTCAGTAATTAGATCTTAGAAATACAGTATACTTAGATCCATAGAGAGGAACCTACTAATAACATTAAAATAATAATAATGATAACTAAATATTAACATAGCCTAGCATATAACTAGCAATCTTAGGGAACTTTATTTTACTACTACTACTACTACTACTACTTAACATTTCTAAAGCGCTACTAGGGTTACGCAGCACTGTACAATTTAACATAGAGGGACAGTCCATGCTCAAAGAGCTTACAATCTAAAAGACAAGTGAACAGTCAGTCCGATAGGGGCAGTCAAATTGGGGCAGTCTGGATTTCCTGAACGGTAAGAGTTAGGTGCCGAACGCAGCATTGAAGAGGTGGGCTTTAAGCAAAGACTTGAAGATGGGCAGGGAGGGGGCTTGGAGTAAGGGCTCAGGAAGGTTGTTCCAAGCATAGGGTGAGGCGAGGCAGAATGAGCGGAGCCTGGAGTTGGCGGTGGTGGAGAAGGGTACTGAGAGGAGGGATTTGTCCTATGAACGGAGGTTTCGGGCGGGAACGTAAGGAGAGATGAGGGTAGAAAGGTAGTGAGGGGCAGCAGACTGAGTGCATTTGTAGGTAAGAAGGAGAAGCTTGAATTGAATGTGGTATCTGATTGGAAGCCAGTGAAGTGACCTGCGGAGAGGGGTGATATGAGTATATCGGTTCTGGCAAAATATAAGACGTGCAGCAGAGTTCTGAACAGATTGAAGGGGGGATAGATGGCTAAGTGGGAGGCCAGTGAGGAGTAAGTTGCAGTAGTCAAGGCGAGAGGTAATGAGAGCGTGGACGAGAGTTCGGGTGGTGTGTTCAGAGAGGAAAGTGTGAATTTTGCTAATGTTAAAGAGGAAGAAGCGACAGGTCTTGGCTATCTGCTGGATATGCGCAGAGAAGGAGAGGGAGGAGTCAAAGATGACTCTGAGGTTGCGGGCAGATGAGACGGGGAGGATGAGGGTGTTATCAACTGAGATAGAAAGTGGAGGAAGAGGAGAAGTGGGTTTTGGTGGAAAGACGATGAGCTCGGTCTTGGACATGTTCAGTTTCAGGTGGCGGTTGGACATCCAGGCAGCAATGTCGGATAAGCAGGCTGATACCTTTGCCTGGGTCTCCGTGGTGATGTCCATTAGCATCTTAATTAAGAAGTCACCAATAATGAGAAGCAGACAGCAGTCCAGCGGCGAGATGTGGGATATCCAGTCTTTTGCACTGAATGTCACATGGTTGATTATCTCCCAGTTAGTGATATGTATGTACTTGGTGCAAAGAGTTCCTTGCACTCAGGAAACAGGTCTGATCTTTGGAGGCTAGGTAGCAGACTTGAAGGAGCTGAAGCAGATAGAGAAGTTTATAGAGGAGGCCTACAGCAGTGGTTCCCATGGCCTTGGAGGCAGTACAGCCAGTCAGGTGTTCAGGATATCCACCATGAATATTCATGAGAGAGATTTGCATGCAAAGCCTCCACTGCATGCAAATCTCTCTCATGAATATTCATGGTGGATATCCTGAAAACCTGACTGGCTGGGGTGCCCCTAGGACCAGGTTTGAGAACCGCTGGCCTAAAGGGACATAATAGAGAAGGTCCACCTTCAATGTGGCAACCTCTGTGCTACCATAGAGGAGAATGGTCTCCTTAAGGGAGAGCATCACTGTGGAGAAGCAGGAAGTGATCCTGTAGCTAGGACCTGCCCTCCAGGAAATGCAATATCCTCTTGCACCAAGGATGTGCCTCCAGGGGCTTCTGTCCAGGGGGGAAGGGTTAAGATATCTGTTGTAATTGGAAATTCAATCATTAGGCTAGTGGGTTGCTGGTGGAGGTGAGGATTGCTTAGTCGCTTGCCTTTCTGGTACAAAGGTGGCAGACCTCACATGGCACTTAGGTACCAATGACATAGGAAAATATAGGAGGAAGGTTCTGTAAGCCAAATTTAGGCTCTTAGGTAGAAAACTCAAATCCAGAACTTCCAGGATAGCATATTCATAAGGTTTTCTCATTCCACGCACAGGACCCAAGAGACATACATAGTTCTGGAGTCTTAATGCGTGGATGAGGCGATGTTGCAGGGAGAAGGGTTTAGATTTGTTAAGAACTGGACAATGTTATTGGGCAGGGGGAGCCTATTCCAGAAAGATGGGCTCCTTCTTAAACAGGGTGGAACCAGGCTGCTGGTATAGACATTTAAAAAGGAGATAGATCAGTTTTTAAACTAGAAACTGGGGGAAGGCTGACAGTCACTCAAAAGCGCATGGCTCAGAAAAAAGGTATCTTTAAAAGATATCACCAAAACAAGGAAGATAGAGCATCCTGACAGCGAGGTAGCAATAGAGACCATAATAGACCAGCAGGCTCATTTTCAAAAGAAATAGACGTCCAAAAAGTGACATAAGTCAGCATTTGGACATTTATCTCACAGAAACGTCCACATCAGTATTATCAAAACCTCTTTTTGGACGTCTTTCTCTGAAGTCCATCAGAAGGACGTCCAAATTTCAAAGGGGCGTGCCAGGGGCATGTTCAAGGCAGGACTTGGGCATTCCTAAGTCAGGACTGTCTTTCAGCAATAATGGAACAAAACAAATATGTCCAAGGCTAAAATTTAGATATTCTGAGCTAGACCAGTTTTTACAGTGAATAGCTGTAGTGGGAATTGAACCCACTTCCCAAGGCTCAAAGTCTGCTGCATTAACCACTAGGCTACTCCTGTACTCTGCACAAGGTGTGCCCTAAATGACCAGATGACCACTAGAGGGACTCGAGGATCACCTCCCCTTACTCCCCCAGTGGTCACTATCCCCTCCCCAAAAAATGTGATTAAAAATATTACTTGCCAGCCTCAGATGTTCTACTCAGAATAGCTTGCAGGTCCCTGGAGTAGTCTAGTAGTGGTGCAGTGCACTGCAGACAGGTGGACCCAGGCTTCTACCTCCCCCTACTTGTTACACTTGTGGAGGAAACTGTGAGCCCTCCAAAACCCACCAGAAACCCACTGTACCCACATATTGGTGCTCCCTTCACCTGTAAGGGCTATGGTAGTGGTGTACAGTTGGGGGTAGTTTTGGGTGGGTTTTGAGAGGCTGAGCAGACAAGGTATGGGAGCAATGGTCAAATGTGTACCTGGAAGCATTTTATAAAGTCCACTGCAGTGCCCCCAAGGATGTCCTACTGCTTTCCTGGGATGTCACTTTTCTACTATTCTACCTGATGCCAAGCTATTTTTTTTTTTTTTATAACATCTGAGCCTTGTGTCTATTGTTTATCAGTAGATTTGGACTTTGAATTCAGATCTATAGATGAAAAGGAGGTCTCATTACATATATCTAAATACCAGAGTGCTATTTTTCCATACTTCATAGTAAGAGTGTACATTCCCTAATTACCTTTTCCAATGCAACTGAAGCTTTTACCTCCTCAGTGCATGTAAATGGTTTCATCCCTGTGTGGATTCTCTGACGCCATGTGAGGCTTTCTTTCCAACCAAAGCTTTTACCACACTCTAGACATGTAAATGGTTTCACTCCTGTGTGTATTCTCTGGTGCATTATGAGGTTAACCTTCTGACCAAAGTTTTTACATGACTCTATCCATGCAAATGGTTTCTCTCCCGTGTGGACTTTCTGATGCACTTTGAGATTTACATTACAACCAAAGCTTTTACCACACTGAGAACATGTGAATGGTTTTACTTTATTGTGGATTTTCTTGTGTATTTTGTACATTTTTCATTTGGATGTATTTGTTTGAAAATGGACCAAAAATATAAAACATCAAATCACAAAACATTTTTCCAAACAGCATTTTCAAAAGTCGAGTGGAGGAGTGGCCTAGTGGTTAGGGTAGTGGACTTTGGTCCTGAGGAACTGAATTCAATTCCCACTTCAGGCACAGGCAGCTCCTTGTGACTCTGGGGAAGTCACTTAACCCTCCATTACCCCATGTAAGCCCCATTGAGCCTGCCATGAGTGGGAAAGTGCAGGGTATAAATGTAACAAAAAGAAAAGAGAGACTTTTTTTGTAGAAAATGGCCTTTCCTGTTCTGATTTTGAACGTTTTACAAAAACGCCCAAATTCAGATTTAGATGTCATATCCAAAAATGCCCCTTGTGCATTTGACTTGCCCAAAGTCACAAGGAGCAGCAGTGGGAATTGAACCCATGTTGCCAGGATCAAAGCCTGCTGCACTAACAATTAAGCCACTCCTCCTCTGTTTTGGACATCTTGTATTTGGATGTCTTTTTTTCGAAAATGGACCAAAAAAAAAAGGACGTCCAAATCACAGGAAGTCCATAGTATTTTCGAACACAAAAGATAGACGTCCATCTTTTTCGAAAATGACCTTTCCTGTTCAGAATTTGGATGTTTTTGTAAAATGTCCAAATTCTGATTTAGATGTTTCTCTCGAAAATGTACCTCCAGGTGTCTTTAAATAATGAGCAGATAGATTTTCAAGATTGCAAATTATTACTGTCAACTGCTGACCAAGTTGTAAACAGAAATAACAAACATTGTTTGAAATGTCTGTATGCAAATACCAGAAGACTAAGAAATAAGATGGGAGAGTTAATACATTGCACTAAATCAAAAGATAGATATAATAGGCATCTCTGAGACCTTGTGGAAGGAAGATAACCAATGAGACACTGTCAATACCAGGGTACAAATTATATCATAGTGACAGGGTGGATCAAATTGGTGGAGGGGTAACATTATACGTTAAGGAGGGACTTGAATCGAATAGACTAAAAATTCTTCAGGACACAAAACACATCTTGGAATCCCTATGGATACAAATTCCATGTGTGAAGGGGAAAAGGATAGTGAGAGGAATGTACTATTGTTTACCTGGCCTAGATGAACAGATGCAGAAATGTTATCAGAAATTAGGGAGATTAACAAACAGGGGAACACAATTATAATGGGTGATTTCAATTACCCCAATATTGATTGGGTAAATGTAACATTAGGGTATGATAGGGAGGTAAATTTCGTTGATGAAATCAAAGACTACTTTATGAAGCAGCTAGTTCAACAAGAGGGGGAACAATTCTAGATCTAGTCGTTAATGGAGCATATGATCTGGTGCAGGAGGTAATGGTGCTGGGGGCCACTTGATAGCATGATCAGAATTGATATAATCTCTGGAGTAAGTAAACACAGGAAATCCAATACATTAGCACTTAACTTTCAAAAAGGAGACTATGATAAAATGAGAAAAATGGTAAAAAAAAATTAGAAGGGTCATAAATTTACATCAGGCGTGGATGCTATTTAAAAATGCCACCCTGGAAGCCCTGACCAGATATATTCCATGTATTAAAAAGGAGGAAGGAAGTCCAAATAACAGCTGGCATGGCTAAAAAGTAAGGTAAAGGAAGCTATTAGAGCTAAAAGAAAATCCTTCAGAAAATGGAAGAAGGATCTGACTGAAAATAATAGGAAATAGTATAAGGAATGGCAAGGCAAATGCAAAGTGAAAATAAGAAAGGCAAAGAGAGACTATGAAAAGAAGATTGTGTTAGAGGCAAAAATACACAGAGGGGCATTTTCGATATGACGTCCAAGTCCAACTTTAGTCGTTTTGCTAAAAATGTCCAAAATTCAAATGGGGAATATAGCCATTTTCAAAACAGAAAAACGTCTCTCTTTTTTTCCCCCAACAATGGCTATTTGCTAGATGTTTTTGTACTCTGTGCATGTATGTTTTTGGTTCATTAAAAAAAAAAGTGTCCAAGTGAAATATGCACAAAATCAAGCCATTGGGATGTAGGAGGGGCTAGCATTCTTAGTAGACTGGCCACACAGACATACCAGGAGAACAGTGGGGCAGCCTGGGAGTATTTATGTGGACTTCACATAAATGCTTCCAGGTACACAGCTCACTGTTGCTCCCTTATCTTGCCTGCTGAGCCCCCCAACCCCCCACCACAAAATACCACACTACCCCTAACTGTACACCACTACAGTAGCCCTTATAGGTGAATGGGACACCTATATGTGGGTACAGTTGATTTCTGGTTAGTTTTGGAGGGCTCACAGTTTCCACCACAAGTGTAACAGGTAGGAGGAGGTATGGGCCTGAGTCCACCTGTCTGCAGAGCAGTGCACCCATCACTGGACTACTCCAGGGACCTGCACGCTGCTCTAATGGACCTGAGTATTACATCTGAGGCTGGCAAGCGATATTTCTAATCACATTTTTGGGGAGTGTGAGAGGGTTAGTGACCACTGGCGAGTAAGGGGAGGTCATACCTGATTTCTTCCAGTGGTCATCTGGCCAATTAGGCCACTTTTTGTGGCTTATTCATTAATAAAACAGGTCTAGACCAAAACATCCAACTTATAGCCTTGGATGTTTTTGTTTTGTTCCATTATGGCAGAATAATGTGCAAGTGTTAGGAACGCCCAGATCCCACCCTTAACATGTCCCTGAAATCCCCCCTTGAGATTTGAACACACTCCTGATGGACTTCATAGAAAAACGTTTAAAAATTGGTTTCAAAAATACCAGTTTGGATGTTTTGTGAGAAAAATGTCCAAAGGCAGATTTATGCCACTTATTGGACATTTTTCTTTTCTGAAAATGAGCCCCATAGTAGTAAAAGGTTTTTATAGGTACAGTATATTAGATGCAAGAAGCCGGCAAAAGAATCAGTTGGACCACTAGATGACTGAGGGGTAAAAGGGCACTCAGGGAAGACAAGGCAATAGTGGAGAGATTATATGAATTCTTCACTTTGGTTTTCACAGAGGAAGATGTTGGAGAGATACTAGTGCCAGGAATGGTATTCAATGCTGATGAGTCAGAGAAACTGAAACAAATCTCTGTGGAAGTTGACAAATAGAATAGTAGCAAATTGCCTGAACCGGATGGTATATGTATACCAGAAAACTGATTGAATAGAAAAATGAACTTGCAGAGCTATTGTTAGTAATTTATCTTTAAAATCAAGCATGGTACTGGAAGATTGGAAGGTGGCCAATGTAATGCCAATTTTTAAAAAGGGTTCCAGAGGTGATCCAGGAAATTATAGACCAGTGAGCCTGGCATCAGTGCTGGGCAAAAATTTATTTATTTGTTACATTTGTATCCCACATTTTCCCACATATTTGCAGGCTCAATGTGGCTTACATAATACCGTGAAGGCATTCGCCAATTCCGGCACGGGATTAGTACAAAATGTTGTATTGGGATAGGGAAGATAAGATTCAATCAAGTTGGGTTGAGGTAAAAGGGTTTGTCAATGTCCAATACGATCTTTGATAGTGAAATGTTGCAGGGTTGATTCACAAGTTGGGTCATTCAGATATGCCTTTCCGAATAGGTGAGTCTTTAATAATTTCCTGAATTTTAGGTGATCATAAGTTGTTTTCACTACTTGTGGCAATGCGTTCCACAGGCGCGTACCTATGTAAGAGAAGTTGGACGCATGAGTTGTCTTGTATTTTAGTCCTTTGCAATTTGGGTAATACAGATTCAGGTAAGACCGTGATGAACTGGTACTATTTCTGATTGGGAGATTGATTAGGTCAATCATGTAACCCGGGACTTCACCATAGATAATCCTGTGGACTAAGGTGCAGATTTTGAAAGAGATGCGTTCTTTGATAGGAAGCCAGTGCAATTTTTCACGGAGTGGTGTGGCGCTTTGGAATCGTGTCTTACCAAATATCAATCTGGCTGCTGTGTTTTGTGCCATCTGGAGTTTCCTTGTGAGTTGTTCCTTACATCCTGCATAGATTCCATTGCAGTAATCAACGTGGCTTAATACCATTGATTGAATTAAATTACAGAAAACATCTCTTGGGAAGAATGGTTTTAAACGCTTAAGTTTCCACATTGAATGAAACATTTTCTTTATGGTGGTAGAGACTATTATAAAGAACAAAATTACAGAGCATATTCAAAAGCATGGATTAATGAGACAAAGCCAACATGGATTTAGTGAAGGGAAATCTTGCCTCACCAATCTATTACATTTATTTGAAGGGGGTGAACAAACATGTAGATAAAGGTAAGCCGGTCCAGAGGAAATTGGAGAGTCATGGGATATGAGATACTGTCCTATTGTGGATTAAAAACTGGTTAAAAGATAGAAAACAGAGAGAAGGGTTAAATGTGTAGTATCCTCAATGGAGAAGAGTAGATAGTGGGACTTTTCAGGGGTCTGTACTGGGACCGCTGCTTTTTAACATATTTATAAATGATCTAGAGATGAGAATAACTAGTGAGGTGATTAAATTTGCAGATGACACAAACTTATTCAAAGTTGTTAAATCACAAGAAGATTGTGAACAAATGCAAGAGGATCTTATGAGACTGAACATGGGTGCCTTGTTAATAGGTCAGGTAACACAATGAATAAATGAAATTGAATAACAATGACATTAATTGGTAAGTCTGGAATTCACTGCTCTGTGTCTTTCAAAGTCTCCCATCCCTCTGTCTCTTCCAAGCAGGTTCTGGTTTTGCATATTTTAGCCTACTAATGCTGTCTTGGAAGCAATTCATAGGATCCCATGACATCTTATGTCCTACTACTGAAAACGTCAGGCTTTCCGGTACTGATTTGGTCATATCTGTCTCTCCACTGAGGGATCCGCTGTACACAAACTATATGGGAAGTCTTCTGGACTGACATACTGTCCATCATCCTCTTTCCTAATTGCCTTTTCTTTGGCATGAATACTAAAATGCATTTTCATACTGTGTCGGGGTTGAGAGACCTAGACCCCTTCAGAAAAGCAGTCAGCTCTGCTCCTTCTCTGTTTGGGAGCATATTTGGAAACATGCTGTCTAGAAACCAACTTCAAGTCTAACAAACATACTCTACATATTAGAGATGAATTTACACTCGAGCGGCACATCAATCATAATCAAAGAGTCACCAGCAGTCATGTAACTGCTTTAAAATCTGAGCAGTCCTCTGGCACTTAAAGAAAAGAAATTTTATAATTAATCACAGGTAAAACAGGCTGGATCCCATCCAAAATCCCTTGAATGCACAGTACTGCCAAGCATGAATGTTAATTCTCTTTCTAAGTGACCCCCTGAAGGAATTTACGATTAGGTAATTAAAGTGATGAATAAAGAGATACTTAGAAAAAGGAGAAATAAAATCAAGTCAAAAGCCTAAATTTCCCCCTGAAAGCAAAACATTCATCATTCCTGCACACATTTCAAATAAAAACACGGTCGGAGTCCCTGGGGGCCTAAAATATTTCTTAAATCAACGTTTGTGTAACAAAATAAAGCCATAAAACCAAAAACTATAAACAAGTGGGCATGCCAAGGAGGAGGATGCTTGGAAAGGAGTGTGGTGGCATGAAATGTCAGGTGGGGTGGGTGAGGGGGAGGAATGGTGGTCTGTGTGTCTCCTGCCATCCCCAAAAGGCTTCAAACATTCAAGACATTTAGAGGTGACACCACCTAGAACACGGGAAGATGGATTTTTTTCTTATTATTTAAATATAATTTACATTTTTTTTGCAAGACTGCTTAGAGGAGAGAGATGTGATAAGTTTCTTCCATAAAATCCTCCTATCATTGGTCCCCTCCACCTCCACCACCCCCACTTTATGACATGTATTTATTATTTTGCAAATGTAAGAGTACACTGATGTGAAAAGCTTGTTTCTGGAGCATTAAAAAAACACATATCATAACAGAATAGCAGAAAGAGACATAAAGGATAAAACCAACCATTAAAAATACTGGATGTGTCAGATCATATTTTCTAGTTTCTATCAGCTGGTTTGTCTTTTAATGTTAGTAATATATTTTTGTAGCACATGCATTTCATATCTTTTTGTATCTTTCTTGTTTACAGATACATATATGTCTGTTATAAAAAGTCGACTGGAAGTGTAGGGGGGCGTGTCAAAATGGCGGCCTGAGTGTTTGTGTGGATCGATCACGGCAGATTTGTTGGTAGTCTTTTTCTTTCTTACCTACTGCCGAAGTTATGGCCCATACCAAGAGGAAGGGGATAGTGAAAGGCCTGACGCCAATGGCCCGAACTTCCTCCCCGTTCCAACAAACGCTGGATCGATTTACCACGCCTGTTCCCATGCCAAGGGTGAGCGAAGCCGATTTAGGGGCCATTGGAGGAGCCATGGCCCCTTCGGACTGGGAAACATCACTTTCGCCCCCAGATAATCGACCTCCGTGCCCAGCGATATCAGGGCGGAGAGAGGAGGCAGTGGCTGCAACGGAAGGCGTTCAAGCCCAAACCTCGGATGGCGCCGACTCCGTCCTGAACGCGGAAGAAACAATCTTAGAGGAAGAATCCCCCGCGGAGATAACTCTACAGGCGATATGGAAGACATTACAGGGTTTAAACCAGACGGTTTTAAAAACAGCCCGGGAAACCTCGCATCTAGTGAGTAAAATTGATTCACTGACTAACACTTTTGAAAAATCTAAGCAGGAGACAACTTTACAAACTGAGCTACTTCAGCAGGAAGTAAAAACTTTAAAATCTGTGACTGACTCTTTGACTGCAGATAAAATACTGATACATAGGAAAATAGAACAATTTGAGAATTTCAATAGAAGATTGAACTTAAGAATACTAAATTTTCCTTGGATTAAAGAATTGAGTCCTGTTGAAGTCTTCAAGAAGTATTTACAAGAAATCTTGCTATACCCAGAATCAGCTATTCCTCCTTTAAATAAAATTTATTATTTACCAATTCCACTGCAAGCTGATCTGCGGGATAGCGAAAAAAAAAGCAATTTGAGAAATCCGCCTTCGGACTCTCATGACCAGCTGGATGTATCATTAATCCTAGAAACATCTCTTTCTGAAATAGATCAACGAAGAACTTTATCGATATCATTTGTTTTTGAACAGGACTTGAATTCAGTCTTGAAGTTATACTTTAAAAATGCTATGAAAACATTTTGTGGTCAGAGAGTATGGGTATATCCTGATGTTTGCAAAACAACCCAAGATAGGAGAAAACTTTTTTTGTTGTTTAGAGAGGAGACCCGAGCGTTGGGAGCAACATATTTACTTGCATATCCTTGCAAATGTCTGATTAAATATATGGGTGTTAAGTATACCTTTTTTGAGCCAGAACATCTTAAAGCATTTCTAGAAATGAAAAAAATTGTCCATTAAACCTATAGAGTAAGTGATATCATCTGATTATAAAAGATATAAAGGGAATATATAGGCCAGGCCATATATGCAAAGTTTCTTGTTTTCCTCTTTTGAGATCTCCTATTATCTAAATCACTCCCCCCGTTTACTGCTTAGTTGTGGTCTAATTAATTGTATAACTTGTTTTTTCCTAGGGCTAATGTGTGAGCCCGTAATTCTTGATATTTATAGTTAATTTTGTTCTTATCTTTATTATTCAAGTTATGCAGTGTATTTCAATTGCATGTTAAGCATGTAAAATTAAACTGATGGATAATTTAAAAAAAAATAAAAAGTAGACTGATACACATATATAAAAACAAAGAAATAATTTATTCAAACCAAGATAAAAGCAGTACCCGACGTGGCCACGTTTCGCCCTCAGGCTGCGTCGGGTACTGCTTTTATCTTGGTTTGAATAAATTATTTCTTTGTTTTTATATATGTGTATCGGTCTACTTTTTATAACAGACTTTTATGTAGCAAGTAGACTGTTGCCTTTTTTGTTTTTCTTCAGATACATATATGTACTTTATTTGTGCAATTCACTTGTCAATAAAAATATATATTTTAAAAAATATATTAAGCCTGACCATAACAACCACATATTATTCAAATGCCTGAGCAAACAAGTAGAGAAAGCACGTGGAACATGGCTCAAGGAATTCTCTCTAACCTCTGTGTTGACCTGGAGTAATACCAAAACATTGTATTGATTTGAAAAGAATAAGAAAATGAAAGCAAATGTGATTAATATATCAAACCATAGGTGTCAATGTCAACGCATTTCAAAGTATGCATTTACAGTTTAACCACAGAGTGCCATTCTCTCATGGCAACAGGTATTACCAGGCTTCTCCACCAATCGTTGGCAATTCAAATAGCAACCAGTACCAAACTATTGTGTTCAGACACTAGTTATCACTAGAGAAGAGAAGCCAGAGAATTTTTGTGTCGTATTGCATCCCATTTCATATTCTGAAATGTTTTTGCTTCTTTTTTTTTTCCTTCTAGGATGAATGTCATCAAGAGTGCACTCTTTGCAAAGAGGGCACACTATTTTCAAAGAATGCACATTCTTTTTTCCCAAAGTACATACAAGCATGCACTATCAGGAAAGAGCATGTTGTCTTTGCAAACAGTGCACACTCTTTAGGAAGTGTGCAACCTCTTTGCAAATCATGCACACTATTATTTGCAACTGAAAAACAACAGTATTTTGTGGGGTTTTCCCTCATTTTAATGTGTTAATGACATGCAATGACATGGGACATGTTGAGATTTTCCAGGTCTTTGCAAATGACTGCCCGTCCCTAGTTGCCACCACTAAGAAAGCTGTAGAGTTCATTCACTAGGTTTCATAGTAGAATTTACAACAAAGAAAATGAAATACACATCTAAATCACAAACAGCCAGCCAAAAAATAGGAGTATAGCAGCACAGTGGGAGGAGGGAGGTAGGGACGTATACATATTTTGTCTTATGGAATTATTTCAATTGTTCTGCATGTGTGTGTGTTTTTTTTGTTTGTTTGTCTGTGTGTGCATTTCTATGTCTGTTTGTTATATGTGTGTGTATCTTGTGTGCATTTGTTTATCTGTGTGCTTTGGCTCTGTGTCTGTGAAAAGGAGAGCAAAGGAGAGGGGAGAGACAGTGTAAATGGAGTAATTCACTATCTGTTGAAGTATTAGTGTATTAAAGTTTCTATGTTGCAGAAGCTGGAACTCCACTCACAAAAATGCATGAGCCCCTGGAAAAAAATAACATTTGTATATCATCTATGTATAGCCGCCCCCAAAAGAGGCCAACAACTTGCAAATAGGTTTAAGGTACAGAAAAAAACAGTACAGGAGATAATGCTGATCATTGTGGTTCCCCATATTGCATTTAAAAAAAAACTCTTACAAGTCTGAGCTTGAAAAAAGTGACCAGATTACAACTGAAACCACATCACTATCAAAGGTCCAAATCCTGAAGCCGTCTACCACAGCTTAGGAACTACCTGTTTTACGTGGTTTTAACTTTTTTAAAAAAGTGTGTTAAAATGTTAATAAAATCATAGCTAAAATGATACACTTCTATGCAAATTCTATTTAAATAAAGGGTCTACCTATTATTTCCAAATGTAGGTTGAGAAGTTGAGACCTGAAGACTGAACCCATATTTTATTAATTCCTAAAAGTTAACTCCTGGGCCAGAAGTGGAGTAAAATTAACTCACATTTCTGTGGTTAGCGTTAGTCTATTGTATTATGCAAATGTGGTCCCGGAACTGGAGTTCCTGCATAAAGGGGATTTTTTTTTTTTTTTTTTGCTTACCCCTTTTTCAGCTTAGCTCAAGGCAAGTTATATTTAGGTACAGCAGTTTTTTTTCCTGTCTCCAGAGAGCTTGTTCAGGAGCTAATGGAAGATTAAGAAACTTGCTCAACATCACAAGGAACTGCAGTGGGATTTTAAATGGACCTCCCTGTTCTCAGCCTGCTGCTCTAATCATTAGGCTACTCCTCCACTTGGGCTTGGGTTTTTGGTATCTCAGATTCAACCCCAGATTCCAGGACTATGCTGGTATAGTGGAGGAGTGGTCTAGTGGTTAGAGCATTGGGCTTGCTATCCAGAGGTGGCCAGCTCAAATATCACTGCTGCTTCTTTAACCCTCAATTGCCACAGGTACCATTTTAGATTGTGAGTCCTCCAAGGACAGGAGGTACTACTGAAAAGGTATAAGCAAAATCCAAATAGATAAATAGTAACATATACTAGTCCTAGAAATGCAAGTTAAATTTACCTGTGACCTAGGAATTAAAGTCCAGAACTAAAAACATTGGAGTACATGAGGCAGAACCCTTGAATCATATGGATCCTGCCATGGAGTCATGATGGAGCAGGAATCTGCTCAGGGACCCCTCATCTACTTGCCTGCCTCCCTCCCACCTACAAGCTACCCAATCCACCTAATTACCCCCACCCACTCACTCACTAACTAGATTAATGAATGGGTGGGAGTGGGTTAGTGAGTGAGTAGGATTATTAGATCGGTGTGGGTTGCAGTTGTGTAGCTATAGGTGGGCCTGAGTGGGCACAGGCCCACCCATTTTTGGCTCAGGACACCTCACTCCCCTCTCTTCCTGTCCTCCACTGGTGGCCTGGTATCTACCCCTCTTTCTTACCCCCTTGTCCCTCCCTCCCTGGCGGCTGCAGCAATTCATTTTTGCTGCTTGCACCAGCCCTGCAGGCTTCCCTCCGCCACATCCCACCATTGCTGTCATCACTTTCTATTTCCTCACTAGCAGGATGAGGCAGAGGGAAGCCTGCTGGGCTGATGCAGGCAGTGAAAATGAATTGCTACAGCCGCTGGGGATGCCCCTGAGCTGGAAGGGATTGGAGGGGGGTACAGAGAGGACTAGCTTGGTCCACTGGTGGTGGAGGTGGGTGGTGGTGGTGGTGGTGGTGGGGGGGGAAATGGAGAGATGTTGGATGCAGGAGAGGGAAAGGGTTTTTTAAAACCCCGTATTTTATATATCTACCGGAGGTGGGGATAGAAGGGCCCATCCAAGTTAAAATACCAGGTCTGGCTACGCCACTGGTGGGTTGGTTTATTGAAGTAGGATAACTATGTGGGTGGGTGTGGGTGTGTTAGTGGATAGGGTTAGAGGCATCAGTTAGACTTAACTTCTTATAGTGTCTTTACCATTGTTTTAGCTCAACATTTGAAATAACGAAAGGTACTTATGTTTTGAACTTACTTTTGTCAACCTGTTTTTCTAAACTCCTGACGCATTTGCATACTTTTTGCTTACTGCATTATGAGTTAACTTTTTAACTCATGACTTAAAAAGATGTGCACTAAATTTTAGCACACAATTTTTTACACACACGGTATTGCCTTTTTGAGGGCAAGCTTACTCTTGCACCTGTTAAGGATAAACTGAGAAATTATTGCAGGTCTTAAAGAATAGGACCAAAACTGTACAAAACAATCTTACTTGAAATCGGTGGAAACCAGCTCAAAGGATTGTGCTGCCCTGAGCTAACTTTTGCTGTTTTCCTCCCTTCTTTGGTCCACTTTAAAAAATTGCCTACAGAAAAAGTACCTGCAGACACTTAAAACACCGCCTTTTTCTGTTGGTATTTTTTTATTTTAAACCATGGAAAACAACACGCATTGCAGCAATTGTGGATCTAACCCTGCTCTGAATTTGAGTAAAAGTACCCACATAGGGTGAGCAATTTTCAATTAGCCCCTTCACCTGTTTAAATATCTTTTGCAAACTGAATTCTGTATAGACATAGAGACAAAACAGGTGAAGTAAGTTAAGTAAGAGATGTGTTCTGTATCTAATACTGGGCCAGGCCAGCCCAACCTACGGAGAAATACTAGATTGTGAGTGGGGGAAAGGAGATCCAATGCAAAAGTTGCCTCAGGGTGCCATAGCCAGCCCTATGGATTGCCACACTTCATAGTATCAGGCATTTCTGTTTATTTATGTTCAACTATTTGTCATGATAATGAAAGAGTTCAATAAAATTAATAAATACGATACATAATCTTATATCCAATACTGAAAATATGTCCTAAGACAGAAAGTGCATCCATATAAAAACACACGGCCTGCATTCTTCAGCCTGTAAGGTTGCAGACACCTCATGTGATGCACTCTTCCCTCAGGACAGAGCAAAAATCCACAAATTGTGCATTTAACTATTCTAATTAAAAGTACCTGGCAGTGGAAGAAAGTCCCCTCACCAAGCTGCAAAGCCCAAGGCTTCGTTGGAGAAGATGAAAGCATGTTTAGACTTGCCCTTCTTCCCTCACTATGTCCATTGTCACTGTAGAACAGGCCCTACAATTGATGCAGATAATGGATGATGACAGACTGTCCCCACAGACCAGGAGTTACAGACAAATATATTGTTCATGCTGTCAACTTGAAAGGTAAATGCAGAGAGCACCAACCGGTCTGAATTGTTAGAAGCAGGCAGCAGCACAAGCACTGAAGTATGTTCTGGGTGGGGATGTGGGAGCAGGAACAAAATCAGATTTCTGTATTTTGGTATCAAAAAATCCTGACAGGAAAGATGAAAGGAATCCTCTGTACTCTTCTTCCTTGGAAGGGAGGGGAAATGATAGCGTGGTTACTGTGCACCAGTAGCTCCCCTCACTGGGAGCTGATAAAAGCTACATGGTCACACAGTCACCGTGAAGAGAACTCCATGCTGAAGCCACAGTTTGATTCCCTGCACCACTTCAACTGTGAATGAAAAGATGTTTAGATAATCAAGCAATGCCTATCTTGCATATTTATGTAATCTGCCTTCAGAAACTTACTGGAAAGGCAGCTATAAATTGCAAATTAAATTAAATGCAGAAAACAAAAGCATAAGGAGCCTTCAGAATTGGGGGCATCAACTCAAATTTTATTGGACAGACCTGACACGGTCCATGTTTTGGCAAGGCTGCCTGCTTCAGGGGTTTTGCAAAAGTTCACAGTTTCCAAAAAATGCAAAGGAGAAAGGATGCTCAATCTCAGGATGCTGAAAGACGTCAAAATTGCCATGAGTGCAGCTGGTTTCTTAATGTACTGCAGAACCACATGAATAAACAGCTGTGAACCGGCAGAGTAATACTTAGAAATTAAATAGCAGAGATACCAAGTTACAGAGTTCCAGGCTGAAGATTTTAGGAAGTCCTAGATCTCTGACCATCTCATTGATTTCAATGGACAGGATCAGGCACTACAAATACTACTACTACTACTTCTTAAAATTTCTAAAGCGCTACTAGGGTTACGCAGTGCTGTACAATTTAACAAAGAAGGACATTCCCTGCTCAAAGGAGCTTACAATCTAATGGACGAAATGTCAAGTTGGGGCAGTCTAGATTTCCTGAATAGAGGTATAATGGTTATGTGCCGAAGGCGACATTGAAGAGGTGGGCTTTGAGTAAGGATTTGAAGATGGGCAGGGAGGGGGCTTGGCGTATGGGCTCAGGGAGTTTATTCTACGCATAAGGTGAGGCGAGGCAGAAAGGGCGGAGCCTGGAGTTGGCGGTGGTGGAGAAGGGTACGGAGAGGAGAGATTTGGCCTGTGAGCGGAGGTTTCGGGTAGGAACGTAAGGGGAGATGAGAGTAGAGAGGTAATGAGGGGCTGCAGATCGAGTGCATTTGTAGGTAAGTAGGAGAAGCTTGAATTATATGCGGTACCTGATCGGAAGCCAGTGAAGTGACTTGAGGAGAGGAGTGATATGGGTATATCAGTCCAGACAGAAGATGAGATGTGCAGCAGAGTTCTGAACGGATTGAAGGGGGGATAGATGGCTAAGTGGGAGGCCAGTGAGGAGTAGGTTGCAGTAGTCAAGGCGAGAGGTAATGAGAGAGTGGATGAGAGTTTGGGTGGTGTGCTCAGAGAGGAAAGTGTGAATTTTACTGATGTTATAGAGAAAGAAGTGACAGGTCTTGGCTATCTGCTGGATATGCGCAGAGAAGGAGAGGGAGGAGTCGAAGATGACTCCGAGGTTGCGGGCAGATGAGATGGGGAGGATGAGGATGTTAACTGAAATAGAGAGTGGAGGGAGAGGAGAGGTGGGTTTGGGTGGAAAGACAACAAGCTCGGTCTTGGCCATGTTCAGTTTCAGGTGGTGGTTAGACATCCAGGCAGCAATGTCAGATAAACAGGCCGAAACTTTGGCCTGGGTTTCCGCAGTGATGTCTGGTGTGGAGAGATAGAGCTGCTTTGGGATATAAGTTCAAAAGCAGGGCTGGCATAAAGACTCCAGCAGGGATTCTCAACTCAGTCCTTGGGACACACCTAGCCATTCAGGTTTTCAGGATATCTGCAATGAATATGCATGAGATACATTTGAATGTACTACCTTCAATCTATGCAAATCTCTCTCATGCATATTCGTTGTGAGTATCCTCATAAGCTGACTGGCTAGGTGTGTCCCAAGGACTGGATTGAGAACTACTGAGCTAGAGTGAGCCTAGAGCTCCATGTCCAGGATGACGTGTGAGCCAGTCCTGGTTATGTCCAGTTGCACACAGGTTTCCATTTGCCTTTCCTTGGCAAGGTACAACTCGCTGTGTAATGGATCTTGAAACAAGTATGGAATGAATAACTAAATTGGAAGATTCTTCATCTATAGAGATTGATAATAAATCTGGTGAAGGCTTTGGATGGAATCTTAATATACCTAAATTCCATAAGACACTAGCAACAGGTGTCTAGCTTCAGCATCTCAGGATTCGTCTACAGTGATCGAAATGGGTACAATACTCTTCTGGTTCCCTACCTGACTTTTATATGAACAGTGCTTCCATTAAGAAGGAATCTCTATTTTATTGTAGTTTAATATTGACATTTGATCTTAGAGTAAAAAATCCCTGCTCTGATGCTTTTCATACTGTGTGATGTCAACTAACTTTTTTTGTTGTTGTTCTAAGCTTCAGGATGAGAAGATCACATTAACATCTACAGCCTCTAATTTTTCTTAATTTTGTTCCTCTTTCTCTCCATGATAAGGGCTAGTGGATTGTTTTATTTTTCTTTATGTATTTTGCTTTAGTACTTATTTCTGTTTTGCTTGATGTAATTATACAACACTAGTAAAAAAGGCCCGTTTCTGCCTGAAATGAAACGGGCGCTAGCAAGGGTTCCCCACTCCTTCCGTTGCTGTCTCCCTCTCTGTCCTCCGAGTCCCACACCCTCCTGTCGTCGGAGGCGGGCACGGGACTCCCTTCCCCTCCCCTTACGCGACTATCCCTGGTGGTCTAGAGGTACCTCTTCTGTCAGGGCAGGAAAGAAAGAGCCCCCTGTTTCCTGGTCGGAGCGCTGCTGCTAGCTGCCCTGCTGCATCCTGTGCGAGTCCGGCTCTCGGCGTTTCAAAATGGCCGCCGAGAGTTGACGTCTCGCGAGGCTGCTTCAATTCTTGGTGGCCATTTTGAAACGCTGAGAGCCGGACTTACACAGGATGCAGCAGGGCAGCTAGCAGCAGCGTTCCGGCCAGGAAAGCGGGGGCTCTTTCTTTCCTGGCCCGAGCGAAGAGGTACCTCTAGACCACCAGGGATAGTCGCGTAAGGGGAGGGGATGTGACAGGGGGGAGGGAAGGTGATGGGGGGAAGAGGGGCGACAGGGGGCGTGGCAATAGCGTGAAAGGGGTGTGGTGATGATGCAGAAGGGGCGGGGTGAGGGCATGAAAGGGGCGGGGTGAGGCCTTGAAATGGGCCGGGGCAAGTGTCCTCGTTTTATGAGGCTGTCTCATGGACCAAGCAGGGCAAGACCCTGCCCTGTCTAGAGGCCAGTATACTAGCAAATACCTTAATGTCTTGGTTCAACAAAGATATGGGATGATATGATCCCAACTGCTCCTCATCTCGGCCGGGCTTTGGCAACACAACGATCGTAGCATGCATCAGAGACCCAGTTTGCTGATTGGGCTACACAAGGCCTGGCACATATCTGCGAAAGGAGCAAACAACTGAACCCCTATAAAATTCAGCCCCCAATCCGTTCGTCCAGCCCAGGCGCCTTTGCTAATTTTAGTTTCTTTATTGCTTGTTAGATCTCAACCCCCTGAATAGGAGCATTCAGGCTTTCCAATTGTTCCGACGACAAAGCCGGCATATGGAGGCCTTCAAAGAAGGCCTCCCGCTCTTGCACATCACAATGGCCGGCACCATATAAGGACGTGTAAAAATCAACAAAGGCTCTCTGAATGTCCTCTCCCTTATAAACCAGAGTCCCCGACCGGGCCCTAATGCGCGTGATTCATTTTTAGCAGACCTGCTTCGAATCATCGTGGCCAGCAGCTTACCCGCCTTGTTTCCCCACTGATGTAAGTTGTACTTATAAAGTTGAACGTCCAGCAGGGCCCTTGGATTCAGCACCCCATTTATTTGCCTCTTAACCTTCTAATATTCATCTTTAGCACCCTGAGGGGCTCCTCTCAACACAATAGCTCGTGCCTCTTGAAGCTTCCCTAACAACCTAATAAGTTCCCCATCTCTCTCCCTGCGAGTACGACTGGCATATATGCAATAATTTTCCCCCTCATCATCGCCTTACCGGCCTCCCAGAACGTTACGAGATCTACCTCTGTTTATTGTCCTGCAAGAAGTTCCTCCACTCTTCCCCTAAATGCTCACGAAAGTTAAGATCTTGATATAATGCAGGATTCATCCGCCATGCAGCAGCACTCAGTCCCTTAAACAATCCCATGTCCACCAATACCAGGTTGTGATCTGATACTACACCTGCATCTATGCCTGCCACCCGCACCGAAGATAGCATCGAGGGAGAGAGCAACACATAATCCAGCCGGGCATAGACTTTGTGAACATGTGAGTAAAAAGTGTAGTCATGAACATCAGGGTTAAGCACACGCCAGACATCCAGCAGGCCCAGTTCACGCATTAGAAAATTCACACCCTCCCTTCAGCTCCTTTGGCCTTAGGTTTGGGAGGACTACAATCAATGAGCGAATTTACTGTGATGTTAAAATCTCCCCCAACTATCAGCTTATATTCATTCAACGGGGCCAGAAACACTAAGACAGTGGAAAAAAATGTATGGGAGTACACATTTGGGGCATAGATTGAGCACAGAGCCACCTTCAGTCCCTGGATAGCCCCCAGCCAAATCACAAAACGTCCCTCAGGATCCTGTATGACACTGTGCTTAGTACAGTCAAGGGATTTATGAATGAGAATAGCCACTCCCTGTTGTCTATTATTATATGAAGCAAAAGCTAGCTCACCCACCTAGTTCTTTTTCAGTTTACATGTTCAGAGTAGGAAAGGTGTGTCTCCTGAAGGAATAAAACATCTACCTTCATGCGTCTGCTATAGCTAAGAATTTTCATACGTTTGACCGGCAAGTGTATGCCATCAACGTTTAGGGTGGCCACCCGTAAGCTACCAAACATTCCACCCAATCATAAGAGTGTCTGAAAGAATAAATGTATATGTTACCCTCCTGGGGGCGGCATCCCAGCCAATCCCCCCCCCCCCCTCAGAAGAAACACATAAGAGCCCCTTTTATGCCATTGTAAAGAGCCACACTATCCCGGACACAGGAATCATTAAACCCCCCCTTCCACCCTCCTCCCCACAACCATACTCATCCCTCATCACCTGAAGCAACCCCCTCAAGCCCCACAGACAACCCGCTCGTTCACATACACACCCCGAGTAGCCAACTCACCTACCATATTCCCCATCAACATCCAAAACACACTAACAACCAGCATACACACTCTCCCCAACTCCCTTCCCTCCCCACCTTCCATTTCTAACTCCAGATCCCCAAAGCCACAATGGCTCTATATAGGCCCCTTTCCAAAGCTCCCTCCTCCCTCCCCTCTGCAACCCACCGCTGAAAAAGTCCACAGTAATCTGTAAAACATCTCAGCATTAGAAACAGAGTCAAACAGTAACACCAATGAAAAGGAAAAAAGAATCTGCATATCTTAGTCGATCATAGTTGCAGGCAGGTACACAGCCAAAGATCTCAGACTCATCCGTCCTGCACCTCAGGCCAACGGTGCAGGAACTCCGTGGTTTGTCCTACAAATGGATGAGCACATAACGCCTTTCACATCAAATCTCCCAAGCTGTAGCAGCTACCAAGGTTAGGCAGATTGAGATAATTTGTCCACAAACGCCCGCAATTCCTCTACCCTGGTAAGAGTCACTGTGCGGTTATCGTGGGTGATGCGGACCTGAGCTGGGTATTGGAAGGCAAACTTTATTCATCTAGAAAATAGCTGGGAACAGTATGGCGCCAACAACTTGCGCTGTTCTGCCACGCGTGCTAAGAAGTCTTGGAACAACAGCAACCAAGCTCCTTTGTACTCCAAAGAATGCTGTTTCCTGAAAAGTTCTAGCAGTTTAGCTTCGATTGGGTAGTTAAGGAAACGCACAATTATCGACCTTGGTTTTGTAGCGTTCTCTCTGTTAGCTCCGATCCGGTGTATTCGCTCCATGTGAACCGGGCCTGCATCAGAGTGGAATCCCAGAGCTTGCGGCAGCCATCTTTCAGCTAGCTCCATGAGAGCTGAATCAGGTACATCTTCCGGAACACCGATGATTTGTCAGTTTTTCCTCCTGCCCCTATTTTCTTGATCCTCCACTTTGTCAGGCAGAGCATGCATCTGCGCTTCCCAAGCACTCAGTCTGCCCAACATCGATTCTGACCGATCCTCCTGGGCGGATACACGTTCTTCCAGATGCTGGATTCTCAGCGCGTGTCCCGCCACAGAGTCTTTTAGCTCTTCCATGCTAGCATGCAGTTTTGCCAATTTGTCGTTGAGTAACTGGGATAAGTGTCTCATGGACACCTGAACAGTGTCGTCGGAAAGGGCCAGCTGCAATTCCGCTGGTGAGGCAGGCGACACCATCTTTTTTGGAGTGGGTGCAGCTTTATCCCGCCCTGTTCGTGCAGCCTTAGCCGGCAAACCCCAGAAATCTAGGTGTTTCCTCTCACCAAAAGGGTCCAGTCATCTGTCCCAGCTTGTGGTATTAATGTATCTCTCACTTCCATAGAAATTTAGGCTTGAGAATGGTATAATAGCAGTTTAAATCATCAGGGGAGAGGGGAGCCGAGCCAGAGACGTCCGCTCAGGTCGCTGCCATCATGTGACCCCCCCGGATAGTTCCTTTGTAAACCATAGTGAATTTCTAGACATCTTGACCTTTTTAGTGGTAAATGGAGCAATTTTGTCTAGTATGGCTTTCACCTTGGTAACCCAGTGGGATTTAGTCAAACTATATGTAGATGAGATAGTTAGCTCAGACCAGAAAGTGACCTTGTTGCTTTTACCTGTGGTAGAGATGAGTTTGGAGGACTTGTGCCTGGTTAAACTTGACATACAATTATCAATGGTGAAATCCAGTTGGAAGTGGTAACACCAGGGTACTGGCTTCCATTTGAATGAACTGATCAAGCTATTAGGATAAAACGTCATGAAGTCTGACATATGGTCTTTTTCATGAGTTGCACCCTCGGAGAATGTAGTTAGTTCGCAGTCCTTCAGGAATGATTTGAAGTTGTGGACATTGGTGTCTGCATTTTCCAAGTGTAGGTTTAAGTCTCCAAGGAAGACAATCCTAGAAAATTGGGACATGGCAGAGGAAGTAATCTCTACAAGTCGAGATTCTGCCTTGGACCAAGCTCCCAAAGGATGGTAAATGAGGAACAAGGTGATTTGATTTGCCTCTTTTGAATCATTGCAGAATTTGAACAGCAATGCCTAATTGACCAATTTACATGCTGATCTTGGATCCACGCCCAAATTTGGGTGACCTATACAGAATCCAGAGGCTGGTGTGTTGCATGTCTCTGGCAGGATATTTTCACTGTCTGTTTTGTTTAGGTTTGTAGATATGAGGAGGGAGGCATTATATTCCTTTTTTGGGGGAAAACAATATGAGCAACATTTAGCCTTTTCTTATCAGATCCTGGGATTTTTTTCCCCCAGCAATTGTTATTGTCTCAGCTATGTCTTGTAGATTATTGTGCAGAGTTTAAATTGAACCTAGGCCATAACCAGTAACCAATTAAATATAAGAAAGAGTGGAGTTACACTACTGAATTTTGAGACTGCATAAATCAGCTGAACAGCGTTCTGCATAGTTTGCATTTTTTTTCTTAATTAGAAATGCAGAATGGACTAAATACACTAGATTGTGATACTCCATCATTGACAGAATAAGAACTTGGACCATAAGTCGAAAAGTAGTATGGCCCTGGCAATCTCCAATTCCATCAGCCATTCGAGGTGCTGGAGTTTGTAGGGAGACCAAACCCTCCCCCCTCCCCCCCTCCCCCACGGCTGTGACACTGCAGTCCACTAGAAACCAGCAACTCATTACACTGTAGGCTACCAAACTCATAGCAGTTATTTTCAGTTGCTAGTCACCTAAGCTAGATTTATCTGTGGCCTCCAGCCCAAATTGACCAATAATCCCTTTAAATACTGGAGCGTGCATGTCTGGTTGTGGTTTTTTTTTTTCAGCGAAGATAGCACCAAAATATGTCCAAAATAGAAGTTATAAGTACATAAGTAATGCCACACTGGGAAAAGACCAAGGGTCCATCGAGCCCAGCATCCTGTCCAAGACAGCGGCCAATCCAGGCCAAGGGCACCTGGCAAGCTTCCCAAACGTACAAACATTCTATACATGTTATTCCTGGAATTGTGGATTTTTCCCAAGTCCATTTAGTAGTGGTTTATGGACTTGTCCATTAGGAAACCGTCTAAGCCCTTTATAAACTCTGCTAAGCTAACCGCCTTCACCACGTTCTCTGGCAACGAATTCCAAAGTTTAATTATGCGTTGGGTGAAGAAAAAGTTTCTCCGATTTGTTTTAAATTTACTACACTGTAGTTTCATTGCATGCCTCCTAGTCCTAGTATTTTTGGAAAGCGTGAACACTACTACTACTACTTATCATTTCTATAATGCTACTAGACGTACGCAGCGCTGTACACTTGAACATGAAGAGACAGTCCCTGCTCGACAGAGCTTACAATCTAATTAGGACAGACAAACAGGACAAACAAGAGATAAGGGAATATTAAGGTGAGGATGATAAAATAAGGGTTCTGAACAAATGACTAAGGGTTAGGAGTTAAAAGCAGCATCAAAAAGCTTCACATCCACCTGTTCCACTCCACTCATTATTTTATATACCTCTATCATGTTTCCCCTCAGCCGTCTCTTCTCCAAGCTGAAAAGCCCTAGCCTTCTTAGTCTTTCTTCATAGGGAAGTCGTCCCATCCCCGCTATCATTTTAGTCGCCCTTCGCTGCACCTTTTCCAATTCTACTATATCTTTCTTGAGATGCGGCGACCAGAATTGAACACACTTCTGAAGGTGCAGTCGCACCATGGAGTGACACAACAGCATTATAACATTCTCACACCCGTTTTCCATACCTAACCTAATAATTCCCAACATTCTATTCGCTCTCCTAGCCGCAGCAGCACACTGAGTAGAAGGTTTCAGTGTATTATCGACGACGACACCTAGATCCCTTTCTTGGTCCATAACTCCTAACGTGGAACCTTGCATGACATAGTTATAATTCGGGTTCTTTTTTTCCACATGCATCACCTTGCACTTGCTCACATTAAACGTCATCTGCCATTTAGTCGCCCAATCTCCCAGTCTCGTAAGGTCCTTCTGTAATTTTTCACAATCCTGTCGCGAGTTAACGACTTTGAATAACTTTGTGTCATCAGCAAATTTAATTACCTCGCTAGTTACTCCCATCTCTAAATCATTTATAAATATATTAAAAAGCAGCGGTCCTAGCACAGACCCCTGAGGAACCCCACTAATTACCCTTCTCCATTGTGAATACTGCCCATTTAACCCCACTCTCTGTTTCCTATCCTTCAACCAGTTTTTAATCCACAATAGGACATTTCCTCCTATCCCTTGATCCTCCAATTTCCTCTGTAGCCTTTCATGAGGTACCTTGTCAAATGCCTTTTGAAAATCCAGATACACAATATCAACTGGCTCCCCTTTGTCCACATGTTTGTTTACTCCTTCAAAGAATTGAAGTAAATTGGTCAGGCAAGATTTCCCCACACAAAAGCCGTGCTGACTTGGTATCAATAATCCATGTCCTTGGATGTGCTCTGTAATTTTGCTTTTGATAATAGCCTCTACCATAACTAGTGTTCAGACAGCAGGAGAGACACCTCCCTCCAGTCTAGAAAGAATGAGTTCCTTCTCCTTCCCTCTTGAGATGCAGATAAGATCACAGCCCCCTTGGCTTTTCTTCAGGGATCACCTCTCCCCCTTTTTATACCATTGTCCTTTAATGTAGGGAAACAGCAGAACCCCCATACAAGCTGGAATGTCACCCTGTGTGACACACCCCTGGTGCCTCCACCCCACCTACAGTGCCGTGGAGGGGCATAATCGAACGGCGCCGGCCATCTATATGGCCGGCTCCGTAAAGCGGCGTCCCAATCATATTATCAAAATAAAATAGCTGGCTATCTTTTGTTTCGATAATACGGTCGGAGCCGGCCAAATCTCAGCATTTGGGCCGGCCTTAGAGATGGCCGGCATTGGTTTCCGGTGATAATGGAAACTAATGCCGGCGATCTCAAACCCGGCCAAATCCAAGGTATTTGGTCGTGGGAGGAGCCAGCATTTGTAGTGCACTGGTCCCCCTGACATGCCAGGACACCAACCGGGCACCCTAGGGGGCACTGCAGTGGACTTCAAAACTTACTCCCAGGTGCATAGCTCCCTTACCTTGGGTGCTGAGTCCCCCAACCCCCCCCCCAAAAAAAAAACCCACTCCCCACAACTGTACACCACTACCATAGCCCTAAGGGGTGAAAGGGGGCACCTACATGTGGGTATAGTGGGTTTTGGGTGGATTTTGAAGGGCTCACATTTACCAGCACAAGTGTAACAGGTAGGGGAGGATGGGCCTGGGTCCGCCTGCCTGAAGTGCACTGCACCCACTAAAACTGCTCCAGGGACCTGCATACTGCTGTGATGGTCCTGAGTATGACATTTCAGGCTGGCATAGAGGCTGGCAAAAAAACATTTTTTAAATTTTTTTTTTAGGGTGGGAGGGGGTTGGTGACCACTGGGGGAGTAAGGGGAGTTAGCATATCTGGATTTAAAAAAAGGTTTGGACAAGTTCCTGGAGGAAAAGTTCATTGTCTGCTATTGAGACAGACATGGGGCAACCACTGCTTGCCCTGGCATTGGTAGCATGGAATGTTGCTACTTTTGGGGATTCCGGAATGTTGCCACTATTTGCGTACGCCTTGTAGCGCTATAGTAGTAGTAGTAGTAGTAGTAGTAGTAGTAGTAGTTTCTGCCAGGTACTTGTGACCTGGCTTGGCCACTGTTGGAAACAGGATACTGGGCTAGATGGACCACTGGTCTGACCCAGTATGGCTATTCGCATGTTAACCCTTGGTCTGACCCTGTACAGCAACTCTTACGTTCTTATTTCGGGTTGCTAGTTTTCTTCAAATTTGCCCAACAGGTTTATCTAGTCCTGAGTTTACCACTTGCATGCAGGGGCTTGTAGTCTTGTTTTTCAGTGAATGCAATTGGGAAGTCATGTCTAAAAGTTCATACATACAAGGCAATCTAAGACAGGGTCAACGGTGTTGGGCAATCTGGATTCAACTGGCTACCCCAAGCACAGCATCATCAATCTGTTCTATTATAGTGAAGCATTTACATACTCATAAATCAACAATTTAATCAAAGCAATCTATAAAATGGTAACTTTTCTTTGTTCAAGTACGTCAGGGATTCTTAACCAGCGGTGCCCATGCCCGCAAGGGGATAAAAGACAAGGTCAAACAGGGTGTTGACAAGTGTTTTACAATATGAGGCAATTTATTGAAACTTCCTAGACAGAGTGAAGGCAGTTAAGACAGTTTTCACAGGAATTTGTCCAGGTAACTTAATAGCTGGGCAAATTTCTGGGGCTGAAATCTTAATTTAGCATTCACACAGCTACGTTATTCAACATCATGATGTACAATTGATGTAGCATTGTAGCTTAAAGTGTGACTCCTTTGGTAATATAACTGTGCAATACTGTAATTTTAGCAACATGTTAGCAGTTAGCGCTGTTATCTGTTAACAGCAACCTATGTAGCTGTCACTCATTAGTGGCCATGTAGGAAGGGGTTACAAGGGTCTCATTGATCTTAAGTTAAAGAGGCAGTGGCGAGGCTAGGTGGGGTGCTACCCAAACAGAGTTCTGCCGGCACTGGTGCCTATTTTACGGAAGTCCGCTTTCGCTCCCCCCACGCCATCAACCTGGCTCCGCTTCTGTAAAGAGGTGCAGGAACCAAAAAGGTTAAGAACCCATGAGCTTGTGAGTTAAAGGCTGAATAAGATGTGTATTGAGGGCAAATAAGTCTTGCAGCTGGGCATTGAGTCTTGAAAGTCCTCAATCCACCACTCATCATATTCTTTCTCCAACACGTACACCAGCTACTTGGAGGAATTGCTATCTGCTACCAGAACCACAGACTTTTGCTCTCTTTCTTAGTTAACTTTTTTTTTTTGTAAACAAAGAATGGAGAGAGAGAGAGAAAATTACCTCTGTCTTCCTGTACAAACCCAATATTTAGGGGCATGAAATTAATCTATGGTAGAGAGTAAAAATATATATGCTGTAACCCCTAAGCATCCCAACCCAAAAAAATACAGAGAGTGATTTTTGCATAGAGAATGCACTGATCATTTTGGTCCATATTCACAGTTATCTATATATAAAGCCAGAAATGCATGTGATATCAGTTTATAGGGTGCCATGTGTGGTATAATCCCATGTTATGCCTTATGATGAATGATTTGGTTTATATGGGACAAATTATGTTCACTTATGGGTCAATATTCAGAGAACTTAGGAGATTCGCACTGGCCAAATCACATCGCTGAGGCCCTTCTCACAGCCTTGGATAGCACACTTCACAGTGGCTTTGAAAATAGGAAAGCCGCTCTTGCTGTCTCCTTGGAACTTAGAGGTTGGGAGCTATTTTTATTTTATTCATTTTTTAAGAATTTATATCCTGCTTTAACCAAAATGGGTTACAATTACACATACATAATTAAAAAGTATACACTTACAATTAATAATAGATTATACTTTTTACAAAATTGTATCCATCAAAGGGAAATCTTATCTCTCTAAAAATGTTTTCACAAAATAGTGAGGCTTCAACAATCTTTTACACAGAGGGGCATTTTCGATATGTCTAAATCCAACTTAGGACGTTTTGCTGAAAACTTACAAAAATCAAGTAGTAAAAATGACCATTTTCAAACTAGAGAAATGTCTTTTTTCTTTGGAAATTCCTAGAAGTTGTTGTGCTTATCTTTTTGGACCACTGTCAAAAAAAAAAAATCCAAGTGCAAAATGCACAAAATCAAGCCATTGGGATGTAGGAGAAGTTAGTCTTCCTAGTAGACTGACTACACTGGCATCCCAGCAGAGCAGTGGGGCACCCTAGGGAGCACTGCAGTGGACTTCACATAAAAGGTCCTAGGTACAGATCTCACCATTACCCCCTTATATTGTATTGTGAGCTCTTCAAAACCCATGAAAAACCTACTGCACCCAACTGTACACCACTACAATAGCCCTTATGGCTGCAGGTGTCACCTATACAGTAGTTTTTTTTTTTTTGGGGGGGGGGGGGCTGACACGTTCCACTACAAGTGTAATATTTTTTTTGGTACATTTGTACCCCACGCTTTCCCACTCATGGCAGGCTCAATGCAGCTTGCATGGGGCAATGGAGGGTTAAGTGACTTGCCCAGAGTCACAAGGAGCTGCCTGTGCTGGGAATCAAACTCAGTTCCTCATAATACTTAAAGTGGATTATGGGCCTGGGTCATCCTCTCTACATTGCGCTGCACCAACCACTAGGCTATTCCAGGAACCTGCTTCTGCTCTTATAGGACTGGCCATAACATCTGAAGCTGTCATAGAGGCAGTAGCGTACCAAGGGTGGGGTGGTGGAGGCGGTCTGACCCAGGTGCAGGCAGCAAGGAGGTGCATGGAAAAGTCATGTGGCTGTCGGCTCTGCCAGTTCTCTGCCCCCTCTGATGTTACTTCCTGTTCTGGGGCAGGGGACCGGCAGAGTCGACCACCGTATGACTGCTCTGCCACCCCCAGTATGTACTTATGATGCGCTTTGGGGGAGGTGGGTGATGTGCTCCAGGAAGGGAGGTGGCTGATGCACTTTTGGGGGAGGGGGAGTGATGCACCGAGGGGGGTGATGCGCCAGGGAAGCATAGCAGCCACCCACCCCAGGTGGCAGCCATCCTTGCATAGAGGCTGATATGTACTGCTTCATTTTTTCATTTACACCTTTGTGGAGTGGGAGGTGGTCAGAGATCACTGAAGGAGTGAGGGGGTATCATTCCTTTATTCCTGCAGTGGTCATCTGGTCATTTAGGGCACTTTTTGTGGCTTATTCACTAATAGAACAGGTCTAGACCAAAACGTCCAACTTATAGCCCTGGATGTTTTTGTTTTGTTCCATTATGGCAGAAAAACATCCAAGTGTTAGGAACACCCAGATCCCACCATTAACATGCCCCTGACACGCCCCCTTGTGATTTGAATGCACTTCTGACAGACTTCATAAAAAATCGTCTAAAAATAGGTTTAGAAAATACCGATTTGGATGTTTTTTGTGTGAAAAATGTCCAAATGCAGATTTATGCCAAATTTTTGGATGTTTTTTTCTCTTTTGAAAATGAGCCCCATAATATCTTAAATACCCAGGAAGCTTATTCCACATTGAAGGTGCCGCACTAGAGAAAGTGTGGTTCCAGGTCTCAACAGCATGATATGCTGCAGCCGACGGACAACACAATTACGCTGTAGCAGATGGACTACCAAACTCGATGGATCACGGGCGCAGAATAAGTGTGCACTGCATGCTGCAGTCAGTTCACAGTACTTACCATGTGCTGTCACTTGTGTAGTTAGTGTGGGTCCATTTACCACCTCCTGAATAGCAGTGCATTTTTTCCAGCAAAAAAGGTGCCGTAATCAAATGCCAGGCCACCCTTCAGGTGTGGGGTGATCGCTGAGGGACCCACCCCACAATAGCCAGGTCCCCTGCAACCAATCACAGAATCTATCACAAGGCAGAATTGGTGTTTAGAGCCTGAGCTCTTTCATTAAAACTTAGGGTCCATGGGTCAATTTTAGCAGACAATGGAAAAGGTGTCATTACTCAGTACCCCCAAGTACGCCCTCAAAAAAAAGCCCTGCTCAATAGGAGGTACTAAGTGCATCCACACTAATTGCAACCAGAGTTAATGCACACTAAAGAACATTTTAGTGTGGTAACTGAAGAGCATATGCTGGGCTCACCCCTAATAATTACTGTGCAGTCTTTGCACTTAAGTACATAAGTAATGCCACACTGGGAAAATACCAAGGGTCCATCAAGCCCAGCATCCTGTCCGTGACAGCAGCCAATCCAGGCCAAGGGCACCTGGCGAGCTTCCCAAACGTACAAACATTCTATACATGTTATTCCTGGAATTGTGGATTTTTCCCAAGTCCATTTAGTAGTGGTTTATGGACTTGTCCTTTAGGAAACCATCTAACCCCTTTTTAAACTCTGCTAAGCTAACCGCCTTCACCACGTTCTCTGGCAATGAATTCCAGAGTTTAATTATGCGTTGGGTGAAGAAAAAGTTTCTCCGATTTGTTTTAAATTTACTACACTGTAGTTTCATTGCATGCCCCCTAGTCCTAGTATTTTTGGAAAGCGTGAACAGACGCTTCACATCCACCTGTTCCACTCCACTCATTATTTTATATACCTCTATCATGTCTCCCCTCATCCGTCTCTTCTCCAAGCTGAAAAGCCCTAGCCTCCTTAGTCTTTCTTCATAGGGAAGTCGTCCCATCCCTGCTATCATTTTAGTCGCCCTTCGATGCACCTTTTTGAATTCTACTATATCTTTCTTGAGATGCGGCGACCAGAATTGAACACAATACTCAAGGTGCGGTCGCACCATTGAGCGATACAACGGCATTATAACATCCTCACACCTGTTTTCCATACATTTCCTAATAATACCCAACATTCTATTCACTTTCCTAGCCACAGCAGCACACTGAGCAGAAGGTTTCAGTGTATTTTCGACGACGACGACACCCAGATCCCTTTCTTGGTCCATAACTCCTAACGTGGAACCTTGCATGACGTAGCTATAATTCGGGTTCTTTTTTCCCACATGCATCACCTTGCACTTGCTCACATTAAACGTCATCTGCCATTTAGCCTCCCAGTGTCCCAGTCTCGTAAGGTACTTCTGTAAGTTTTCACAATCCTGTCGTGAGTTAACGACTTTGAATAACTTTGTGCCATCAGCAAATTTAATTACCTCGCTAGTTACTCCCATCTCTAAATCATTTATAAATATATTAAAAAGCAGCGGTCCTAGCACAGACCCCTGAGGAACCCCACTAACTACCCTTCTCCATTGTGAATACTGCCCATTTAACCCCACTCTCTGTTTCCTATCCTTCAACCAGTTTTTAATCCACAATAGGACATTTCCTCCTATCCCACGACCCTCCAATTTCCTCTGTAGCCTTTCGTGAGGTACCTTGTCAAACGCCTTTTGAAAATCCAGATACACAATATCAACCGGCTCCCCTTTGTCCACATGTTTGTTTACTCCTTCAAAGAATTGAAGTAAATTGGTCAGGCAAGATTTCCCCACACAAAAGCCGTGCTGACTTGGTATCAGTAATCCATGTCCTTGGATGTGCTCTGTAATTTTGTTTTTGATAATAGCCTCTACCATTTTCCCCAGCACCGACGTCAAACTCACCGGTCTATAATTTCTCGGATCTCCCCTGGAACCTTTTTAAAAAATCGGCGTTACATTGGCCACCCTCCAATCTTCCTGTACCACGCTCGATTTTAAGGATAAATTGCATATCACTAACAGTAGCTCTGCAAGCTCATTTTCAATTCTAACAGTACTCTAGGATGAATACCATCCGGTACAGGAGATTTGCTACTATTCAGTTTGCTGAACTGCCCCATTACATCCTCCAGGTTGCCACTGTTTGGGTTTCTGCCAGGTACTTATGACCTGGCTTGACCACTGTTGGAAACAGGATAAAGGGCTAGATGGACCATTAGTCTGAACCAGTATGGCTATTCTTATGTTCTTATGAGATGTAAGTATGGGAATTTAAATGCTCATTGTTCAGGTGCCTAGGTTTGGTCCAAGGCTAAAGAAAATAAAGAAAATGTTTTAAAATCTGAAAGCTTCTCTCATTCAGCCCTTCCCCACCATCCCTGAGCTAAGAAAGATAGGGTGGTGCTGCTACTGTACTGTTCACTATTAGAAACTGATGCTTGCACCACCCAGATATATTTACAGCAAACACTCCAGCAGCATGTTGACATGAAAGCTCACAAGAGAAAAAAAATGGAGCAATCACTGAAGGAAATACTTGTAATAGTAAAACCAGCAGAAAGAGAAACAGATAAAAAGGCAGGAGTGCTGATGCTGGGTGGGGGAGGGGAGGGGCAGGCAGTTCTATATTCCAGTACTGTGGTTTTAGTTGTTCTGCAGCTGTACTGTACACATCTGTAAGATTGTGAAACATACTGTAATCTCAGTCTGTCACTCAGCAGAAACCTGAGAACACCTCCCAGCCCTGGCATCTACCTTCCCAGTTCCAGGCTTTAACCTTTCACATTGATTGACATGACAGAGTCAAACCATTGTAACCAAATGCTGACACGTTGCAAAGAGGATCAAATTAAGAACAGAAAACACTAGGGACCATAACTCATAAAATCATTTCTTCTCCCACCAGGGTTACAATGATGAAAGAGCCCTTTTGGTAATTTGATGCTGGGGTACCTAGTCTGTCCCATCCAGGGAGCACATAGAAGGAAAATTAGAACAGTCACAGGAAACCCCAGAATATTCTGATTACCACCAGGGAATAATAGCAATGTGCTTCCACTTCATCTTCAAAGCTGCAACAAGTTTAGTGCCATATGTGATGTAAGATTGGACCCTTATCTAATCGTTGTCAGAACAATGCTTTATTTGTTAAAAGGGAATTCCTCTGGGACACAGAGCCAGCCACTACTAGGACTGGATACCTCTGGGGGAAAGACACAGGGAGACAAGCCTGTCCCCTCTAGAACTGGAGGGCCCCAGGATACAGAGTCTGTCACCTTTGGGACCGAAAGGCTCATGAAATAGGCATGGGAACACAACTGGGACTTGGAAGATGGGCACAAGGTCACAGCCACCTCTAGGAGACTCAGGGGACTGGCACAGGAATAAAAAGTCAGTCACCTCTAGCCCTGGAGGATTCAGAGCCTGTTGCCTTTAGCATTGGAGGCTACAATGTGACTCAAAAGTCTGATGCCCATGCTTTTATTACCAGAAGGGGGAAAAAAAAAAAAAAAAAAGCTGCAGGCATGCATGCCATAACACTTCTCCTCTCCCATCTTGTCTGGACCCCCCAACAGCCGTGGCATCTAGTGGCACCCCCCAACATTATCTGATCCAACCCAAAAATAAAATAAGACATTTTATAAGACATCCTGGCCATGGGGAGGGAGGGGGCAGGGTGCCACCATTTTGAGAATAACAGTGCAGGAGGCAGGAGCGAGTGGGCATCGCTCCAGCCTCATTAAGAGGTATGGGGTCTGGGGGGGACTGGATGAGGGTCATCAGACTGAGGAAAGATGATTCATTAAAATACAATAAACCATAGACACCAGAGACTTGTTTTTTGTTCTTCACATGTGAAGACAGGTCAGGTAGGGGGTGGGAGAGAAGAGTGCCACTGGACACTGGGGATTTTTTTTTAGTCAGGGAATGTAGGGGTAATGGGTAGGAGGTGCCCTAGACACCAGGGGCCAGTATTCAGACCATGGGAGGTAGCCGGGCTGCCTCCCACAGTCAGCGCTGAGCCCAGATATTCAATGCTGAGCTGTTTCCGGTGACTGGCATTGAATATCTGCAGCAGCGTAGCCAGATACCCAATTTTGGGTGGGCCTGAGCACAAAATGGGTGGGCAGAAGAGCTCCGCCCTGTCTCACAAGTGATTTGGTCTCTCCCTCTCTCGCCTGCATGCCATATGGTCTCTCAAGCATCCGTCCTCACCCTCATACCTTTTAAAAAGCAGATTTTCACTGGCAGCAAGCAGCAACAAATACACACTGCTCATGTTGGCCCCACAGCCTTACCTCTGATGCAACTTCCTGTTTCCGCATAGGCAGGAATACATCAGAGTGAAGGCTGGTATGCAGGAGGGACAGTTTTGGGGAGTTTTCAGCTGGTGGGGCTTGGGGATCCTTGACAGCCACATCATAGATTTGCTGCTACTAGGTGGGCCTGAGCCCAAAGTGGGTGGGCCTGGGCCCATCTGGGCCCACCATTGGCTACGCCACTAAAATATCTGGTTTAATTTTGGCAGTTTCCAACTTAACCGGCCAAGCCAATATTCAGCGCTGGCCAGTTAAGTTGGAACTGGCCAAAGATATACCACCTATTCACACAGCCAAATATGGCCACCAAACGTAGCCAGCAATACACCAAAAATCGGTGGATAGCCAATTATATCGCATGATATAAAAGGCTATCTTCTAGGCGCTAACTGGGTACATTCAGGAGGAGACAGCCAGCCATTTCCCACTGATTATCACAGGGTAGCCAGCTAAGTACCATTTAACTGGCTATTTAACCCAGCTAAGTGCCATTTAACCCATCTCCAACCATATGATGGTGGCAACATAGCACTCGGGACTAACAGATATATTACATGTCACATCAAACAGTTGAACAGAAAATTATAGCTTACTGCTCAGGTGTTTTGCAGTATCATGGTTCCACAGGGTGGTGGTTCAAATGTTTCCTCTGATTAAGAGGTTAAAGGAAGTTTCTGTATGATAAAGTAACAGCATTGAAACAGATATTTTTGGAGGGCTAATTGAGGGTGACAGAATTTTTCTCTCAATTACTTTCTTTATGGGAGCAGGAACGAGACTTGAAAATATGAGCAGTGAATATAGATGGCCCAGGTAGCAGATGCTGCCACTTGATCAGTTAACCTGACTGGAGCCATACCTACATTTTCAGAAACATTATCCAGATAATGCTACTGAAAATCTCTACAGTCTGTCCCAGTGCTATACTGATAGCATCAAGGCAGCCCAGAGATGGAGAATGGGCAGAGCCAGGAGTTACCTGGAAACCAGTGATATTCAGTGGCGGTATTTGGATCAGTGATGTAGCTACGGGTAGGCCCAGGCGGGTACAGGCTCACCTACTTTGAGGTGAGGCCCACCAAGCAGCAGAACAGCTGGTTTGTGGCTGTTAGAGATCCCCCAAATCTGGCCAGCTGAAGACTCCCGGCGATCCGGTGTCTCTTTTAAATCCTTCAGTGCTGGACCAGCAGTGAGCAGTGATTCAGACCCGCTGCTCATGCCGTCCCTGAGCCTTTCCTTTGGCACAACTTCCTGGTCCTGTGAACAGGCAGTTATGTCAGAGGGAAGACTCAAGGCTGGCGCAAGCAGCTGATATGAGTCGCTGCTCGCTGCCAGCCCAGCAATGAAGGATTTAAAAGAGTGGGGTTGGGGGGAGTGAAGAACCACTGAGCTACCACAGCAGCCTGGTGCTAGTTCCCACCCCCTGCGTGTGCCATTTCCAGTGCTATAAAAACATTTTATTTTTGTAGTGCCAGTGTGTATCAGGCGGTAATCAGGCAGTGCCGCGTGCTGCCTGGTTACCGCTGGGGTAGCGTGAGAGCCCTTACCACCACATCAATGGGTGGTGGTAAGTGCTCCCAACCGAAATGGTCGCATAGCAAGTGCTTCACTTGCCGCACGTTTATTTCTTAAAAAATTAAAAACCTGATGCGGTAAAAGGGGCCCTCAGCGCATGTCAAAAACAAGTGCCGGTGCCAGCACAGGCCCCCTTTTGCCGCAGCTTTGTAAAAGGACCCCTCGGCGCTGTCCAGACTGCCGCTGGCAATACCCCTGGAAATTCAGTGTTGGGTCATGTCCGGCTTCTGGCATTGAATTTCTGGGTATACACAGGTCGTGAAAACTAGCTGGTTATGTGCGACATTCAGCACTTAAGCAGATATGATGAACCACATAAAGATGGGATTGTGTATTATGTGGTCCTATTTATGTGGTTATTTTAGCTGCTTAAGTGCTGAATATCGGCACTTAACTGACTAAGAAGTGCCGATATTCCACCCTGGGAACACACACACATTAGCCCCAGACAAGCGATTTAAGGCGAGAAGCCATTTCTGGCACTTTAAATCGCTTTGAATATCTACCAATGAAACATAAAAGAATGCCAAGAGAGAGAGAGAGAGATTAGAAAATTATACTGGGGACAGTAAAGTATTTCCTGGGTGCATGCATGATGTCACCCACATCTCGAGCAATGAAGACCTGTCAGATACAGTCTGTGATGTTCGTTGTCTTGATGCCAGGTGATCTCGGACACTGTTCCTATGGCTGCTAATGATCATTTTTTGTCCATTACTTGTGCCGTTTTAAGATGCTTTCACAGTCCATGGTACCTACCCTGTGATTTACCTCTATGGATTTCAATGGCTTCACATTTTGAATTTTCAAAATTATGGTTATTAAACACTACAGAACACGTTGTATAACAGGTTACAGAGAATGTGTGTGTGGCATACTTGTTTTATCAATAACATCTCATTCAACTTCTCTATTTCCCTCCAGGGGGCGGGGGATAGGAAATTAAATTTCATCTTTTCCTTGCAAGTATGCTTTTTAGGCCCTGCAATTAATAGGATTTAATTTCATTTTAATGACGTTACTTTAGAGTCAATTAAATCAGTGGCTAACAAGCACTTACCAAAACTACAGTAGTGGCCACCAGATTAATTTTTCATTCCATGCACAGCAAATGCTAAATTACAGCTTTAGGCTGACATTGCAATAAAACTGATGGAGAATGCTTGGACAGCAAATGGCGCTCAAAGGTCACAGCCAGTCAAGCTTAATTCACCGAGCTAAACGTCATACATGTATTTCTTTATTGTTGCACCAAAAATTGGTCAGAACAATTTAAAGCTCTTGCATGGTGTAATTCATCCACCCACTTTAGAACTAGGTGCTGGCTGCTTCTGCCTCCCAGCCAATCAGAGGGCTACATTCAAAAATATTCTAGAATCTTGTATCCTTACCGTGGCAGAACTCCAATGCCGAGCAGGCAAAGACCACAAAAACGTTTGATCCGTAGAAAATCACATGGATGTATAGGGACCAATACAGCTCAAGTAAACTTTGAACTTGCAAGCAGAGGTGTAGGCTGTGGTGTGCCAGTATGGTTCCTTGGTGCCACTATGACAGGGGTGGGCAACCTCGGTTCTTGAATGCCGCAATCCAGTCGGATTTTCAGGATTTCCCCAATGAATATGCATGAGATCTATTTGCATGCACTACTTCCATTGTATGCAGATAGATCTCATGGGGAAATCCTGAAAACTCAAGTGGGTTGTGGCCCTTGAGGACCGAGGTTGCCCACCCCTGCACTATGAGAATGCATACCTGAACCAGAACCAGTAAAATTGAGGACTAGGACAGGAGTGAGCAACCACAGTCCTCTGATGATTTCTGAAAAAGATGGTATCTTCTCCTATGTGCCCCACAGGAGAAGGTCATCATATGGAGTGTATTTGTTTAACAGATAGGTGGGGCTTCTCACACATTGCTAAATGTTCTCCCAGAATTCCTGTTTACTCAAGTAGCCAGGACCATGCAACCCAAAGGATTAGAATTATGGCTCTCAGAGGAAAATAGATCATCTGAGACTAGTTGAACTGTCCTGGTTTCACTTCACAACATACATAGATTTCTGGTCCTTTCTTGCAGAAACCAAAACCATAAGTTCATGGAATGAGACAAAATCAAAAGGGGCTCCTTCTGTCATGACCAGTACTGATTTGATGACTCTAAGGCCAGATCTCCCACTCGTCAGAGCAGAGGAATAACCACAGTTCATCAGTTCAAATTTTGCATTATAGGGAAGAAATATTTCCATATTATAGTGCCATTTCATAGACAATGACTATTTTTAAGAAAAACACTTCTGTTCAAGAGTATTTCCCAGTAACCCTTAGCCAAATCATAAGGTCTCACAGAATACATGCCACCTCCTTTGTTATGATGTCTTACCTGCAGAATGGCCAAATGGCTGATGAGAACAATGGCTTTACTGCAGGTCAGTGCTGGAAAACTGAAGATTATCATTTATTATCAGACCAAAGACAGGAGTTGCATGGGGGGGGGGGGGGGGGCGGAAGGAGCTAAGCCAAGATACCATCTACTTTTACCAAATTATGGGGCGCTGTTAGAGTATATATACCACTATATGGTTGTGCCATTCGTCAGTTCAGAATAAAATTCTCTTAAATACCTGAAAGATACTGTAAATTGCTTTGTACTAAATTTAGAAAGGTAGTCTGTAGGATGAATGTATTTCAGTATGCCTGAAGTCATAATATTGAGCTGAGAGATGTTTTGCTTTCTTGTGCTTGGCAGTTTTGGCTTGTTCAGTGGGAGCCAGAGCTGGGATCTGGCCTTCATAAGTCTCTCGGCTATATGAGGGCTCTTTTACTAAGCAGTGGTTAAAAAAAAAAGGCTTACCATGTTCTAATGCAGGACTTTCCTGAATGCAAATCCATTTTTATTGCGGTAGTGAAATAGGGCTTTTTTTCTATTCTATTTTTGCAGGTCCTGCCCTAATTTTCAATTAGCACCCGGAACTTGCAAAAATATTAATGTGGGAGTGACAGACCTTGTCCAGGGACCGTACACTAACTTTCATTTTAGAACACTACCATCACAGGACCTAAATTCAGCCACTAGTTTTAGCCATAACTTTGGCATTTGCACCTATTCGCTACCAAACTATAAATACCATATATAAATACACATCGTACAATTCATCATCCCCCTTCCAGGCAAGGTCTGCGGTCACACAAAACCTGCTAATTTCCACCCCAGGATTCATGACGGTATCGCATATGAATTCTGTACCTCCACCCCATTTTGTTCCAGTAAAACTGCCACAGATAACACACTCAAAATAACCCCTCCTACTGGGAATGGTTCTCCACACTGCTGCGACAACATCCCAAAAGGTCCCACCTCACTGAGCCGCCAGCCCAGCTTCACACCCTCAAAGGATCGGGCAGCGGGAGGGCAAAATTTCATCCCTGCCCAGGCTCCTCACAAACAAGAATAAAAAACTCTGTGAGGGGCCCACCAAAACAGAACCTTCAACTTTGATTCTGATTGTCACAGACTCTCTGATCTGCGCCAATCAGAGTTCAATAAACAGAGTTTCTACCTGTCTGCCTGCTCTCTATTTCCTCTTTCCCTTCTCCTAAACTTCTTGTCTAAATTAATCCTTCCCAGTCTGAGCTCACTAGCTCAGCCAAGTTATGGCTCCCTTGCTGTCAACCAGCAATGAAGCCTCATTAAGTGATGACTTTGTCCCTACCCATCCCCAGGGGCTGTGAACACTGCTTCCACACTGTCTCCAACCCCAGCTGTTCATGACACTTGAGCACAGAACTGAACTTATGTTCTCCATGCATGATAATTCAGGGCTGAAAGTTACTGCCACTGAACCATCAGGCTGGCCCTTATAGATTGATTTTGATTGCCAACCACCAGGGTTAGATAACCCATTGCTGATTCCTCATTAACCAGACAGCCGTTCTTCAGAGTGTACACAATTATTTTAAAATTTACTGGTCAATATTTAGCAGCACTCGATGGATATCTGTCTTGGTTTTCTATACAGTTCATATGCAGTGCACCCAAATCACAAGAGGGCATGTTGGGGGCAGGATTTGGGCATTTCCATAATGGAACAAAACAGAAACGTCTGGGGCTAAAAGTTAGACGGTTTGGTTTAGACCTGTTTCAATCACGACTAAGTCACAAAAAGGTGCCCTAGATGGCCAAATGACCACTGAAGGGATTAAGGCATAATCTCCCTCCCTTACTCCCCCAGTGGTCACTGACCCCCTCCCACAACCCAAAGATGTGAAAGAAACAGTACATACCAGCCACTTTGACAGCTTCAGATGTTATGGCCAGTCCTATTAGAGCAGCAAGCAGATCCCTGGAGTAGCTTAGTTGTCAGTGCAGTCCACTGTAGAGAAGGGGACCCAGACCCATATCCCACTCTGTTGCACTTGTAGGGGAAAGTGTGAGCCCTCCCAAACCAGCCAAAACCCTACTGTACCCAAATACAGGTGACACTTGTAGACATAAGGGCTATTGTAGTGGTGTAGAGTCAGGTGTGGTAAGGTTTTGGTGGGTTTTGGAAGACTCACTATACAATATAAAGGGGTAACTGTGAGATGTGTATCTGAGACATTTTATGTGAAGTCCACTGCAGTGCCCCCTAGGATGCCCCACTGCTCTGCTGGGATGTCTGTGTGGTCAGTCTACTAAGAATGTTGGACCCCAGACATCCCAATGGCTTGTTTTTGTGCATTTTTCTCTTGGGCATTTTTTTTCCCGAACATGCTCCAAAAAGATAGATGTACTGAGCACAAAAACATCTAGCAAATAACCATTTTCGAAACACAAAGTTGGAGGTTTTTCTGGTTTGAAAATGACCATGTTTACTACTGGATTTTTGGACATTTTCCGCAAAATATCCGATATCGGATTTAGACAGTATAATGAAAATGCCCCTCCACATGGGTCACTCCATGCTATCTCTCCTGCATATTATAAAGTAGCACACCACATGTTCATTGAGTGGAGTTATTTACTTAAAATGCTGATATTTTCAAAGCACTTAGTCTTCCAAAGTTCCATAGGTTTCTATGGAACTTTGGAAGGCTAAGTGCTTTGAAAATATGCCTAGTATTACAGTACATGTCCTCATATGTATATCAGATATACAAATTGATGCCATATTTAATGTGGGGGGTTCAAGAAATCCCACTGGTACAACATTGGACTATTGGACTAACAAAGGATGCCACTTTGAAGATTTATGAATTGTGGTTTTAGAATCTTTATTTTTGATTTGAGGTGGGGGGGGGGGGTCAATTTAACTTGTTGCCTATAGCAGAACATAAAGCAGTGGATATTTCAGTGGCATACAATGGCCCCTTGGGGTATGACTCAGGAATTGGAATGGTGGGCTTATTTGTGATTGGATAATGATATTGTTTGTCTGCGTCCTCCACTCTGTTATGAGGAGACTTGTGCACATGCTCTGTTAGGAGTTTCTTTTATTATAAATAGGTTTACACCATACGCCATAATAAGCAAATCCTACAATTTGAACTATGCGTTTTGTCAGTCAAGCACTTCCACTATGGCTTTTCATGACCCTCCCCCCCCCCCCCCCCCCCATACACTACCATACAATCCCTGGTGGTCTAGTAGTGTAGTCAGAGCAGGAGCAATAACCAACCATGGCAGCCATTTTGAGAGCAGAGCCAGAATGATCATGACTAACTGGGGATATCTCTTGCCCCAACTACACCCATAGACCACCAGGGTTTTAAGATAAGCCCAGGGGAGCTTACAGGTGGGGAAGGGAGGCATTCAAGGTGGTCTGGAAGGAGGGGCAATTCTTGTTTGGGAGGGGAGGAGAGAGACAATTAAGACAAATCACACATCTTCGGCTTCACCAAAAACACATGGTCATTTTCAACTGAAACTGAAATCATGGCAAAAAATTAAAAACCTTTCAGCTGAAGCTGAAACTGGGCAGAAAATTGATTTTGGGCTGGTTTGGGCGCCGTAACTAAAATCCAAATTTGGTCATGCTCTATAGTACTATCTAGGTGTTACAGATATGCATATATTCCAACAGGACTTGCACATTGTAGATTTTAGCAGAGACGCAATTAAACATTAAATAAATGTGTTGCTGTGATTTTCCTTGGTATGCCACAGCTAGAATATCACACAATAACTCCATTTTGCTCAGGACTGGAATGATAGACTGTGGTATGTCACACCTTGTCATTTTGTAAAAGTTAAAACTGTGCCCCTGCTGTGCCTGGTTATTACAGCTTGGAGAATCTAACACAGCTTCAATTTTCCTCTGCCTTTTCCATCCCTGTCAGGCTACTCTACAGGAAAGAGAACAGGATAGGGTCAACACCATTGAATGCATGTCAAGTTTCTCAAAGTCAGCAATAAAGAAAAGGGGGCAGGTCCCCATCACTACCAGTTCTAAGAAAGAGACACTGATGGCCAGCTGAGCTCAGTTTTTCCGTTGGCTTTGGCAAAGGGTCTGCAAGTGATCTGGCAAATTTCTGATCACTTGGCGGCTTTCACACCTAGTGGTGGCTGCCATCCAAGAGAACAGAAGCTACCAAGTGAAGAGAAAGAGGAATGGGGGCAGTGAAACTAATAGAAAATTAGGGGTAAGGAAGAAAGAGAATATTAATTAATCGTATTTGGAGGATTTGGGCTTGTCAGTTGCAAAAACAGATGTTGAATGTATTGCCAGGAGGAGAAATAATTTAGAAGAACAAAATTCTAAATTGTGGGGAGACATGTTTATGGCTGTTTCATGATTTTCCAGATCATGCACTTTCTTTCTTTCCTTGTTAGGGTCCCTTACTGTCATCTACTTGCTGCCCATCGATAAAAAACTTTTCCGTCTGGATCTGTCACTCACTTCCAAAAATAACCATTAACCAGGAGGGAAAAAAAGGTCTAGGAATTCAGAATTCTTTGAAGATCAGAAGTTTGCGAAAAATATCTAAGAACAAGATTAAATTAGATATAGACCCGTGCTAGCCCGAGTATCTTTCCACCCGTATACACAACTATGTAGCAGCCCCCTGAATAGTTGGGGCTGAAGGTCATCCTGGAGGAAGTTACATAACCAAGATGTAGTGTCTATGGCCACAATGACTCTCCTTCTCTCTTAATTCTAAACCTGTACACATGGAGGCCCTTTAACAAAGCAGCACTAAAAAGTGACCTTAGCACACCATTACTTTCCCATGCGCTAAGGCCATTTTTAGTGCAGCAGTAAAATGGCTGGTTTTCACATTTTTGTATTAATGGCCACGCACTAATCTTTTCAAAAAAACATACATTGTGGTTTAAACACATGGTGTTGCAACAACTTAATATGAAAAAAATGAAGGACTCTACACGTCTGCAGTACTCAGCTGATTTAGATATTCACAGAGTGACTGTTTTATAAAAATTGAAAAAAAAATCATAAATATATTTTGAAGAAATAAAGTTGGAAATGATGGATGGAAGAAAGAAAGAAAGTTGGTGATTATTGAGATTTTTTCGGTCAACGATGAAGTGAGGTTTTGCTGGTTACGGTATTCATCGAAGTAAGAGAAAGCACCACAGACATTCAGAGGCCTTTTTCCTCCGTTCTTCATTTTCTGATATTAAGTAGTTGCAACACAGTGTGTTTAAACCACAATGCATATTTTTTCAAAAGATTTTTCAAGAAGTGTTTTGTGGAGTGTTTTTTGGCTTTGATTCAATATCTTTGTCCAATGGTCAAAGCTTTTCAGTCGAGTCTGAAACCAGAGTACTAGGGATCTTGCTTCACTCACCTTCTCTTCCCATACTAACCAGACGTTTTAGCATGACCACCCAGCGATTTTCGGGAGTTCCAAAAATATTTGTACTGTAAAACTGCCGTTATATGAAAAATAAAAGAGGGTTACCGGATTACTGTTAATGACTTTTTTGTTTACAAACATTTGATATACCGCACACACCAGGAACTGGCTTCTGAGCGGTTTACAGAATACTAATCATAATCATGCTATGCCAGGGGAGGGGAGGACACATACATTCAATCACATGAACAATCAAGGAGGGGGAGGATATATCACAGTGATGTAGACTTTTGTCAGGGGAGCAATGTTGGAGGCCAATCACCGAACTCATGGAAGCGCTGCAGATAATCTGGGACAGCCTGCCACAGGGACCGATCGACAAGGCTGTTAAGAACTTCCCAAAGCAACTGAAGGCCTGTGTTAAAGCTGGGGGTGGACACTTTGATCATTCACTGTGATTCCAAAATTCTGATGCACTGGGGTCCTTTTACAAAGGTACACTAGCGTTTTTAGTGCGGGCTAACAATTAGCACGCGCTAAATGCTAGAGACACCCATATGAATATATGGGTGTCTCTAGCATTCAGCACATGCTAAAACTTAGTGCGCACTAAGGGGTCCTTTACTAAGCCGCGTAAGCGTCTACGTGTGCCCAACGCATACCAAAATGGAGTTACTGCCCGACTACCGCGTGGCTCTTGCGGTAATTTCATTTTTGGGGCGTGTCTAATACGTGCATCTGAAAAATATTTTTGAATTTTTGGACGCATTTAACGGGCATTTGACGCACGTAGGTCGTTACCGCCCGGATTCTTTACCGCTAGGTGAATGACTGACGGTAAGGTCTCAGACCCAAAATGGACAGGACAAGCAGCAAGTTTGATTTTGCCGCACATCCATTTTCGGCAAAAAAGAGAAAGGCTTTTTTCACAGGCGCACTGAAAAATGGATTGGCGCATGCCCAAAACCCGCACCTACACTATCGCAAGCCAGTTTTCAGCGCGCCTTTGTAAAAGGATCCCTCAAAATGCTAATGCGCCTATGAAAAAGACTCCCATAGTTAATTGTATTGTTTGAATAATGTTATTTTACTGTGTTTTAACGCAAACATTTTTAATGCATAAAAATTGCTAAGCAGTAATGCTAAAATGTCAGTAACATGAACATAGCTTAAGATAATTAAAAGTTGTTTAATAATAGTACAGAAGAATGATGACTAAATAAGTATGTCAAATTTCTTGTTAAAATTCAAAGTGGTTGCTGAGAAAAAGGCAGAAATCTGTAGGGGGTTATTTTTTTTGTCTTACCCTAAAGATCCTTATTCTTTAATATGGGAGTTCCCAGATAGTCTGTAGCTTTTCTCACTTCAGTTTACATGATGTAGTATATTAGCTGACTTACCAAGCCTCTGGTATTTCTCTTAATGGGTGGTGACAGGGTTACTGTGTCCTTATCCCAGCAGTAGTAGAAGTTAATTCCCTTTCAGATGTTATGGGTTCTTTGAGTGCTGGAAGCTTCTCTTCATGAATAGGTGAAGGATAAACCCCTGGGTGGATGAAATATCCTCTGACACAGATAGGAAGTTTGCACTCACCAATATCCCTGCTTGCAGCCATCAACCCCTTCCCCAACTGCAGTCTACAGATGTCAGCAGTTTCAACCTTTGCTCTTTTCTGACTAAGTTTTAGGATCCAGGCTCCCTATGACCAGACCTTTTGTCTTAGGGCATTCTGTGCATCAGAGGAACAGCTGTGACTTAGACTGACCTCTCTGAACAGTTCACTGCAAAATGGGAATATTTCCGTGCCTTTCCTCAGGCTTTGGAACAGCTGACCAGCCCCTAAATAATTACTGTTCCTACTCCCCCCTTCACCCCTTGAGCAGGGAGCCAAGGCCCTGGGCCCCTGGTGGGGTTTCCCACTCACTGCTCCTCTACATCCTTCTTAGCTGGACTTCCTCTAAGGGGCCAATGCAGAAAGCTACCTCAGATAGAACCACAGTTAACAAACGTTCTGCATGCACATTACTGCCACACGATACAGATTTGGCTGTTAACATGGGCATATAGTTTTTTAAAATGAACAGTAATGAAGCTTTTAAGTATTCCTCTGCAATGTGCATGTGTTAAAATGCCCTGTTTTCGTCTGTGCAATGCAATAAATTCACCGTCAGGTCCATGGCAGCATAGAAGGATTAGTCCGGAGGATTTAGGGCCAGATTCTGTATGTGGCGTCTAAAATGTAGGTGCAGCGAAACAACATGCGTAGTGCTATTTTATAAACCACATCTATAGTAAGACACAATTTATAGAATAGCGCATGTGCCAGGGCAACATGTGCACATTTAGGCATGCTATTTACACCACTGAAAACCTGGTGTAAATACCTACGCCTAAATATATCCGAGTTCCCCTGAATTCCAAAACAATGCATGGAAATTTGATTGACATCCCTGACATGTCTACACTCCTCCCATGGTTGCATCCCCTTTTTAGCTACATGCTTTGGAATTTACACGCACCTCTTTTTAGAATACGTCTAAAAAGAAGCGCGCGTAAATTCCAATTATTGCCAATTTGCGATGATAACTGGTTGTTATCGGCCAATTATCATCACTAATTAGCTCATTACTCAATTGAGTAGCATGCATAAGTTGGCCACATGCAGAATGTAATGTGTGCTACTCGCAGCGCCTTATATGGAATCCGGCCCTTAATGTCACTTTTTAGGATTTATGACCAGTTCTTTTTTTTTTTTCTTTTTTTTCTGTGACCGCATTGAAAATATCCCAATGCTTTAACTTGATGTGGCTTAACATGGCTGAGCCACCTAAAGTCACACATTGAGACAAATATAAGTAGGTGAGGGTTGGAGGAGATGGGGGAAAGGGGTAGGTTGAAGTTAGAGTCTGTAAGAATAGGATCACTGTTATTCTTCAATGTGGGGGAAAGATAATGGGAACTTCATTGGTACAGGTAGGACAGGTATGCTCCAATCAAATAGCATGGAACAGAAGTTAAGAATGTTAATTTTTGGTGGAATGGCATTTTTTTAAGGTGTTGAAGCATAGGCCTAACCTGGTGTTTGAGGTGAGTGTTGGAAAGTTTTATGTTTATGAGGGTTTTAGGTTTAGTATGTTGGGGTTTGGGATGGGGGAAAGTGTCGCAGTGGAATAGTTGCCATCCTCTGTTGAAATCTGTAAGACAAATGACATGGATGCAGTTTTGGGGAGGGAGGTCTATGTGTGACACCACCATGGGCCTTGAGGAGAGTGGCATGATTTGGCAATACCGCAAATCATGCCTGAACAACATAAAGAAAGATATTTGTCAAAGTTAGGTCGTGACCGACTAACTTGGGGAAATGGATAACTTTGAGATATAAGTTGAGGATGGTAGTTAATGGAATGTAAGAAATGTAATGGATTATTAAAGCTGGGGCTTAAGTTTTGGCACATGTCTAGGTGTTTTGATATTTTATTGGAGTGTATGGATGTGTGTGTGAGGCGTGTGAATGCCTCTGTTAATACCTGCAATTTTAAAAGATAGAATTGAAGTACCAGCAGTGTATGGAGGTGACAGTGGCTTCACTGTGCACATGTCTGAAGAAAACAAAAGTACCAGCACACATCTGCACGTGTTGTTCTGCACAAGAAATTTTTGTGAGACTAACATTTATGCATAGAACAACACACCCAAACTGCAAAGGACTTAAATATAAAACAACTTACGCATCCTGCTTCTCCTACATAAGCGCACAACTATGGAATGGACTCCCAAAAGTTGTGAAAACAATCCATGACCATCTAAACTTCAGGAAATCACTAAAAACCAACCTCTTCAAAAAGGCTTACCCCACTGATCCACCGTAAATCCCCACACCCAGCAACACACCATAACCAATGATCTTACTGGACAATATACAATCTACATTCCCTTCGACCCTCATGTTACCTGATACACACCTACTTCATTAGACCACAACATAACCTGTATTTGTTATCAACCGAATTGGCGAATGCCATTACGGTACTATGTAAGCCACATTGAGCCTGCAAATAGGTGGGGAAATGTGGGGTACAAATGTAACATAGTAACATAGTAGATGACGGCAGAAAAAGACCTGCATGGTCCATCCAGTCTGCCCAAGACAAACTCATATGTGTATACCTTACCTTGAATTTGTACCTGTCCTTTTCAGGGCACAGACCATATAAGTCTGCCCAGCAGTATTTCCCGCCTCCCAACCACCAGTCCCGCCTCCCATCAGCGGCTCTGGTACAGACCGTATAAGTCTGCCCTCCCCTATCCTCGCCTCCCAACCACCACCCCCTCTTCCCCCCAACTGCTCAGCCACCCAAGTAACAAATCTCTCTATATAAAATGCACCTCCAACGTTCTAATGAAGCCTCTGTTAGCCAACATTCTAAAGTGAAGGGGGTGAGATCGCATTGTGTCTGCCCCGCCCACGCGTCAAACGTGATGACGTCGAGGGCGGAGCAATGACACTCAACCAATCGCAACGCTCGGCAGCGAAGCGTCAGGGAAGGAGGCGGCGCTCTCGACGTCTAGCCTTCCCTTCGCTGTGTTCCGCCTTCTTCTGACGTCAAGGATGACGTCAAAAGAAGGCGGAACACAGCGAAGGGAAACCTAGACGTCGGGAGCGCCGCCTCCTTCCCTGACGCTTCGCTGCCGGAACCGGCACGGAGGTAAATTTAAAAACAAGAAAAAAAAAAACAAAACAACCATGTTGGGGGGAGAGAAGAGGGTGGCCACTAAAGAACAACAATGGGAGCGGGAGGGCAGGGGAGAAACGACAGCATGGATGCGAAGGGGGAGGGGGGGGGGGAGAAGAGGGCGGCCCAGGCTGGGACATGGGAGAGAGAGGAGCATGGATGCAAGGGGGGTCATGAAAGGGAGACAGGGGACTTGCTGCAAAAGGATGAATGGAGGCGGCAGGGGACAGAGGAGCATGGATGGGCATGGATTGGGATGGCAGGGCTCAGGAAGAGAGGGCAATTGCTGGAAAGTGATGAATGGAGGGGGCAGGGGACAGAGGAGCATGGATGGGCATGGATTGGGAGGGCAGGACTCAGGGAGAGAGGGAAATTGCTGGATAGGGATGAATAGAGGGGACAGATGGGCATGGATGGAAATGGATTGCAGGGCAGGCCTCAGGGAGAGAGGGCAATTGCTGGATAGGGAAAAATGGAGGGGCCAGGTGACAGATGAGCATGGATGGGCATGGATTCGAAGGGCAGGACTCAGGGAGATGGGAATTGCTGGATAAGAATGAATGGAGGGGACAGATGGCCATGGATGGATATGGATTGCAGGGCAGGCCTCAGGCAGAGAGGGGAAATGCTGGATAGGGAAAAATGGAGGGGCCAGGTGACAGATGAGCATGGATGGGCATGGATTGGAAGGGCAGGACTCAGGGAGAGGGGAATTGCTGGATAGGGATGAATGGAGGGCACAGATGGCCATGGATGCATATGGATTGCAGGGCAGGCCTCAGGCAGAGAGGGGAATTGCTGGATAGGGATGAATGGAGGGGCCAGGTGACAGAGGAGCATGGATTGGAAGGGCAGGACTCAGGGAGAGGGGAATTGCTGGATAGGGATGAATGGAGGAGACAGATGGCCATGGATGGATATGGATTGCAGGACAGGCCTCAGGCAGAGAGGGGAAATGCTGGATACGGAAAAATGGAGGGGCCAGGTGACAGATGAGCATGGATGGGCATGTATTGGAAGGGCAGGACTCAGGGAGAGGGGAATTGCTGGATAGGGATGAATGGAGGGCACAGATGGCCATGGATGCATATGGATTGCAGGGCAGGCCTCAGGCAGAGAGGGGAAATGCTGGATAGGGAAAAATGGAGGGGCCAGGTGACAGATGAGCATGGATGGGCATGGATTGGAAGGGCAGGACTCAGGGAGAGGGGAATTGCTGGATAGGGATGAATGGAGGGCACAGATGGCCATGGATGCATATGGATTGCAGGGCAGTCCTCAGGCAGAGAGGGGAATTGCTGGATAGGGATGAATGGAGGGGCCAGGTGACAGAGGAGCATGGATTGGAAGGGCAGGACTCAGGGAGAGGGGAATTGCTGGATAGGGATGAATGGAGGAGACAGATGGCCATGGATGGATATGGATTGCAGGACAGGCCTCAGGCAGAGAGGGGAAATGCTGGATACGGAAAAATGGAGGGGCCAGGTGACAGATGAGCATGGATGGGCATGGATTGGAAGGGCAGGACTCAGGGAGAAGGGAATTGCTGGATAGGGATGAATGGAGGGGACAGATGGGCATGGATGGATATGGATTGCAGGACAGGCCTCAGGCAGAGAGGGGAAATGCTGGATAGGGAAAAATGGAGGGGCCAGGTGACAGATGAGCATGGATGGGCATGGATTGGAAGGGCAGGACTCAGGGAGAGGGGAATTTCTGGATAGGGATGAATGGAGGGCACAGATGGGCATGGATGGATATGGATTGCAGAGCAGGCCTCAGGCAGAGAGGGGAAATGCTGGATAGGGAAAATGGAGGGGGCCAGGTGACAGATGAGCATGGATGGGCATGGATTGGAAGGGCAGGACTCAGGGAGAGGGGAATTGCTGGATAGGGATGAATGGAGGGGACAGATGGGCATGGATGGATATGGATTGCAGGGCAGGCCTCAGGCAGAGAGGGAAAATGCTGGATAGGGATGAATGGAGGGGGCAGGGGACAGAGGAGCATGGATGGGCACACACACACACTCTCTATCACACTGTGTCTCACATACACACTTGCACACACTCTCATTCTCACACACACACTCTCTCACAAACACACTCTCTCTCTCACACACTCACACTTTCACTCTGACTCTCAAACAGTCACTCTCACATACACTCTCCCAAACATACACACTCCGAGGAAAACCTTGCTAGCGCCCGTTTCATTTGTGTCAGAAACGGGCCTTTTTTACTAGTAAACAAATAAAATAAATAAATTCTGGTTCATGCGCAGATGCTGGTGCTTTCATTTTCTTTGGACATGAGCACAGTTAAGCTGCTTTACCTAAGAACCATTGTGCACATGTGTCCAGCACGCTTTCCCTGATTAGCACATAAGTTCTGCACACTTTGAAATTGTATCTCATTAGCTTACTACACCGCCATGAAATATTTTCTACCTAATCTCACAGTGGAAACCACATGCTCAGCCTTAAGAAAAGTAAGACTTCCTGTCTGGACCCCCTCTTGGGATGTATAACTTCCCTCCTATTGGATCGAAATCTCTGAATGTACCACCTACTGTTATGCTTTGATTGACATCTGTTTCTGGATCAGGGGTCTGAATGTTCTGTCTGCAACTGCAATGACATAGCATTTAGGCAGCCACTTATACTCATATACCTGTACATGTACACATGAACATGAACACACACACACCCCTCTGCCTCTAATTTTTTTGGGGCCCTTTTACTAAGCCGTGTAAGCGTCTACGCATGCCCAACGCGCACCAAAATGGAGTTACCACCCGGCTACCACGTGGCTCTTGTGGTAATTTCATTTTTGGCGCGCATCCGATACATGCGTCCAAAAATTAAGTTTTATTTTTGGATGCGCATATCAGACATGAGCCAAGTGGCATTTGACACACGTAGGTCATTATCGCCCGGTTACCATGTGAAATTTTACCGCTACGTCAATGGCTGGCAGTAAGGTCTCAGACCCAAAATTGACGCACGGCAATTTTCATTTTGCCACACGTCCATTTTCGGCAAAAGTTTATATAAGGCATTTCTTGCAGGTGCGCTGAAAAATGATTCTGCGCACGCCCAAAACACATGTCTACACTACCGCAGGTCATTTTTCAGCGCACCTTAATAAAAGGACCCATTTATTTTTACAGCAAAATTGGTGCAGCTCACTAGCACCCTGTGACTAATTCCCTCAATATAAAATTTCAACATAGCTTTTTTGTTGGGGGGGGGGGGGGGGGCAGAACCTCGGGCAGAGTGAGAAGCTGGTGGCAGCACTGTCTTTTAATGCCCTGAAGTATAAATAATGCATGTGATGGCCCATGTCGCTCAGAAAGATGGATTGCTGCTTGTCCAGACCCATGAGTGACATGGACTTCAGTGTTACAAATTATCTCTTTTCTTCTTCCCTTCCTAAATTTAATTTATAGATATATTTATATTTATATATATACATATTATGTTTTTCAGACTGCTTGATTCTGATTAATGGCGCTGTCAGGGGTAGGATCTCATTTCCCTCATGATGACTCAGGGATGTAGTCCCTGTCATATACGCAGCAGCATCTGTCAGGGGCAGAAGGGTTCAGGAATGCCAAAATCAATAGATAGATTCTTTTTAGTCCCCTGACAGGCCTAACCACCACTGGAGTTCCAAGGCATGAAAGCAAAATACAGGCAGGGCTATGGTGGGGCTTAAGAGCAGAGCACAGGAGGGAGAAAAAAAAAAAACATGCCAAAAATCCACACCTGGACCAGGGTTGGGGAAGTAATGGGCACCATAGCAACAGCATGAAAAGCCTCATAACCACTCTCACCTCATAAAATGGCAATTTTTATCATTATGAAGAGAAATCAAACAGGGCACAAGGGCAGTATGATTTTAATGACCTAATTATGTTGTTCATTCAGGGGTAAATTCAATATAGGTCGCTAAACGTTAGGTGCCAAAAACTGGGTATTAAGCTACTATTCTATAATGAAAGAGCTGTGCATCAAATCTGTTATAGAATCCTAGCGTTACATGACAAACTGTAGGCGTGACCATTAAAGCTAAGTGTGGCAGCCGGGCATGTAAGTGTGTACAAGAAAAGTCGGAACACCCCTTATACACCCATGCCCTCTAAGCTGAGCGGGAGTCCTCCAACTGCATTGCTACCAGAAGGGGGTGGTGCTTCAATATTGTGTTTTCAATTGCTAGGGACAGGCAGGTTCCATGGAATCCTGCAGATCTTGCTTGTCCTTCACTATTGAATATGTGATAGTGAAACAGCACCACCCACTGGCAGGACTGTAGGTGAAGGATTCCTGCTCCGCTTAGAGGAAACACTGCCCATGCCTCTCCTTTGCATTCATATGTGTGAGAAGTTAGGTATGAACTAGGGGCCAATTAGTGTTTGTTAATGCCAATTATTAGTACTGATCACTAATTATTTGCAAATTTAGTGCCAATTAGTTAATTATGTTATGCATGTAACGGGCCCTATTCTATAACTGCGCTCTTAACTTTGGGTACCATTTTTAGAATTTGGTCAATTCGCCTGGCTTCTCTGGATCAGGAAACTATGCTGAAACTAGCCAAAGCCAGGTGGATACTCCTGTCTGCAATTAGCCTCCCGTGCACCATGCGGTCCTGCAGTTCATTTCCGGAGAAGCACACACGAAGGCAGCCAGCTTAAATGGAGAAAGAGAAAAATACAACAAACCTGCAGTTCTGTGTATAAGGAACAAAGTGTACATAGGATGGCTTTTCTGGTCTCCTTTGGGTATTTGCTGAGACTGCCCTAGTACACCTGAGAATCAAGAAACAGCACTCTCAGACTTTCTTAAAAATGTCATTGTACGGAGGATGAAATGCCACGTGTTACTCTGACATTCTTCAGAAATTGCACAGAGCTCAATATTCAGTGCTGGTTAGCCAGGTAGGAAAGTCTTCTGCCTGGTTAAGCAGCACTGACTGAGCCCACACTAGGATATTCTGCAGCATATTATAGTGTTGCTTGATATTCAAGTAGACCGCTGGTGCACTGTTCAGGGCCGCTGACGGAGTGAGCCGGGCCCAGGGCAAGGCCACCGCCGGGCCCCCCACCCCCCAGGATCCACCACCCCATCTCCCCAATCGCTGCTACCGCCCGCCCGCCAACAGAACAGTTTGTCCTCCAGAGCTGCTCTTCTTCCTTCTGCTGAGTGGCCTTCCCCTGCGGCTGCTTTTTCTCTCAGGTCGCGCATGTGCGGCCTGAGGGGAAAAGCAGCCACAGGGGAAAGCAATGCAGTAGACTGTGACAGTGGTGTAGCCACAGGTGGGCCTGGGTGGGCCAGGGCCCACCCACTTTGGACTCAGGACCACCCAAAATTGTGACACTCTTGCTTTGACTGGTTGGGATCCTCAAACCTTGCCAGCTGAAAAATTTCCCTCCTTGGGCAGCCAGCGCTCTTCCAAATGTCAGCCAGCAGCACTTGCATTGAGCTGGCACTGAGACTGGCCCTTTTGCACATGCTCAGTTTTCACACATGCAAAAGCACTGAGCATGCACAGCCTGGACAGCAGCATCAGTGTGAGGCAAGTGCTGCTGGCTGCCATTAGGAAGTGTGCTGGCTGCTCAAGGAAGAGGAGGAAATCTTCAGCTGGCAGGGTTTTGGGATCCCCGCCAGCTCAAGTATTTAATATTTGGGGTTTGTGGGCAGGGAGGGGTGGAGAGAGGAGCAAGAGCAAACCTGAGGGGCGGGGCAGGGCAAATTCCATTCCCACCCACCTTGGGCTCAGGCCCACCCAAAATTAGCCATCTGGCTACGCCCCTGGACTTTGAAGAACAGCAGCCTGATGTGTCTGTTCCTCCAGGTCCTCCCCAGCCTCCAAGGGGGGCCCGGTGCCAGAGTTCTCTCTCTCCTGCTCCTGTCGGGACATGATCACCTGGGTCCCATCAGGAGCAGGAGGGAGAGAGAGAGAGAGACCCCGGCGCCGGACCCAGGGATTTTGCCCCCCCCCCCCCATGCATCTCCCTCTTGGCGGCCCTGTGTACAGTTAATGCTGTGGTGGTCTAGGGGCAGAGTTAGGGAAGAGCTCGGAATTATCCAGATAAAGATGGTTCAAGAGAAGTTACAAAATTATCCTTAAAGTATTAAGAGTTATTTTAGAGGAGGCTGCTAGTGGTCAACATTAAGTTTCACAGGCTATATGACAGGTATATTTTAAACTAGCACTATCACTACTACTACTACTACTACTTAACATTTCTAAAGCGCTACTAGGGTTACGCAGCGCTGTACAATTTAACATAGAAGGACAGTCCCTGCTCAAAGAGCTTACAATCTAAAGGACACGTGAACAGTCAGTCTGATAGGGGCAGTCAAATTGGGGCAGTCTGGATTTCCTGAAAGAGTTAGGTGCCGAACACAGCATTGAAGAGGTGGGCTTTAAGCAAAGACTTGAAGATGGGCAGGGAGGGGGCTTGGCGTAAGGGCTCGGGAAGGTTGTTCCAAGCATAGGGTGAGGCGAGGCAGAATGAGCGGAGCCTGGAGTTGGCGGTGGTGGAGAAGGGTAATGAGAGGAGGGATTTGTCCTGTGAATGGAGGTTTCGGGCGGGAACGTAAGGGGAGATGAGGGTAGAGAGGTAGTGAGGGGCAGCAGACTGAGTGCATTTGTAATTAAGAAGGAGAAGCTTGAACTGAATGCGGTATCTGAATGGAAGCCAGTGAAGTGACCTGAGGAGAGGGGTGATATGAGTATATCGGTTCTGGCAGAAAATAAGACGTGCAGCAGAGTTCTGAACAGATTGAAGGGGGGGGGATAGGGGGGATAGGTGGCTAAGTGAGACCCTTTTCAAACAGTATTACAAGTTTCTGTGGTTTTGTTCTTTAGATTATTATAGTGGGCTATACATGGGCATGTCAAGAAAATTGTTGTGAGATCTAGAAGTTACATGGAATAAGGTGAGTGGATTTTTTAAAAAGAGGAACTATACTGATACACTGTTGTGATATCAAGTACATTGTTTCTTATTATGGGATGCTTTCTGCTTAAGTTGTTATGTTAAATTTAAAATTTTAAATGATTAAGTTACCTGTTTCATATGGCCTCGTGTGGACTTGGGTTCCTCAGCGTTCCTCTCAAGAATCTGTTAAGGATCCCTGGCAAAAATGTGTGAGGAAGGAGATTGGAGAATAAAGACTTTGATCTATGGCTGTGGAGTGATGGAATAAACTACCAGATGTGCTAAAATGCATAGTTTCAATGGTGTGGGTTCAGTAAGATTTTAAAATGTTATCTGATTCCTAGAGAGAAGTTGTAAGAATATGATTATTGTTTGAATTATATATCTGTACACCATCTTGATTGGCAAGTCCAAGAAGAGGGTATATAAAGTTTTATGAATAAATAAATAAAAATTGCTGATATTCAGCGGCAGTACTTAGATAACTATCTAGTTAAATTATGACAGCAAAAAGGAATGGCAAGTCAAATGCAAAGCACTGATACGGAAAGCAAAGAGGGACTATGAAAAGAAAATTGCCTTGGAGGCAAAAGTACATAGTAAACTTTTTTATGCATATTAGAAGCACAAAAAAAAACAGTAAAAGAACCAGCTGGACCACTACATGACCAAGGGATAAAAGGGGCACTCAGCAAAGACAAGGCTATAACAGAGAGACTAAATGAATTCTTTATTTTATTTATTCCACGAACTTGATATACCACAGGGGACATGGCATAGGCTTCAAAGCGGTTTATAAAATGCATAAAAGAAAGACAGATTAGCAGCAGAGGAAAATGTGGGGGAGATACTAGTGCCAGAAATGGTATTTAATAGTGGTGAGTCAGAGAAACTGAAACAAATCTCTGAAAACCTGAAAGATGTAATGGGATAATTTTGTAAAACTAAAGAGTAGCAAATCACCTGGACCACATGGTATACATCCCAGAGTACTGATAGAAATAAAAATTAAATTGTAGAAATATTATTAGTATTATATAATTGAAAATGAACTTGCAGGCATATGGTTACTAATATGTAATTTATCTTTAAAATAAAGCATGGTACCTGAAGATTGGAGGGTGGCCAATGTAATGCCAATTTTTTAAAAAGGTTCCAGAGGTGATCTGGGAAATTATAGACCAGTGAGCCTGACATCGGTGAAGACAAACTTGTAGAGACTATTATAAAGAACAAAATTACACAGCATATTCAAAAGCATGCATTAATGAGACAAAGAGAGGCATAATCGAAAGGGGCGCCCAAGTTTTCCTGGGGACGTCCTCGCAGGACGTCCCGGCGAAGGGGCGGGGAAACCTGTATTATCAAAACAAGATGGGCGTCCATCTTTTGTTTCAATAATACGGTCGGGTATGCCCAAATCACGAAATTTAGGTCGACCTTAGAGATGGTCGTCCTTAGAGATGGTCGACCCCGATTTTTGGTGATAATGGAAACCGAGGACGCCCATCTCAGAAATGACCAAATCCAAGACATTTGGTTGTGGGAGGAGCCAGCATTCGTAGTGCACTGGTCCCCCTGATATGCCAAGACACCAACCGGGCACCCTAGGGGGCACTGCAGTGGACTTCAGAAATTGCTCCCAGGTGCATAGCTCCCTTACCTTGTGTGCTGAGCACCCCTAAAACCCACTCCCCACAACTGTACACCACTACTATAGCCCTAAGGAGTGAAGGGGGGCACCTACATGTGGGTACAGTGGGTTTCTGGTGGGTTTTGAAGGGCTCACATTTACCACCACAAGTGTAACGGGGGGGGGGGGGGGAATGGGCCTGGGTCTGCCTGCCTGAAGAGCACTGCACCCACTAAAACCAGGGACCTGCATACTGCTGTCATGGAGCTGGGTATGACATTTCAAGCTGGCAAAAAATATTTAAAAAGTTTTTTTAGGGTGGGAGGGGGTTGGTGACCACTGGGGGGAGTAAGGGGAGGTCATCCCCGATTCCCTTTGGTGGTCATCTGGTCAGTTCGGGCACCTTTTTGTGGCTTGGTCATAAGAAAAAAAGGACCAGGTAATGTCATCCAAGTTTTCGTCAGGGACACCGTTTTTTTTTCCATTATGGGTCGAAGACGCCCATGTGTTAGGCACGCCCCAGTCTCGCCTTCACTACGCTTCCGACACACTTCCGTGAACTTTGGTCATCCCCGCGACGGAAAGCAGTTGAGGACGCCCAAAATCGGCTTTCAATTATGCCGATTTGGGCAACCCTGGGAGAAGGACGGCCATCTCCTGATTTGTGTGGAAAGATGGGCGCCCTTCTCTTTTGAAAATAAACCTGATAGCCAACATGGATTTAGTGAAGGGCAATCTTGCCTCAACAATCTATTACATTACTTTGAAGGGGTGAACAAACGTGGATAAAAGTGAGCTGGTCAATATTGTGTATCTAGATTTTTAAAAGGCATTTAACAAAGTGCCTCATTAAAGACTCCAGAGAAAATTGAAGAGTCATGAGATAGGAGGGAATGTACTATTGTGGATTAAAAACTGGTTAAAAGAAAACAGATAGTAGGGTTAAATGGTCAGTGTTCTCAGTGGAGAAGGGTAGATAGTGGGGTTTCCCAGGGGTCTTTGCTGAAACTGCTGCTTTTTAACATATTTATAAATGATCTAGAGATGGGAGCAACTAGTGAGGTAATTAAATTTGCTGACAACACAAAGTTATTCAAAGTTGTAAATCGCAAGAGGATTGTGAAAAATTGCAAGAGGACATTATGAGATTGGGAAACTGGGCATCAAAATGGCAGATGACATTTAATGTGAGCAAGTGCAAAGTGATGTATGTGGGAAAGAGGAAACCAAGCTATGTAATGCAAGGTTCCATATTAGAAATCACCGACCAGAAAAGGGATCTAGGCGTCATCGTTGATGATACGTTGAAACCCTCTGTTCCATTGGAGCCGACTCTGTGGGTGCTGTGGGTGCTTGAGCACCCCCAATATTGAGAAAATTACTTGTAAGTGTCCAGGGAGGGGTTATTTTCATTGGGCTTAGCACCCCCAATAATTTTGAAAAGTTGGCTCCTATGCTCTGTTCTGTGTGTGGCGGCAGCAAAGAAAGCAAATAAAATGTTAGGTATTATTAGGAAAGGAATGGAAAACAAAATGAGGACATTATAGTGCCTTTGTGTTGCTCCATGGTGTGACCGCACCTCGAATATTGTGTTCAATTCTGGTCACTGCATATAAAGAAATATAGTGGAAGTAGAAAAGGTACAGAGAAGGGTGACAAAAATGATAAAGGGGATGGGACTTCCCTTTGAGGATAAAGTGGCTAGGACTTTTCAGCTTGCAGAAAAGATGGCTGAAAGGAGATATGATAGAGGTCTATAAAATAATGAATGGATTAGAACGGGTAGACGTGAATTGCTTGTTTAATTTTTCCAAAAATACTAGGAAAGGGGGCACGCAATGAAGCTACAAAGTAATAAATTTAAAACAAATCGGAGAAAATATTTCTTAACTCAACATGTAATTAAACTCAGGAATTCATTACCAGAGAATGTAGTAAAAGCAGTTAGCTTAGCAGGGTTTAAAAAGGTTTGGATTGCTTCCTAAAAGAAAAATCCATAAGCCATTATTAAAATGGACTTGAGGAAAATCCACTGCTTTTTTCTAGGATAAGCAGCATAAAATGTATTGTACTGTTTCAGGATCTTGCCAGGTACTTGTAACCTGGATTGGCCACTGTTGGAAACAGGATTCTGAGCTTGTTGGACCTTCGGTCTGTCCCAGTATGGCAATATTTATGTACTTATCTTTCTAAGTCAAGCATGAAGAATGGAGGGTGGCCAAGATAATGTTAGATTTTAAAAGGATTCCAGATGTGAGCTGGGAAATTATAGGCCAGTGAGCCTGATGTCAGTGCTGGGCAAAATGATAGAGACTATTATAAAGAATGCCTGGTCACTTGCCTGCCTGGTGCGAATGTAGCAGACCTCATGCGTCACCTAGACAGGATTTTAGATAATGCTGGGGAGGAGTCGGCTGTCTTTATTTATTATTTATTATTTGTTACATTTGTATCCCACATTTTCCCACCTATTTGCAGGCTCGATGAGCCTTACATAGTACCATAATGGCGTTCGCCATCTCCGGTAAAGAACAAATACAAAGTGATGTTGTAGTCGAATAAGGTTCATGTGTTATAGAAGCCAACACCTACAGAAGGTGATCTCTCCACAGGAGAAACGAAAGTCAACACCAACAAACAGTGGATCAAAAAGAGTCCTCTCACAAGTGGTGTTTTCCTAAACAAGGTCTTTATTTTGAATCAATAAAAGCAACCCGACACGATTCGTGTTTCAGCCGAAACATGAATCATGTTGGGTTGCTTTTATTGAAACTTGCCTCATTTGTTATAGACACATTGGGGAATCGTAGATAGGAAGAGTTATGCAATGTCCATTACAAGCTTTGTCTTGGTACATGTGGGTACCAAATGTGTGAGGGAGGCTCTGGAAGCCAATTTAAGCTCTTAGGTAGAAAGCTGAAGTCCAGATCCTCCAGGGTAGCATTTTCAGAAATGCTTCCCATTCGACGTGCAGGACCCAAGAGGCAGGTAGAGCTCTCAAGTCTCAATGAATGGTAGAAATGATGGTGCAGGCATGAGGGATTTAGATTTGTTAGGAACTGGGCAACATTCTGAGAAAGGGGGAGCTTGTAGTGAAAGGATGAACTCCTTTTTAACCAGGATGGAACCAGGCTGCTGGTGTTAATTTTTTAAAAGGAGATAGAGCAATTTTTAAGCTAAAATGGGGTGGAGGGGAAGCTGACAGTTGCCCAGGAGCACATGGTTCAGTGTGGAGTATCTTTGAAAGATACTATCGAAATAGGATCTTTAGGGAATCCCAATAGAGAGATGACGGTGAAAATAATCAATAATGGTGGAAGAAAGCTAGGAGTGTCTAATGGGAGAAATGATGCAAATTATCCCCATCAACTTCAAAGAAGCTTGTAGATACAAGTTAAAAACACAATTTGAAGTGCCTGTATAGGTTATCAATAGAAATCAATAGAAACCTTTAAGAGTGGACTAACACGGCTACCACACCTCTATACTTAAGTGCCTGTATACAAATGCTAGAAGCCAAAATATAAGATGGGTGAGTTAGAGAAAATGATGAGGTAGATATAATAGGCATTTTAAAAGCTTGATGGAAGGAGGACTTTCAATGAGACATTGTGGGGCCCTTTTACTAAGCCACGTAAGCACCTACATGCACCCAATGCTACTTTTTGGGATCCTGCCAGGTACTTGTGACCTGGATTGCCCACAGTTGAAAACAGGATTCTGGGCAGGATGGACCTTTTGGGTTCTTATGATCTTATATTGTAAAAGGACAACTGAGCAGACTAGATGGGCCTTATCTGCTGTCATTTTCCTTTCCTTCGAAGGGCTCAATCTTCAGTTCAGCAAGATATCAAAAACTGCCCCTGTACAAGCTGTACATAGTGATTCTATATATGTTCATACTGTACCTATTGGATATAAAGATACCACCTATTTATTTATTTAAATTTTGTTCGCACCTTTTTCAGTAGTAGCTCAAGGTGAGTTACATTCAGGTACACTGGATATTTTTCTGTCCCAGGAGGGCTCACAATCTGTTTGTACCTGAGGCAATGGAGGGTTAAGTGACTTGCCCAAGATCACAAGGAGCAGCGGTGGGATTTGAACCGGGCCACCTCTGGATTTAGTGCATTCAGAATTATTTAATTGAGTTTCTTTGAAATTGTGAAGCGGGTCAAAAGATAAAAGAATTGTGTGACATGGTCATTTGAGATACTACAATTTAGATTCCACCTTCTGTGGTAAGATCTGGCCCCCTGCAAGGACGTAGAGGATTTCAGTTTCAAATAGGCTCCTGGTGCATTCTCTTTTGAGACAAAACATAAGAACCAGAAGATGAAGCGATGCCAGGAAGAGGGGAAAGCATGTCTGATCAAAGCACATAATCTGCCTCTGTAGGACATTTCCAGTCCAGACAAAAGCCCTTTCATCTGGCAGTGAGATAGAATTCGCTGATGCACTGATGTTATGGCAGGAGCAAATTCACTTTATTACTGTGAGGCCACAGCAGTTCTGACATTATGCCTATACCATTAAGCAACTGTTTACCTCTACATTCTACAGGCTGCAGACAGTCCAGACCAGATGGGTCAGCAAAAATTCTCAGGACCTTGGAAACAGATCTGTGCCTCTGCTCAACATAGATAGCACCCTAGGCAGTGACATGTCAGATGGAGCAGGGCAAGTATAGCTGAACACAGTAGACTGGGAATCATTTAAAAGACACCTCTAGCTCCCATTGCATCTTTGTCCCAAGTCAGTGATGAGGTGGGAAAAAGAATTCATGTGAATTTCTCTGCTCAGTTCCCTAAAACTGGACAGAGACCACTGTTTCACTTCTCATAGGCTACCTAATTTGGAATTTGTACTGTTGACCTAGAGGTAAAAGCAGTGGCGTAGCCAGACTTGCTAATTTGGGTGGGCCTGAGCCCAAGGTGGGTGGGCACACACTTCTTCCCCCCCCCCCCCCCACACACACACTTCTCCCCCCCCCCCCCCCCCACACACACACACACTTGGATGTCACTAAAAAAACCATTTACAAGAATTTATTTATTACCTGCTGCTGGACTGGAACTGGAATGATTCTCGATTGAATTCCAACTAGAACCTTCTTCTTCTTTCCCTTTCCCAAATTCCCACGTTTCAGGAGGGGTCAGGGTAGGGGCATGCCCTGCGTGCCGTGCGTGCACGTGCAGCAGCTATGACTGAGCGAACCTGAACCGACAACGGAGCCGAGGCATTTGGTCGTGGGATGGGCCAGCATTTGTAGTGCACTGGTCCCCCTCACATGCCAGGACACCAACTGGGCACCCTAGGGGGCACTGCAGTGGACTTCACAAATTGATCCCAGGTGCATAGCTCCCTTACCTTGGGTGCTGAGCCTCCCAAAACCCACTCCCCACAACTGTACAACACTACCATAGCCCTTAAAGGGTAAAGGGGGACACCTGCATGTGGGTACAGTGGGTTTCTGTGGGATTTGGAGGGCTCATATTTATCATCACAAGTGTAACAGGTGGGGGGGGGGGGGTATGGGCCTGGGTCTGCCTGGCTGAAGTGCACTGCATCCACTAAAAATTGCTCCAGGGACCTGCATACTGCTGTCATGGAGCTGAGTATGACATTTGAGGCTGGTATAGAGGCTGGCAAAAAATGTTTAAAAAACATTTTTTTTTGGGTGGGAGGGGGTTGGTGACCACTGGGGGAGTAAGGGGAGGTCATCCCCTATTCCCTCTGGTGGTCATCTGGTCAGCTGGGGCACATTTTTGAGACTTGGTCCTAAAAATAAATGGACCAAGTGAAGCCGGCGAAGTGTTCGTCAGAGCCGGCCTTCTTTTTTCCATTATCAGGCGAAGCCGGCCATCTGGTAACCACGCCACCGTCCCGCCTTCCGTACCCTGCCAAAACACCCCCTTTAACTTTGGCCAGCGCTGCAATGGAATGCAGTTGGAGCCGGCCAAAATCGGCTTTCCATTATACCGATTTGGCCGGGTTCAGGAGATGGCCATCTCCCGATTTGTGTCGGAAAATGGCCGGCCTTCTCGTTCGAAAATAAGCAGGCTGGAGACACTGATCAGAGGTTCTGACCAGGCATGGAGGAGTAGCCTAGTGGTTAGTGCAGTGGGCTTTGATTCTGGTGACCTGGCTTTGATTCCCACTGTAGTTAAGTTTTTGTACCTGGGACAATGGTGGGTTATGGGGTACTTTTACAGAGTGGCGGTAAGCCCAATGCAGGCTTACCGCTCACTCTTCCAGATTTAGTTTTGACAGGTCTCGGAGAAAATCTCAGACCTGTCAAACTTCTGCTGTTTTGACAGGTTTGGGCTTTTTTTTTGACAGCCTGGATCTATCAAACAACTTCTGCGGGAGGACTGTGTCTTGGGCGCAAGTCCAGGTACAGTCCTCCCGCAGAAGTATCCCTATGACCAGACTGGGAAAAAGGAATGAAATGGATGTGGGACCAGTCAACCCAGGAAGAAATACAATACGAGAGCTATAAAAGGGTTGTTTATTTTTTTTTGAACACAGAGCCCAAATTAAGTGTTCATACACTTATAGAGCACTAAATGCAGTCTGAAAGTAAGAAAATATGGCAAAAAGATACAGAAATATTTCCCATCATTTTGGGTGCCACAGGCTTGGTTAAAAATAACTTCCAAGCGCACCAGGATAAGTTGCTTATACATGTTACATCTTTTGAACTCCAGAAAGAAGCTGTCTTTGGCACAGTGCAAGTACTATAGCGAGTGTTAGAAGTAAATTTGAGAGACTGAGATCGTATCCACATACCATGGTTTAGGGGTGAGGTTGATTCCTGTCATGGTATGCGCAAGGCTAACCCACTTGGAGAAATTGCCCCTAAGAACTAAAATCCCCGTAATCTCACAATAACCAATCTGTAACAAATTGTATTTCCAACATTTAACTCATATTGTAAGCCACACTGAACCCGCAAAAAGGTGGGAAAATGTGGGATACAAATGCAATAAATAAATAAATAAACTAGACTGTACACACACCTTGTAAAGAGTGTTCCCCCTCCCGCCAGATAATCCTTTTTTGGCTACCAGGAGCGTGCAGGACATGAGGTGAAGACAGAGCAGGGCAGACAATATGGCAGCACTGGAAACCAGCACTGGACAAGGCTTCAGTTGGCGGGGGTTGGAGATCCCTGCCAGCCAAGGTATTTGCTGCGACAGTGGGTGGGGAGCAGCAGGGCGGCGAGGTGGTGGGGGAGGACAGCGGCAGGGCAGCGAGGTGGCGGGGAGCGGCGGCAGACCAAAATGTGCCCCCTGACCTTGGGCTCTGGCCCCCTCCCACCATGAGGTCCGGCTACGCCCCTGTATGAAACTAAATTGAATGCTTTATGTTAATATCTGCTTATTTGTCAACTTGATTGTTTATTTTATTGTAAATGCCATTGTATGCTACAGTGTAGCATTAAATAAGTATGCAGCAGTAAAGCTGTTTTTTGTTGAACACTGACAAATTGTGAAGTTCAAGGTGGTTTTTCTCAAAGCTCAGGGAGTGACTCTCTCTAGACACCAACCATCCACACTTTAGAGACACATATTCGAGAACCCTGATTCTGTCTCCTGAATAGGGTGGGTCCTGAGGTCACAAATGGACATGAAAATTCAGAAAAACAAAGAAGGGCATAATCGAAAAGGGGCGCCCAAGTTTTCCTGAGGACGTCTTCGCAGGACGTCCCAGCAAAGGGGTGGGGAAACCCATATTATCGAAACAAGATGGGCATCCATCTTTCATTTCGATAATACAGTCTGGGACGCCCAAATCTTGAAATTTAGGTCATCCCTAGAGATGGTCGTCCTTATACTTGGTCGTTTCTGATTTTCGACAATAATTGAAACCAAGGACGCCAATCTCAGAAACAACCAAATGCAAGTCCTTTGGTCATGGGAGGAGCCAGCATTCATAATGCACTGGTCCCCCTAACATGCCAGGACACCAACCGGGCACCCTAGGAGGCACTGCAGTGGACTTCAGAAAAAGCTCCCATGTACATACAGTAGCTCCCTTACCTTGTGTGCTGAGCCCCCCCCAAAACCCACTCACCACAACTGTACACCACTACCATAGCCCTTATGGGTGAAAGGGGGCACCTACATGTGGGTGCAGTGGGTTTCTGGTGGGTTTTGAAGGGCTCACATTTACCACCACAAGGGTAACAGGTGGGGGGGAGATGGGCCTGGGTCCACTTGCCTGAAGTCCACTAAAACTGCTCCAGGGACCTGCATACTGCTGCGATGGAGCTGAATATGACATTTGAGGCTGGCATAGAGGCTGGCACAAAATATTTTAAAACTTTTTTTGAGGGTGGGAGGGGGTTAGTGACCACTGGGGGAGTAAGGGGAGGTCATCCCTGATTCCCTCTGGTGGTCATCTGGTCAGTTCGGGCACCTTTTTGTGGCTTGGTCATAAGAAAAAAAGGACCAGGTAAAGTCATCCAAGTGTTCGTCAGGGACGCCCCTTTTTTTTATTCCATTATGGGTCGAGGATGCCCATGTGTTAGGCACGCCCAAGTCCCACTTTTGCTACACCTCCAACATGCCCCCAGGAACTTTGGTCGTCCCCGCAATGGAAAGCAGTTGGGGACGCCCAAAATCAGCTTTCCGTTATACCGATGTGGACGACCCTGTGAGAAGGACGCCCATCTTGCAATTTGTGTCGAAAGATGGGTGTCCTTCTCTTTTGAAAATAAGCCTGAAAGTGGACACTCTCCAAGAAAACATCACAGGGAGTTCATGGAAGAGAGCATACTCAGCACTGCTGGCACCAAAAGGTAAAGATCTCTTAATTGTGACAGCAAATAAATTGAACACTGGTTACAGCACACCCAGGGAGTGTTGTACAGAAGATTTTCAGAGATGACAGACGTTGGGCTTTTGACTGGATCTTGGCCAAGAGGCACACAAAATTTGAATATGTTTAGTTGGATTTTGTCCATTAGATTTGTTAGAGTAATCAAGGCCAAATCCTTAGGGGGTTGTTATTCAAAGTGATTTCTGGCTGGTTAAATCACAGAGGGGCCCTTTTACAAAGGTGCATAAGGGCGTCAAATCGGCATTACCATCTGGCTAGCGTGTGCACCTAGCAGTAATTCTGAATTTGGCATGTGCTGAAAACCCATGGTAGAAAATCATTTTCTATTTTCTACCGCGGAGGTGTTCCCAGCGGTAATCAGCAGTCAGCGCACGTTGGACAGTTACCGCAGGGGTAACATGTGCGTCCTTACCGCTAAGTCAATGGGTGGCGTTAAGGACTAAGGCCATAAATAGATGCATGTTGGTTTTAATTTTGCTGCACGTCCATTTCCTGGTCCAAAAAAGCCCTCCTTTTCTCCAGACGCAGTGGAGAAATGGTACAGCATGCATCCAAAACATGCACCCACATTACTACAGGCCACTTTTTGGCACGCATTTGTAAAAGGTCCCCTTAACTAGTTAGTGGCACTGAATATCCATACTAACCACAGAACACAGAACTGGCTATTTTGTGGGCGGTCCAGGGATGGAGTCAGCACTTATGCGGTTAAATGCCAATATTCATCACTTAACCACATAAAGAGGACAGCATAAAACACAGTCCTATCTTTATGTGGTAAAGTGCTGAATGTTGCGATTAACCACATAAGTTTTAGCCAGCCGCATACAACCGGCATTGAATATCCAGCATAAAGCCGGTGGCAGTCAAAAAATGCTGACCGCTGCCGACTGAATATCGACCCCTAGTTGTCTGAAGGTTTGGAAATGGAGAGGAGGGTAGAGGAGGAAGAATTTCATTTTCTTTCGCAGTCTCCTTTTCTCAATTCTCTAGATCCTTTCTACTGTGAATTTTTTTCCTCTTCCTCCCCCCTCCCCCCTTCCCCATTTCTCCCATCTATTCATTCCCTAGTCTTTCTCCTCCCTTCTTTCACTTGCTCTTTTTCTCTTCCTTTCCAGTGCTTCTCACATTAGGTTATCACCTCTTCACTGTCGACAGTGGTTACATTTCCCTCTGAGGCTGCACACATTGTGGGCACCATGCTGGATGTCAAGTGTCAGGGACGAGACTAAGAATCCCTGAGGAAATAAAACATAATTGAAGACAACTGTTGTTCTTTACAAATTAACATATTTTAAATGAGGAAATACTCTCTCGCTCATAGTACCATATCTGCACAGAGCTGCCAGCCGACAATACTCTGAGGAAGGACATGTTGGGAGCAAAGAAAAAAGACAGGTTAACCTATTAATCGAGTTTAAAAAGGTGAATGTTTGTCTTCTGCTTGTCATAGAGATTAACAAACAGATGTACTTTAATAAAGCAAATCAGACAAGGAGAAGATTAAGATCCCAGTGTCTCTTTCTGAGCATCCAGAAGAAATATATTTTCATCAAATGATCTTCTCCCTTGCAAAGAGTGTTTTTTGCTCTGTACATTTGTTTCAGATCTTCAGATCTCCATCATTCTAAGTCCCAATTCTCTCAGGGGTCCTTTTACAAAGGCGTACTGAAAAATGGCTTGCGGTAGTGTAGGCGCGGGTTTTGGGCGCACGCCGATCCATTTTTCAGTGCGCCTATAAAAAAGGCCTTTTTAAACATTTTTGCCGAAAATGGACGTGTGGCAAAATGAAAATTGCCACGCATCCATTTTGGGTCTGAGGCCTTAACGTCAGCCATTGACCTAGCAGTAAAGACTCACGCGGTAACTGGGCGGTAATGACCTACGAGCGTCAAATGCCACTTGGCGAGTGTCTGCTACGCGTGGACGAAAATAAAAAATATTTTCCAGATGCACATATCAGACGTACGCCAAAACTGAAATTACCACAAAAGCCACCCGGTAGCGGGGTGGTAACTCCATTTTGGCGCGCGCTGAGCACATGTAGACACTTACACAGCTTAGTAAAAGGACCCCTCAATTTGACATTATAGATCCTTCAGAATTATTTTCCTCACATTCTCTGAAATAATTCTGATAGGCACAGATTTCAGAGTCAGAGCTCTCTGTTACTTGTTCTGATGCAAACAACTTTATAGTCTGCATAAACACCTTGCTTTTCTACACTAGATTTAATTTTTCCACATGAGAAAATCTGGGATTTATGATTTGTGAAGACGGACTAGGTTTAGATTTCTCCTTGGATGGACACGGTATTGCAGCACCTACTATACTCAGTACACATAGGCCTCTCCAGCTCACACGGTGCCAGTTTGCAATGATTGAAACCATGCAGTGGTTAATCTGGGAGTGATTAAAGAGTCTCATTTCTCGGAAGAGTCAGTACTCATCATTTGTGGTGACAAATGAGCCTCTAACATCCCTTGCTCCCATTATACTGTGATTAATTGTGCCAGTTTAAGTCAATAATTCATTTGTTAAAAATAGGTCTCCATACCATCATTTGTCTCAGGGGAGAGATCAGGATAAAGAAAAAAAGAAGATATTCATTTGATACTTCTCATTAAATTAACACTGAAAATCTTACAGAAGAGCTCAGGCTAGGCAACAGGGTGTATTTTCGAACAAGGCAACATGTGTTGCCCAAGAATTACATTGCACAATGTCTTGCATAAATCAAACTCAACTTTACAATTTTATAGGGGACTGAGCCTTCTTATTGCTTATATCCACACTCAAATCTAAACAAGGTTCTAAATAAATATCGTATGCACACTCTTTTTATGAAAAGGAGGAAAAAGTCTAGAGCAAACTCCTGGACTCAACAAACAGTCTTCAAGGAGTTGGACTTCCTCATCATCGGCAAAAAACCTCCTGGGGCTCTTAATAATTCTTTTCTATATTTCAAACTCTCAAACTAGCTATAAATTCAAACTTAGCTTTGTAGTATTGGTCTCAGTACGTTTCTCCAAGAGTTGACCGTGATCAACGGCGGCCAGCATTTCGAATTGCCCTTTCTGCTTCAGGATCACAGGCCAATATATCTGGAATCAAAGCAAAAATACTTAAATATTGAGTAGTAAAATGGTTCCCCATCTTATTCCTCATATTGCTTTAGCGTGCTTACCTCCGCTCAATCTAGCCGGCAGAAGCTTCCGCCGGCTAGATTGAGGAATAAGATATCAGGGCATTCAAAGTTCTTAGCTCAGTCTTATCTTAAATCTCCTCTATTTGCTAAACCAAAAACAGTACTTGGTGATTCTCCTCTTGATTAAACTCAGTCCACAATAGTCTCCGCACACAATTGTTGCAGTTTCTCTAATCATCACTCAGTTCCCTTTTACACTCCTCTGATCATGACAGGAGAGATAGTGTGGGGTAACCATCTGTCCTCCTTAGACCATAGCCGCCGAGAGGGGGGCAAAATTCCCCAGACCCGGGCATCCAAGGGGGCCCGGCGCCCGGGTCTCTCTTTCTCTCCTGCTCCTGATGGGACCCGAGTGATCGCGTCCTGACAGGAGCAGGAGAGAGAAAACTCCTGTGCCGCGGCTGGGACCCCCTTGAAGGCTGGGGAGGACTCAGTCCGGAGTGTGCCTGAAAGGAAAAGAAGCCGCAAGGGCAGGCAATCGGCATAAGAGCAGCGCTGGAGGAACACGTTTTCTGCTGGCAGGGCCTTGGGATCCCCTCCAGCAAAAGTAATTGGATTTTGTAGGGTGGCCGACAGCGATCCGGGGGGGAGAGGGAGTGGCAGCCATCGGGCAGGGGTGGCGACTCTTCGGGGGGAGGGGGCGGCAGCTCTGCCCCGGGCCCGGTTCAGTCTGTCGGCGGCCCTGCTTTAGACCCTGATCATTCCTCCATGATTTCTTCAGCTCCTCTGTCCCATCCCAGAACAGAGTTCATTCATTCATGCAATGCAGGTCCTGCCAGAAGTGAGGCAAGCCGGCTTCCACTTCTCTCACCTGAGGCGATTATCCCCAGGCACTCCTACTTTGTTCCCAAGTTGGGAACGCTACTGCAGGCACCGTCTGCCTTGTGCAGAAGCTTCCAAACACCACACTTGCAAACTTTTCCTGCCTTGATACCCAGGACTTCCCCCTGGGTGCCAAGGATCTCGGTGGGGGCGGGCTACCAAAGACCAGAATTTTCTCCACATAGGGCTAGATTCTATATATGGCACCTGAAAAATCCGCACACAAATAAATGCCTAGGCTTATTCTGTAAAGTATGCCTAAATTTTATAGAATAGGTTTAAACTTCTGTGTGGTATACAGAGAGGGGCATAATTGAATGAAAACGTCTATCTCCATGGGCGTTCATCTCCGAGAACGGGTCCGTGAAGGGGCGGACCGAACCGTATTTTCGAAAAAAAATAGACGTCCATGTTTTATTCGACAATTTGTGAGCTGGGCGTTTTTGTTTTTCAGTGATAATGGAAAATGAAAGCGCCCAGCTCAAAAACGAATAAATCCAAGGCATTTGTTCATGGGAGGTGCCAGGAGTCGTAGTGCACTGGTCCCCCTCACATGCCAGGACACCAACCGGGCACCCTAGGGGGCACTTTTACAAAAACAAAAAAAAAGGTAAAAGAGCTCCCAGGTGCATAGCACCCTTCCCTTGTGTGTTGAGCCCCCCAAATCCCCCTCAAAACCCACCGCCCACAAGTCTACACCATTACTATAGCCCTAAGGGGTGAAGGGGGGCATCTACATGTGGGTACAGTGGGTTTGGGGGGGGTTGGACGACTAAGCATTAAGCAGCACAATTGTAACAGGTAGGGGGGGATGGGCCTGGGTCCACCTGCCTGAAGTCCACTGCACCCCCTAACAACTGCTCCAGGGACTTGCATACTGTTGCCAGGGAGGTGGGTATGACATTTGAGGGTGAAAATAAAAAGTTGTGAAACATCATTTTTTTGTGGTGGGAGGGGGTTAGTGACCACTGGGGGAGTCAGGGGAGGTCATCCCCGATTCCCTCTGGTGGTTTAGCTTTGTAAGTTTAGCTTTGCAAGAGTTTAGCTTTGCAAGATGGCCGACTGGTAGGACGTGCCGTGGGGAGCTCCACCGTGGATCGATCCAGAGTCGATTCCTTCGGACTCCGGGGTCGATTCCCCAGTGCTCCGCTCCGGTCCCCCCCCCCAGAGGATCCGGCGCTGCCCAGGGTTTGCCGACTCCAGGAGCCGCGTCGGGGACGGTTTGGGCTCTTCATCACTGCGGCTCGGCTGCGGCTGTGAGGTGGCCACGTGCTGCCGGGCGCCGAGTTCGCCGAGTCCGGGGCGAGTCTGGCCGCCCGCTCCCCGGCAGGAACTGCCTGGGCCATGTCGGGTGAGAGCACCGTGTGACCCGGGTGAGCTGGCGCAAGCTCGCCCGCGGCCTCGTGGTGCGCACCCGACCTCGTGGCACGGCCCGACCTGACCCGGCGGTCCAGGGGGCCCACCGCTCTGGTGACTGTGTGGTTGCAGGCTGCGGGCCTGGTTTGGGGTTGCCTCTGGCGCTTGCTTTCAGTGTTGCCCACACTGGCCGAGGATCTCTTGATCTTCCGGCGGCCCGACGCCCACACTGTCTGTCCTCCCGCGGCCTGCCCCCATCACAGTGCTGAGTCCTCGGGGCGGGGTACTGTGCTTCCACGGCAGGCCTGACTTCCGTGCGCCTTGCTGCTCTGCTGCTTTGTGGGCACTGAGTGCGGCTGCCCAGCTGCTCCAGTTTGCCCCGGTCCACCCTCCCCGGCTTCTCCCTGCTTGCTGCTCCAGTCCACCGGCACCAGCTTTCCCCCTGCTGGCTCCGGGCTGCTCATCTGCTCCAGTGTCTTCCAGCCTGCCTGATCCGGATCCTCCTTGCTTGCTCCTGTCCATCTGCAACAGCGTGTTCCAGCTTGTTCCAGTCCTCCTATCCATCTGATCCCAGCTTGTCCCAGTCCACAGATCCAGCCTTCCCTCTGCTGTCCAGTCCGCAGATCCAGCTTTCTCCCTGTGTGTTCCAGTCCTTCGACTCCAGTGTGTTCCAGTCTGCAGATCCAGCGTATTCCAGTCCATCGACTCCAGCGTGTTCCGACTATCGGCTCCACTGTGTTCCAGTCCGCCTGATCCAGCTTCTCCGTGTTTGCTCCAATCCACTGGCTCCAGCAGGATCCAGCTCATTCCAGTGCTCCTGATCCACCTTGTTCCAGTCCGCCGTTCCAGCCTTCCCCCTGCCTGTTCCAGTCCATCGGCTCCAGCGTGTCCCGGTCCGCCTGACCCAGCTTCTCCCTGCTTGCTCCAGTCAATCCGCTCCAGCGTGTTCAAGCTTGTTCCAGTCCTCCTGATCCCAGTTTGTTCCAGTCCGCCTGATCCAGCTTCTCCCTGCTTGCTCCAGTCAATCCGCTCCAGCGTGTTCAAGCTTGTTCCAGTCCTCCTGATCCCAGTTTGTTCCAGTTCGCCTGACCCAGCTTCCCCCGCTTGTTCCAGTCCATCGGCTCCAGCGTGTTCCAGCCCGCCTGTTCCAGTCCATCGGCTCCAGCATGTTCCAGCCCGCCTGATCCAGCCAGCGTGTTCCAGCTCGTTCCAGTTCTCCTGAGCCCAGCTTGTTCCAGCCCGCCTGATCCTTCCAGTCTATCGGCTCCAGTGTGTTCCAGTCCGCCTGATTCAGCGTCTTCCGGCTTGCTCCAGTCCACCGGATCCAGCATGTCCAACAAGTTCCAGCCGCCGATCCAGCCTTCCCCCTGCTGTTTATCGACTCCAGTGTGTTCCATCCTGCCTGACCCAGCCTCTCCTTGCTTACTCCGATTCTTCTGCTCCAGCGTGTTCCAGCTCGTTCCAGTCTTCCTGATCCCAGCTTGTCCGTCTGCTCATCCTGACTCAGTTCATCTGTTCCTGCTCGTTCCAGCCTGTCCATCTGTTCCTGCCTATTCCGGCTTGTTCCTGCTTGCCTCAGCTTGTTCCGGCTTGCTCCAATCCATCTGCCTGTTAACAAATCGAGTAACCTGCCTGCCTGCTTGCGAGCCTCTCAGCCATTGACTTACCTACCTGCCTGCTAGCCTATCAGCCATTGACTTACCTAATAACCAACCCAAAACCTAGCGTCAAGCCCTATCTATCTGCTTAACATCTCAATCATTACATAGGCACCCATTAACACCTGTTAACTGCTTAACACCTCATTCACTATACAGTCACCTGTTACACCTCAGTCACCACCTATGGCCCCTGTCCATGTTCTCTTCCTTGCCCTGTCCCTTCCTAATCTTCTTTCCCCCCCACTCCCACTGTCTACCATTAGAACTACCTGCTGCCCTCCCACCCTGCCCGCCACCGCAATACCCTATTCACCTCCATCCCTCACCTCACCATCCCTCTTGTCCCCCTCCTCCTTCCTAGCTCTCAACCTTCGGCACTTCCTTCCTGCCATTAACCCATCCCCTTTCCTCCTAAGTACACCCCGTCTTCGTCGCCTCCGTCGCCCGACCTCCCCCACCCTCCTCCGCACTCTCTTGCTCCTCCTCCTGCTATCCGCGGGAGACATTAACCCTAATCCAGGTCTCCCTCACCTGTCCCCGTCCTATCCCTGCGAACGATCCCGGGACGTCTCCAATCTCGTCTCTATTCCCCTCCTTCCCCCCTCCTCCCTCCCCTTCTCATGCGCTTTGTGGAATGCCCACTCAGTCTGCAACAAACTGCCTCTCACCCACGATCTCTTTATCTCTCGCTCCCTTCAACTGCTCGCCCTAACTGAAACCTGGATCTCCCCGGAAGACTCTGCCTCAGATGCAGCCCTCTGCCATGGAGGCTATCTCTTCTCCCACACGCCCCGCCCAGTTGGCCGCGGCGGAGGCGTTGGGCTACTACTCTCACCCTCCTGTAGTTTCCAACCCCTCCACCTTCCGCAATCTCACTGCTTCTCATCCTTTGAAGCCCATTCCATCCGGCTATTCTACCCATTACCACTCAGAGTGGCAGTCATTTACCGCCCCCCTGATAAATCCTTCCCTTCCTTCCTTACCGACTTTGATGCTTGGCTCTCTGTCTTTCTTGACCCCTCATCTCCGTCCCTCATTCTCGGAGACTTTAACGTACATGCTGATGACCTATCCGACCCCCATGCTTCTAAGTTCCTCACCCTAACATCCTCCTTCAACCTCCAGCTGTGCTCCACCACCCCTACTCAACGTGACGGCCATTGTTTTGACCTCTTCCTCTCCTCCTCCGGCTCACCCTCCAATTTCCACATCTCAGCTCTTCCTCTCTCCGACCATCACCTGATCACATTCACACTTCTTCACCCCCCCCTCACCCCGTCCAACTTTAACCACCACCTCCAGGAACCTCCAGGCTATTGACCCCTCCACCTTATTATCTACTATCTCTAATCTTCTCCCCTCCATCACGTCCTCCGCAACTGTCGACAAAGCGGTCTTCACTTACAATACCGCTCTCTCCTCTGCATTGGATACCCTCGCACCATCAATCTCCCGTCCCACAAAACGCACCAATCCCCAGCCCTGGCTGACTCCTTGCATCCGTTACCTTCGCTCCTGCACCCGATCCGCTGAGCGCCTCTGGAGGAAATCTCGTACCCTTTCAGACTTCCTCCACTACAAATTCATGCTATCCTCCCTCCACTCCTCCCTATTCCGTGCAAAACAGGACTATTACACCCAATTGACCAATTCTCTCAGCTCCAACCCTCGTCGTCTCTTCACCACCCTTAACTCCCTCCTAAAAGTGCCCCCCGCTCCTACTCCCCCTTCTCTCTCTCCTCAATCACTGGCCGACTATTTCCACGACAAAGTGCAAAAGATCAACCTTGAGTTCACGACCAAGCCACCACCTCCTCTTCACCCTTTAACCCTCTCCCTCATCCAACCTACCCAGGTCTCCTTCTCCTCCTTCCCTGAGATCACCGAGGATGAAACTTCCCGCCTTCTTTCCTCCTCGAAATGCACCACCTGTTCCTCTGATCCCATCCCCACCAACCTACTCAACACCATCTCCCATACTGTCACCCCGCCATCTGTCGCATCCTAAACCTCTCTCTCTCCACTGCAACTGTCCCTGACACCTTCAAGCACGCCGTTGTCACACCTCTCCTCAAAAAACCTTCACTTGACCCTACCTGCCCCTCCAACTACCGCCCCATTTCTCTTTTACCCTTCCTTTCCAAAATACTTGAGCACGCCGTTCATAGCCGCTGCCTTGATTTTCTCTCCTCTCACGCCATCCTCGATCCACTTCAATCCGGTTTTCGCCCTCTGCACTCAACTGAAACGGCACTCTCTAAAGTTTGCAATGACCTGCTCCTGGCCAAATCCAGAGGTCACTACTCCATCCTCATCCTCCTCGATCTTTCCGCCGCGTTTGACACTGTCAATCATGATTTACTTCTTGCCACGCTGTCCTCTTTTGGGTTCCAAGGCCCTGTCCTCTCCTGGTTCTCCTCTTATCTCTCCCACCGCACCTTCAGGGTACACTCCCATGGATCTTCCTCCACTCCCATCCCACTATCTGTTGGAGTTCCCCAGGGATCTGTCCTTGGACCCCTTCTCTTCTCAATCTACACCTCTTCCCTGGGCTCGCTGATCTCGTCTCATGGTTTTCAGTATCATCTTTACGCTGATGACACCCAGCTATACCTCTCCACACCTGACATCACTGCGGAGACTCAGGCCAATGTATCGGCCTGTTTATCCGACATTGCGGCATGGATGTCCAACCGCCACCTGAAGCTGAACATGTCCAAGACCGAGCTCTTGTCTTTCCTCCTAAACCCACTTCTCCTCTTCCTCCACTCTCTATCTCTGTTGATAACACCCTCATCCTCCCCGTCCCATCTGCCCGCAACCTCGGACTCACCTTCGACTCCTCCCTCTCCTTCTCTGCGCATATCCAACAGACTGCCAAGACCTGTCGCTTCTTCCTCCTCAATATCAGCAAAATTCGCCCTTTCCTCTCTGAGCATACCACCAGAACTCTCGTCCATGCTCTCATTACCTCTCGCCTCGATTACTGCAACTTACTCCTCACCGGCCTCCCACTCGGCCATCTATCCCCCCTTCAATCCGTTCAGAACGCTGCTGCACGTCTTATATTCCGCCAAAACCGATATACTCATATCACCCCTCTCCTTAAATCACTTCATTGGCTTCCGATCAGATATCGCATACAATTCAAGCTCCTCCTCCTTACCTATAAATGCACTCAGTCTGCAGCTCCTCACTACCTCTCCACCCTCATCTCCCCCTATGTTCCCGCCCGCAACTTCCGCTCACAGGACAAAGCCCTTCTCTCAGTACCCTTCTCCACTACTGCCAACTCCAGGCTCCGCTCATTCTGCCTTGCCTCACCCTATGCCTGGAATAATCTTCCTTTACCCATACGCCATGCCCCCTCCCTACCCATCTTCAAATCTCTGCTTAAAACTCACCTCTTCAATGCTGCCTTCGGCGCCTAACCGCTCGAGAAATATAAAATACCCCAATCTATCCACCCTATCAGATTAACTGTTCACTCGTCCTCTAGATTGTTCACTTGTCTTTAGTTTGTTCTCTTGTCTTTTAGATTGTAAGCTCTTTGAGCAGGGACTGTCCTTCCATGTTTGAATTGTACAGCGCTGCGTAACCCTAGTAGCGCTTTAGAAATGGTTGTTGTTGTTGTTGTAATCTGGTCATTTAGGGCACTTTTTGGGGCCTTATTTGTGAAAAAACAGGGTCCAGGAAAAGTGCCTTCTAGCTACAAACGCATACTTTTTTTCAATTATCGGCGAAAGGCGCCCATCTCTGTTCGGGTGATAACCACACCCCAGTCCCGCCTTCACCACGCCTCCAACACGCCCCCGTCAACTTTGTACGCTTCCGCGATGGAGTGCAGTTGAAAACGTCCAAGTTCGGCTTTCGATTATACCGCGTTATTCGTTTTTGGGAGATAAACGCCTATCTCCCGATTTAGGTCGCAATATGGGCATTTTTGTCTTTCGATTATAAGCTGGAGAATGCGCTGAGCAGTTTTCTTCGTGGCCAAATTTGGTCACATCCATTTAGTCAATATTTTATTTGGTATAAATCCTGATGCCTAAATGCCATGCAGATCGGGTGTATTCTATAATAATGCGCATAGATTTTAGAAACACCCATGCCCCACCCATGGTGATGCCTCATTTTCAACTATGCGACTTAGAATTTAGGCACACTATGTTATAGAATACACTTAGCAAGTTGCACGCGTAAATCTCAATTAATGCCAATTACTGCAGATAATTGCTTGTTAACATCCAATTAACAGCGCTGATTATTAACCCATTATGTTATGCACATTGTTATAGAATACGCTTTGATTTCTGTGCAAAAATTGAGGCATCATATATAGAATCCTGGGGATAATCCCTTTTATAAATTTCCATGATATGCTCCCTAGGGCTGAACTTTACTGTGATTTCCTTAAAAGGCTGTCAATCCCACTGCTGCTCCTTGTGATCTTGGGCAAGTCACTTAACCCTCCATTGCCTTAGGTAAAAAATTAGATTGTGAGTCCTCCACGGATAGAGAAATACCCAGTGTACCTGAATGTAACTCACCTTGAGCTACAACTGAAAAGGGTGTGAGCAAAATCCAAATAAATAAATAAATAAATAAATAAATAAATAAAATACCAGCTCTGTCTCCTTAAAAATTCTGGTCTGCATTAAAAAAAAAAAAAAGAAACCACCAATTTCAGGATTGAGAAAATAGGCAGAAGCTGGATCCACTAGACAGTCAAATCTGCGGAGGACCCAGCTTTTACTTATGGACATAGATGGAGGGGAGGGAAGACAGGAAGGAGATGAACATGGATAGAGGGGAAGGGAGTGAGAAGAAATGCTGGACATGGATGGAGGGGAGGGAAGAGAGAGGAAGTGAGATGAACATGAATGGAGGGGAGAGAGGAGAAATGCTGGACATGGAGGGAAGAGAGAGAATGGAGATGAGATGAGATGAGGGAAAAGGAAGAGAAGAGAAAAACTGCACATGGATTGAGAAAATAGGCAAAAGCTGGATCCACTAGACAGTCAAATCTGCGGACTTATGGAGGGCAAGAAATGAAGAAGAAAGGAGGAAAGTAAAGAAATAAATGGAAAGAAAGCCCTGGAAACGGAGTTAAGAGGACAGATAGCAGCAGAATCAGATACTGGGCCAGCATGATCAGAAAAACAAAGTCACCAGACAACAAAGGTAGAAAAAATCATTTTATTTTCATTTTAGTGTTTGGAATATGTCCACTTTGAGAAATTTTGCAATGTATAGCAATGTGTTTCTTTCTGTTTCTCTGGTATTGTGCTGCATGTTGAGTCTAACTTCTTAGGATTTCAGGTTAATTTTTGAAGAATTTGAAGAGGGTCTATCTCTGTTCTACATGTGTGACTGCAAGGCCAAGTGTCTGAATACAGATCTGTTTGTTAGGTTCTGATATTTTGATAACACATTGTTTTTCAGAGTTGGCAAGACTGTCTGTTCTCCTAATTCCTGATCTGTATGCAAATTTGGTTTGTGTCATTTTAGGTATACTGCTGAGATTTTTTTGTTTTCCTAGTAAAGGGCTTTTAAAACAGACATCATGTTATGAGAATCAGGTGCTCAACGTTAAAAGTTTATATTTATTATTATTATTATTACATTTGTACCCCGCGCTTTCCCACATAATGCAGGCTCAATGTGGCTTACATAGTAATTTGAAATACAAAGTTAATAGAATTTTAATAAAACAGTAGTAAAACAAGTTGGGCTTAGTAGTGTATGATAAGTTGAGCTAGATAATATATGACTAGGATAAAGGAGGGTAGGCAGGATTTATTTACTTATTTATGGCATTTTATCCCACATTAAACATTAATTAGATTGGAACCTGGGAGCATTTAATTTATTTTTTTTCCTGGAGAGAGTAATGCATTGCCCCCCCCCCCCCCAGGCTCTCTCCCCGGCTACAGCCAGCTCTGCAATTTGGGGGGGGGGGCACACAGGTGAATGGGGGGGGGGGGGGCGCACAGGTGGACGAGGGATGCAGAGGTGGAACGGGGAGAGAGCCTGTTGTTAAACATTTACCAGCAAACCACTGGTAAGAGGAATTATTTGGTTGGCAAATGGTACCTACGAGAAAGGAGATTCAGGACTTCTTGAAAAGAGCTTCCACAGAGGAAAAAGCTACAGAAGATACTGCATTATCTAGATGTCTGATCTTCAGAATCCTTAAAGGAAATGGCCCCAAGTACTTAAAGTACAGGATGACCCTCTACACACCTCCAAGGACACTAGGGTCCTCCTAAGGGGTATTCCTAACCACACCTTCTCCAAAAGACATTACACGATGTGATACCCACAAGTGAGCCTTCTCCGGAGTAGCCCCCACAAGGACTATCTCTACTTCAGGAAGCAGGTGAAAGCTTGGCTCTTCAACTAGGCCTTTAATGGAAGAAGTAACTACCTTCTTAGTCTCACTCACACACACAAGGAGTGACATGGGCGCCACATACTGCAGCAGAACAAGTTTATCCACTTCTACCCTAGCTGAGATAACATTTTATCATTTCTCTGACCTCATGTGCAACTTTCTTTAAATTAGTCAACTTATTTTCTAACTCCTCTTACTCTCTTACCTTTGCTTATATCCTATGCTGTCTATTAAAATGTTCTATTACATACTGTGTTGACATTGTAAGTAGTGTACTATCAGGCTTATTTTTGAAAGAGAAGGGCGCCCATCTTTCGACACAAATTGAAAGCCGATTTTGGGTGTCCTCAACTGCTTTCCGTCGCGGGGACAACCAAAGTTCATGGGAGCATGTCAGAAGCGTAGCAAAGGCGGGACTGGGGCATGCCTAACACATGGGCATCCTTGGCCAATAATGGAAAAAAGAAGGGCGTCCCTGACGAGCACTTGGGTGACTTTACTTGGTCCATTTTTTGTTACGACCAAGCCTCAAAAAGGTGCCCGAACTGACCAGATGACCACCAGAGGGAATTGGGATGACCTCCCCTTACTGCCCCAGTGGTCACTAACCCCCTCCCACCCTCAAAAAAAATTAAAAAAAATATTTTTTGCCAGCCTCAAATATCATACCCAGCTCCTTAACAGTTTTAGTGGGTGCAGTGCACTTCAGGCAAGTGGACCCAGGCCCATCTCCCCCCCCCCCCACCTGTTACACTTGTGGTGGTAAATTTGAGCCCTTCAAAACCCACCAGAAACCCACTGTACCCACATATAGGTGGCCCCCTTCACCCCATAGGGCTATGGTAGTGGTGTACAGTTGTGGGGAGTGGGTTTTGGGGGGAGTTTGGGGGGCTCAGCACACAAGGTAAGGGAGCTATGCACCTGGGAGCAATTTATGAAGTCCACTGCAGTGCCCCCTAGGGTGCCCAGTTAGTGTCTTGGCATGTCAGGGGGACCAGTGCACTATAAATGCTGGCTCCTCCCATGACCAAATGGCTTGGATTTGGTCGTTTCTGAGATGGGCGTCCTCGGTTTCCATTATGGCCAAAAATCGGGGACAACCATCTCTAAGGTCGACCTAAATTTCTCGATTTGGGCGTCCCCGACCATATTATCGAAACGAAAGATGGACGCCCATCTTGTTTCAATAATACGGGTTTCCCCGGCCCTTCGCCGGGATGTCCTGTGAAGACGTCCTCAGGAAAACTTGGGTGCCCCTTTTGATTATGCCCCTCCATGCCATACTTTGTATAGTTATTTGAACATTTTTACTGCAGTAATTGTGTATTGCTTATGTTTAGTTTATTCTTACTGTACGCCGCCTTGAGTGAATTCTTTCAAAATGGCAGTAAATAAATCCTAATAAATAACAAAATGCAGAACAGGAGAAAAAGTTGAGAGTCAGGTGGAGCAAGCTGTGGATACATTAAGAGAATGAAAATAACCAGGAAGCAGAGAATTGTCCTATTCACAGACTATAACGTAAACAGTTGCCAAAAATCTTATTTGGAGGGAGTTTTTTTGAATAGAACCACTCTGATGATGCGCAAATATGTCTTTCAGAACTGGATGCTAATGGAGTCGCCATCCCTCTCTCAATGGTGCTCTGTCGATACAGTCAAGTGTTCCATAGTTAAAAGATGTATCTGTGGATGATCAACGTGTTTTTTCTAGCAAAAAAAGTGCCGGTACTCAAATGCCAGGTCACCCTTCAGAGGTGGGGTGATTACTGAGGGACCCACCCCACAATAGCCAGGCCTCCTGCAATCAATCACAGAGTCTATGGCAAGGCAGAATTGGTGTGTAGAGCCTGAGCTCTTTCATTAAAACTTGGGGTCCTTGGGTCAATTAAGTAGTAGTAGTAGTAGTAGTCAATTTTAGCAGACAATGGAAAAGGTGCCGGTACTCAGTACCCCCAGGTACCCCCTCAAAAAAAGCCCTGTGGATGATGCCCAAAAGTGGAAGAGGTTGCAGAAAATATGGGAGCTTTTTTCGGAATACTTTGACTCCTGTAGATTGCAGCCAAATTCTTAATCAGCAATAATATGTGAAAACACTTGAACTGAAGCATACTGTCAATGATAATGTTAATATATCTTAACCTTGACATGTTACTGTTTTGGTTTCTCCTGGTTGTATTGTTTAGAATATGTAGGGGCAGGAGGAGGGGGCAAAGGAGGGGATATGGGGTGGGTGAAAATACTTTCTTGGATTGTGTTTGTTTATTGTTTGATTTCTCAGAAAGCCTAATTAGAAGGCAAGGGGGTCATTTTCTATAAATTGCCTAAAGTTAGATCAAAAGTTGCCTTCTATTGTGCTGAAGTGAAGGCCATTTATAAATGTGCTCTGTTCGACATATGGGATAACTCTTTAATAGAATATGGATAGCATTCTATTGTTTCCTGGTAATACTGAGAAAATAATATTGAGAAAATGCTGCATTTTCTTAAGGGAGGGATATTTGCAGAGCACAGTATTAGCATGGATTACTCAACTGCACTATGTAAAGGCACTCATAAGTACATAAGTATATAAGTACATACAGTAAGTACTGCCATACTAGGACAGACCGAAGGTCCACCAAGCCCAGTATCCTGTTTCTAACAGAGGCCAATCCAAGTTGAAAGTACCTGGCAAGATGCCAAAAAACTACAATACATTTTCTGCTGATTATCCTAGAAATAAGCAGTGAATTTTCTCCAAGTCCATTTTAATAATGGTCTATGGACTTTTCCTTTAGGAAGCCATCCAAACCTTTTTTAAACCCACTAAGCTAACTGCTTTTAACACATTCTCTGGCAACGAATTCCAGAGTTTAATTACACATTGAGTAATGAAACATTTTCTCAGATTCATTTTAAATTTACTACTTTGTAGCTTCATCGCGTGCCCCCTAGTCCTAGTATTTTTGGAAAGAGTAAACAAGCTCATTTGCTTTACAAATACTAGGCACCAAGAGTATTTGCCCAGGTCAATTCAATAGATTGATCTAGGCTTAGGCTTGCCCACTTCATACATGCCTCTGTATCACTCCATGGTGTGACCTCACCATATCTCAAAAAAGAAATAGCAGAATTAGAAAAGGTTCAAAGAAGAGATATCAAAAAATGATAAAGGGGATGGAACTCCTCTCATATGAGGAAAGGCTAAAGAGGATAGGGCTCTTCAGCTTAGAAAAGAGATGGATGAGGGGAGATATGATTGAAGTCTGCAAAATCCTGAGTGGTGTAGAACGAGTTGATGTGAATCGATTTTTTACTTGTTCCAAAAGTACAAAGACTAGGGGACACTCCAAGTTACATGGAAATACTTTTGAAACAAATAGAAGGAAATATGTTTTCACTCAACAAATAGTTAAGCTCTGGAACTCTTTGCCAGAGGATGTAGGGTGGTTAGCGGTTAGCGTATCTGGGTTTAAAAAGGTTTGGACAAGTTCCTGGAGGAAACGTCCATAGTCTACTATTGAGACAGACATGGAGAAGCTATTGCTTGCCCTGGGATTGGTAGCATAGAATGTTGTCACTATTTGGTTTCTGCCAGGTACTTGTGACCTGGCTTGGCCACTGCTGGAAATGGAATGGGCTAGATAGACCATTGTTCTGACCCAGTATGGCTATTCTTATGTTCATATAGTAAGGTCTGGTACGTCTATTAGGGGAATTAGGCAGGTGCTTAGTGTCCTGAGATTCTGGGGGGGGGGGGGGGGGTGATAAAAGACAGTGGGCAGGTAATTTAATTCCTCTCCCAACTAATTCCCATCCTCATGGACATCCTACCTCAGTGTTACCTCAGAAGCTCAGCTTCCATGACTGTCAAGAAGGAGGACAATTAACAGCACTGTTTCTTCTTCACTGCAGGATCAAGATTATGCTATGAGCCATGAATCTCATAACCCATGCAGCATAGGAAGCTGATCTGCTATTAATCACACTTTCACTTCCCAGCCACAGGGGCTATGCAGCTGAAGAAAGTGCTGGGTTAGGGTCTGTAGGGAAACTAGACTAAGCCAGTAGGGTGTAAGAAGGGCTAGGGAGTGGGGTGGGGGGAGAGGGTCAAGATTAAAAGTTTGCCTGGAGTGCTAAATATCCTTGCATGTGCCCTGTTGTAGTTTGGATTTTTCCACTTATTATCCTGAGAAAATTAGATTGGTACTTTCATGCATGTCAAAGGACAAACCAAGGGCTGGATCAACCTGTCTGTGACTTGGATTGAGGTAGCAACTGTAGTTATAAAGAATGCACAATTTTCTCTGCTAAGCCAGAATGGAGAGAGAGAGAGAGAGAGTAGTGCACGGGATCAAGGGAAGGAAGACTGGGGAGCATGCCCTATAAAATTAAAATGGAAAATAAATCAGAGAAATTGCTCAGTTCACACTGAGTCACAACTCCATTGCAGAACTAGTTTAGCAAGCGTTATCAGAGCAAAGTGGCAATACCAATCTCCACTTGTCAAAAAGCACTGGCTTTGCACAATGCTTCCATTGTCTAGAATATCTGTTGTTTGACAGCATAATCTATAAACAATAAAAAAAAATCCCTTAAACCTCAACTCGACATGAGCAGCCAACAATGTGTCACCATTCTGCTAAGGTTATACATAGGGCCTTTGATGCAAGGATGCCAAGTTTAATGCAGCTGCGTGGGGATGAGATGGAAAGACAGGCCTTTCAAAACAATTCAATGATGAAAGAAATGCAAAAGCACCCACGGTCCGCCAACTGATAAAGCCCATTTCCTCATTCTTCTTTATACTGAACAGCCATCTCCTTCATGGGGCAACACACTCTACAGTGTCTAATAACCTGATTTATATCAACTCAACAGTTTTTAAGTTTCAGGCCCTGTTGCTTTCTTATTTTTTCTTCTTTCCAACTCTCCTTGTTTTGTTGTAGCTAGGCACCAGTCCTTCATTTGCATATTGTCCTGCTATCCGTGCTGTATATTAGGCTTACCACACGTCCTCCTTTTGGACTCCTTCAGATATGTCCTCCAGGTTTTTTTATTTTTAGGAAAAGATCCTTCATTTGTGTGCCTATGACCAACACACCTACCCACATAATGAGAGAAACCATCTCTGGCCTATTAGTCAGTCTGGACACAAGGGGGTGCTAAAGAGAGTAAAGGGCATTGCTGATCTCTTTGTTTCCCTGATGGTTGAATCAAAAGAGTTTTCTTTGTGCAGTGCAACTTTAAGCATATGTCATACTAAGACTTTCATATGTGTCTCAGAAGCCAGCCAGAGTTGATGAGGGATATCCGCTCTTCTGATAAGTATGTTTGGGCTTAGACTCAGTCAAACTTCAATCTGGAAGTGTTTGAAAAGTAGATTATTCTCTACTGCAGTACTGTAAGTCAGTCACTGTTTGATGTCTGTTCATTAACTAAAAGCCATTTGTACATTTTAAATGATTAAATATTTCTTTAGCAAAGATAACTATTTTTATTTTTTGTGTCCTCTTTTTTTTTGGTCTCTGTAAATATAGTAACCCTGTGTATGTACACTTTACTTGTATCATGGAGCTATGATAAAGATCTGCTTTTCAGTTGTCTGTGCTGTATTCATACTGTAGCTGCATAGATGTGAAGCATGTCCTAGATGCGGCTCATATAAATCTGAGTGCCACAATGACCTCCTCAGTTCACTTTGTGACAGTAAAAGTGACTAACTGTAAGTAATTTCTGTTCTCAGTTCTGCCTGTGACTCTATATGTGCTTCGGCAGGGCCAGCCCAAGGCTAGTGAATCTTTATGCTTCCTCCCCCCCCCCCCCCCCCCCACACTCACACACTAAAGGGAGGTTCATGGCTCAAGGTCTTCCCCGCAGTATCCAACATCTCTCTTTTCCTTTCCTACCCCCTCCCCCGTGGTCTCTAGCATCTCTCTCTCATTCTCAATTTCCCTCTCCTTGGTGTCCAACAACTCTGTCTTCAACACCACACTCCACACACCTTGTCTCCAGCATCTCTCTCATTTCTTTCTTCACTCCCTCTACCTCCTCCCCCCCCCCCCCCCCGCCCCTCCATCCTGTAATTGTTAAGGTCTTACCTCCCTTTTCTCTAAGGTGACGAAGTGGCACTCAGCAGCTATAGAAGATGCATCCTGGCCAGCACGGGCCTTGAGCATCTGTGCATGCTCAAAGCCTGCCAGCTCCCACCCAATCCAAACTTCTTTTTTTGGTAGGAGCGGAAGATGGCAAGCCTTGAGCATGCATGAATGCTCACAGCTCTGCACCAGCTATGATGCATCTTCTATAGATGCTGACTACCACTTTGCTTCCCCAGCAGAAGGTAAGACTTGAACACCTTGAGGTGGAGGGAGAGAGGAAAGGAAGGAAGGAGAGGAAGGAAGGAGAGGGTTGCGGAAATCATGGTTTGGGGGGAGGGGGAGGAGGGAGAAGAGAAATACTGGAGACCAAGTGCTGGTACTGTAGCATGAATTGTGATGCCCAAGGCGGCCACCCAGATGGGCCAGCACTAATTTTGGGCACGTCCCGTTTTATCATCTTACTCCACTGATTCAAAGCTTCCCCTGCTCTTTTGGAAGCTGTGAATTGGGATATGAGCAATATTCACTGGAAGTGCTTATATGTACCCTTTTGTTGCGTTAGCCTGTAAAGAAGGGGTCCTCGTGCTTGATCTCGCCCCACATGCCCGAGTGACACCATCCAAGCCAGTCATCCAATAGAAACTCACTCCCAGTATTTCACGCCATGACTGATGCTGTGACATGTACTCCTCCTCCCTCTCAGCGCAAGCGCAGAAATACGGCCATTATGACTCTGTGAATTCTTCCCACTATTTCCGCAGTACTCACAGTTTTGATGTTACCACTCCGGTCTGCCTGACAGTTGATCCAGTTGGTTTGTGTGGTTCTTTCTGGGCAGGAAAATTCAAATTTACTGGGGTTAGTCCAACAGTCTTTTTTCCCCTTTTTTTTTTTAGGGTTGGGCAATACTTTGTAAGCCCCAGATCTGTATCCACAGTCTCTCCAAGCATTTTATCACCACATTATACTCTTCCCACAATGAAGAACGCAATTTGTAATTCTTGGTCAAAAGAAAAGTCTCTCCAGCTTAGATCCCATTGCCTCACATTACGGGTGCCATTTTGTGTAGCCCGGGTCTCTCCTCCACCAGCTCAGTTCCCTCAGGGACTCGGACATCCCCTGCAGACCCGGGTCACAGGGATAACACGGTTTACCTTTCTCAATCTCTCTCTAACACATTGTCACAAGTATTCTCACTCGAACTTGGGCATAGGATAGGGTTGGAATAGAGATCCGGAAGCAATGGGAAATAAGCGGGCTTCTCCATGGTGCTTTGCCAGTCCGGGGAGCAAGCATCCTCACTCCCACACCAAAGACCACACTGTACTCCAAGGATTTTATTTTATGCATATTCAACTTTACTGAACATTCTGCAACAGGCAGGGAAACCACTTTGTAACTCCTTATTTACAACAAGCATTTGCTATTATGAGAATCTTCCTTCCAATCAAGACCATGTATCAGTCTCAGCCACTTCTCCAAAATTTCTAATAGGAACCTTATATACGTACATATTTACAGCTCCTCCTGTCTATTACCCATCCCTTTGGGCAATCAATCATCCAGTACTGCTCCTGATAATCCTGATCACAATCTGGCTCTCCTTCAGGCACAGACCCTTTTGACTGTCCTACTTCCAGCGATGCACTTCTCAGAGCAGCACCCTGCTCTGGTTCCTGCTTCCAGGCTGGGTTCCCCTTACCCACCTGGAGCGTCACACTCCTCAGTTGCTACTGTTAGGGGCAGCAATTCCTCAAATCAGCCTTGGTTTATTCTGCCTCTCCAGGTCCCCTCTCTCCTCCAAGGGTCCTGGAGGGGTTACAGGCAACCAAAAACCAAACATACAATCCAACACCCCATATTTATCACTTTCCATGACACTCCCCCCCCCCCCCCCCCCAATGTCATTCACCAACTCATAACAATTTCTTTCTGCAACTTACTCTTAAACACACCCCTTTGGGCTAGATCTTCAGCCACCCGGATCTCCATCCACTCACGAACACACCTTCCTCCTCCCAGAAACTTAGGAGAGCTCTTGTATGTTCCAAATTTTAGTAATACCCATTTTAATGGAGTATTATAAACAGTAATGATATCTATTTAGGCAGCATCATTAACTATCGAAGTGGAGCCACCGCTAGCCCAGATGCAATCCTAGTAGGGTTACTTTAGTCTGAATGTGCTAAGTTTGTTGATGGATCCAGGTCCAGACCAGTAATCACTGCAAGACTGTTGACATAACAATCTACAGTCTTCTCTCTCCACTAGCACTCAGTAGCTCAGTCTAGGCAAGAACTGGGATTCTGAACCAAAAGAGTTTCTCAAAAAAATCTTTAAGCAAAAGGACAAAAATAAGAATAGCAAACTGCAGGCAAAGAGCAAAAGAGAAAATAAAGAGACTACTCTTTATTTTATTTTAACTCCTGTACACCTTCAGAGCTGGTTCACCTATCACTGTTGCTTTTTTTCTCTTTGTAGATTCCATGGGCATCCTCTATATCCCCTCCAGCTTCTCAGGACCAGGATCCCTGTTCTTTCTCCTATTTCTTCAACTGCTCCACTTCTTTCTGTAAGTTACAAGTGGCTGTATTGCACTAGCTCCAAGGCTGGTGTCATAAGTACATAAGAGTACAAGAGTAGTCATACTGGGTCAGACCAATGGTCCATCTAGCCCAGTATCCTGTTTTCCAAACAATGGCCAAGCCAGGTCACAAGTACCTGGCAGAAACCCAAATTGTGGCAATATTCAATGCTACAAATCCCAGGGCATGCGTCTAAATGTTAGAAGCGTCAATGCAGAACCTGGGCGCCTGGGATCCACTACTTAATATCTTCCTACCAAGCAGCCGTGGGGCACCTAAAAGAAAGTGCCTGCTTATAGAATCCCACCCCCCCCCAAAAAAAAATGATTTGTAAGCGCTAGTCTATAAAGGACGTGATCCCTTTCTAGAACAGCATTTGCTGCTGATTCCCATGCCCAACTCTTGGCATCAGACTTACACCAGCTGAAACTTGGTGTACATCCTGGCATGCAAGTTGGGTGCAGATCCTCCAAATTTTGTAACACTCTGCCTAACCTTTCAGAACGCTCCTGAGCCGCCCATGCCCCTCCCATGGCCATGCCCCCTTTTAGGTTGTGTGATATGGGATTTGGGCGTCCAGCATTATAGAATCGTATGCAGCCGGATGCGTGTGCAAATCCCACTTGGTGCCAATTGGTTGTTAGCCTCAAATTATTGCTCGTTAATGGCTCATTATTCAATTCTGGGCACCATATATAGAATCTAGGACTCAGTCCCCGGGATTTGTTTTTTTTTTTAAAGAACAACTTCTGTGTCTGGTGCCAATACTGAGTTCATAAGTGGTATTGAAAATCAGCTTCATTACTGTCTTATGAATGCAGATTGGAGGAAAATCTTCACTCCTTCATGCTTCAGTCTGACATATTTTTCTGTGTAGGTCACCTCTCTGCCATAGATCTTAACAAAGCAGAGCACAAAAAAACCCCAATGTCCTTATCTTATTTAACTAAGGGATTTTGTGCCCCTGTTCTATTTTTTTTATTTTATTACTTTAATGGTAGTTTTTATTTCAAAAAGGTTCACTAGAAAGAGATACATTTGTAGGTTTTCATAAGGGTCAAAGAGAATGCCCAGCCCTATTAAATGTCACTGTGGGTGTGATTCCATCTAAGTAATTTCAACTGGAATCGCACCCACACCCCAAAATTCTATAAATGACACCTTAAGTTGTGCACGCTAATTTAGCCGCATGGTTAAATTGTGCGAAAAACTTAATTGATTAATAAGCCAATCAGTATAGATAATTGGTACTTAACACCGAATTAGCAGCACTAATTGGCTTTAATTAGAATTTAAACGCATAACTTTCTAGGTGTATTCTATAACGCGGTGCACGTAAATTCTAATGTGCATAGCCAAAAAAGGGTGTGTGGAATGGGCAGGTTGTAGGCATTTCAAAAATGCACCATTATGGAATACACCCGATCTGCGCCTAAGTTAGATGCAGATAATTAGGCCTGGTTTTAGATGGCCTAAAATGGGTGCGCCTAAATTTTAGTCACAAGAACGGCACGTGAGCAAATTTTATAAACTGCGCCTAGCTTTAGGCGTAGTTTGTAGAATCATAGTAAGCACATGATTTATCAGTGCCAATTCTTAAGGCACCATTTATAGAATTTGGCCTACAGTGAATACCCCATTTAATAGGGCTGGCCATTCTCTGCGGCCCTTGTGAAATCCTACAAATGCATCTATTTCTAGTGAACCTTTTTGAAATAAAAGCTACTATTTAAAGTACTAAAATAAAAAAAAAATAGAATAGGGGCATAAAGCCTCTTATTTAAATAAGATAAGGATCTTTTGTTGTGCTGTGCTCTGTTACAGAATTATTCCCAAAATCCTCCAGGCAGAGGCCCTCCTATTAAAATAGACAGAGCAAGTCCAGTCCTTGATTGTCACTAGAACCCATCAATCCTAATTTCTCGCCCCAGGAAACACAGCACAATTATAGCAATAAATAATAATAGAATTCAGAACATGACAACATGAATGATGGAGCCTCACCGAGCTCATTTACATTGCTTTGTGTTGCAATAATCAGGCCTCTAATGTAACGCCAAGCAAATGAGCCTTGTCTGAATCCAATGCACGTCAACTGGCACAAAACCCACTTGATACATCTCGTTCGAGCACATGCCTGGAGTGGCAGCTAAATCAACAGTGAAGTAATTGCACTTAATGTACTGAAATGTTGGACAAGTACAAGGATGACCTTAAAGTGACTTTTTTTTCCTCCTTTATGCTGTTACCCTCCCCACCCCCCATCAAAGAGGTATAACAACAAAAAATGCTTTTTTGATAAAGACTGTGACTCCACAGAATGAGTTTGCTCAGTTGCCTCTTCACCTTCCCCTTAATTGACACTGGACCCGAAGCATACCGAGGCCATTTTCTTTATTGCTGCATTACAGCAGCCCCTTGTGCACGCGCATAGATTTGTGTTTGCACACACATATGCATACACGCGCACACACACACACACACACAGAGTCTCTCAGTATACCAGTTTCTCAGCTAACAGTGAGAACTAAGCATTCACGAGGAGTCCCAGCGTCAGCAGCTGGAGGCACTCCGGTGACTTCTGGATTACTGCAGCAGCGCGAGGAGGGTAGTGACTCGGTAGCTAATTTCTTTGGCTGGTGGGGCTTTTGCATCCCCAACAGCCATTTAACAGGTGCAGTGCAGGTTTGGAGGGGGCCTGAACCCAAAGTGGAGGGCTCAGGCCAGGGCCGCCGAGAGAGTAGGCCGGGCCCGGGGCAAGGCCACCCCCGGGCCCCCCCCCCCTCCAGAGGTCGCCGCCGCCGTCCTCTCCACCCCCGAGGTCGCAGCCGCCGCCACTCCCTCCTCCCCCCCCCCCCCCCCAATGTCACCGCCGCTGCTCCCTCCCTCCACCCGCCCCCCTCCGTCCGCCACCGGGCCAGGCTCCCTGCATTGAAATCTCAGCACCTCTCAACCTCCGTGTGAAAGAGCTGCAGGCAGCAGGGCAGCAGATCACCTCCCTTCGGCCCTCCTTCCCTCCTTGTGTCCTGCCCTCGCGGAAGTTAAGTCAGACGAGGGTGGGACACGGAGGGAAGGAGGTCCGAAGGGAGGCAATCTGCTGCCTTGCTGCCTGCACCGCTTTCACACGGAGGTGAGAGTTGTGATTTCATTGCAGGGGGCCCGGCCCGGTGGCAGACGGTCGACGACGGAGGGCGGGTGGGACTGCGGTGCCGGGCCCCCCCTGGAGGCCCGGGCCCAAGGAATTTTGTCCCTCCTGCCCCCCCCCCCCCCCCTCAGCGGCTATCTCTGGTATTTGAATTCCAGTGCTGTTAAATGTGTATATTTTTGAAACTGTCTCATGGTAGTTCTATTATTAGGTTCCAATTTACTGTTTTCAAGTTTATCTCATTTATTGTATTTAGTTTATTGTTGGTTATTTTACTATTGTTATGCTGTTAACAAAATTGTAAGTTTTATGTTAAACTGTACCTGCTGTACACTGCCTTGGGTGAATCTCTTCATAAAGGTGGTTAATAAATCCAAATAAATACATAACTACAAATCTGTACTTTCACTTCTTCTCACTTAGGGATGTAGAAATCAATGTGGGCTGTCATTTAGACATGTTTGTACCACTAACATGCTATTTTAGCACAGGACCTACTTTATGTCATTAGACCTAGTTACTAGCAAATAGAGTTGACAGTAAAATAACACATCTTAATGATAGACCATGTTGATCATTCCCCCCCCCCCACCACCACCACCATTATAGATCCTCTGTGCTTGTCCCATATTTTCTTGAATTCAGATAGAGTTCTTGTCTCTACCTCCCCCACTGGAAAGCCATTCCAAGCATTCACCACTTTTTCCGTAAAGTAGTATTTCCTTAGATTACTCCTCTAATTTCACCTTCATCGTATACTCCCAGAACTTCCTTTCAATTGAAGGGAGGCCACCCTCTTGTGCGTGTATGCCATGGAGATATTTAAATGTCTCTATCATATCTCCCCTCTCTCATTTTTCTTCCCAATTTTACATATTGAGATCTTTAAGTCTGGCCCCATCTGCATTATGAGAAAGACCACTGACCAGTTTAATAGCCACTCTCTGGACTGACTTCATTCTGTTTATATTTTTAAAGGTACAGTCTCCAGAATTGACACAGTACTTTAAATAATCTCACCAGAAACTTATACAGAAGCATTATAACCTCCTTTTTCCTGCTGGCCATTCCTCTCACTATGCCCCCAAGTATCCTGGCTTTTGCCATTACTTTTTCTACCTGTTTGACTGCTTTAAGATCATCAGATATGATCACCCTCAAGTCCTGCTCTCTTTTCATGTACAGAAGTATGGTACTTCACACCCTCTTCCTAGGGTTTTTGCAACCCAAATGCATGATCCTGCAATTTTTTAGCATTAAATCTTAGCTCCTAAATTCTAGATCAGTCATTAAGCTTTGCTCGATACCTCCTCAAGTTGTCCACAACATCTGAAGTATTTATCCTATTGTATTTTGATATTATCCACATAGATGCAAACCTTAACAGACAGACCGTCCCTAATATTGCTTACAAAAATGTTAAAAAGAACCAAACCAAGAACTGATCCCTGAAGCACACCACTGATGATGGCTTTTTCCTCTACCCTTTGTCGATTTTCACTCAGTGTTTCTAACTCAGTCAGTCTGTCACTTTAGATCCCATACTGAGGGCGTTCAATTTATTTTATAAGTTGCTTATGTGGAATCATATCAAAGGTTTTGTTGAAACCCAAGTATAAATACCCTCCCTTGATCCAACTATCTGGTCACCCAGTCAAATCAATTAATCAGATTCATCTGACAAGACCTCTAGTAAAGCCATGCTGCCTTGGGCCCTACAATCCATTGGATTCCAGAAGCTGTACTATTCTCTATTTTGGAAGTGTTTCCATTAATATACTCACCACAAAGGTCAGATCAACTTGCCTGTCATTCCTAACCTCCTCATTACTTCTACTTTGGTGAGGATGGACCTCATCTGCCCTTCTCCAGTCCTCCTGGACCACTCATTCAAAAGAAGCATTGAAAAGGTCAGACAGCAGAGTTACTATAACGAAGGATGGGGTAGCAATGAGGAGATGATATTCAGAATTACAAGAAAGTGAGATAAATGAAGTTAAGATGCCAATGAAGAAGAAAGGGAGCAGAAACAGCCAGAAATTGAGGAATTAACAACTGATGGGCAAATGATCAAAAACCCTATGCTGTTCCAAACAGTGCTCTAAAAAAAGCACTGGAACAGCTTGGGGCTTTACCGACCCTATGATCAGAGATAATAGATTGCAAAAATTGATTAGTTAGGCAGCCAGACCTAACACCACAATGGTTAATAACAGGAAGAACACATCTACGAAAGGGAGAGCCAAAGAATGTTCCCAAAAATTACAGATCCATAACTTGTCTACCTACAGCCTATAAGCTATTCATTGTAACAGATGCTAATAGAATATATGAACATAATAACTCCAATAACATCATGGCAATACAGCAGAAGGCAATTCGATATCAGCATATGAAAACAAAACCCAGTAATGCTGAATAAAGCCATCATGGTCAATATTAAGAAGAGAAGATAGATCATTATAGCATGGGTTGACTATAATAAAGCCTTCGATAGCATCCTGCATTCCTGGATAACAAATAGCCTTGCAATCCACAAAATAATCCTGGAATTATTGAGCACATCAAGTTCATCATAAAAATGTGGCAAATGACACTTCATCTGAAGTACGAAGATAGACAGTTTGTCATTCCTACCATCCAGAGTCAGTGAGGAGACTCCCTGTTGACAACTTTAATTTTTTGGGCTATGGGTTTTGCCTTAATGCTAATGGTAATGATCCAGAGGTTACATCACACTTGTTGTTTGTAGATGACCTGATGCTCTATACCTTCAGCAACTAACAATTCATGGAACAATTCTGTAGTGAATAGCTTCTCAGGTGTCATCAGGATGAACAAATATGCAAAGTCAACTTTCCATGAAAACATGCTTCTTATTGAAGACTGTGAGATAAAGAAACTTAAACAGGAAGGTTTACAGAAATATTTAGGAGTACAGAAAGGAACAACAATCAAGAATAAATCACTGAGAAACAAGATCAATAGAGAATATTACAGTATACTAAAACTTTGGAATTGTAGACTAGCCTCTTAAAGATCTTGAAGTACTGGAAGTATGAGCAAGAAAACTCTTCCATGCTCATGAGGGGTTGTAGAGCTTAGTAGTTGCCTTCTTTTTTTTGTTATTGCTACTATCAACATCATCAGACCTAGTGAAGGATCAAAAATGAGAGTCACTGAGGAGAAGCCATCAAGGTCAGGTGGAAACACAGGGGACAGCTAAGAGAAGACTCAAGCTACCTGCATGGACACTTATTATTTAGAATCTTGAGCTGGCAAGTTCAGAAAAAGAAACTCAGTTTAGTCTGCATGTTCTTTATATATAAGTTTATATACAATACACCTCATTCTCAGAAGGATGCTGCCTTTAGCAGGTGTAGGCTTTGAAAGTCTCACTGTTGTGTCCAGTACTCGTCAATGGCAGGGTGGCATTTTCCAAATCCATTCATATATCACTGTACATTTTTAAATGTGGGAACTTATTTTTCCATGTGCTCTCTCTCTTTCTCTCATGCCATTCTTGTATTCCCTTCTTTAATGGCTGCTTATAGCTTTTCTTGACAACAGGAGAAAAAATATACAAAAAACGTTGTTCTTGTATACAGATATAAATGGTTTAAGAAGGCATAATTTAGCATTTATTTATTTGGATTTAGCTCATACGTTTTTCAGTAGTAGCTCAAGGTGAGTTGCATTCAGGCACACTGGGCATTTCCCTGTCCCTTTAGAGCTCACAGTTTTGTACCTGAGGCAATGGAGGGTTAAGTGACTTGCCCAAGATCACAAGGAGCAGCAGTAGGATGGGAACCAGGTACCTCTGGATGTCAAGACCAATGTTCTAACCACTGGACCACTCCTCCATTCATCCACCTGGTGAACTTTTCAATGTGTTCTGTGTTCCTGCTATGTAACTTAAAAAAAAAAAAATGAGGGAGGGAGGGAGAGAGAGAGAGAGAGAAATATATAAAACTAGTCCCAGCCAAAAACCTTGTGGTGACAGGATTGTGGAGACATCCCTAATCGGAAACTACAATGATGAGGCCAAAATGTTACCACTAGACCTGGCAGTTGGATCCAGTTTGTTTAATATCAAAATAACCCAGTGCAATGGAGCAATGGAACAGACAAGTCTGAGTGCTCTGCGCTTCCAAGTATTAAAAAGAAATGAAATAGAAAGTAACCCCCTCCTCCCAAACAGTTGAAGAAATGAGGTTGCAAGGATTCTGGGAGTGTTTATTAAACTCTCGGCTTTAATTAGCTGTAAGTAACTTCATGTCAGTATCCTGCCACATGCGTTAAAGCTGTCAGGCACTTTTACCGAGTCTGACAGCTTAAATCAGAAACAGGAAAGTCAACATGTCAATAATAGAGTGGGACATGATGGATATATTATGGAGCCTTGTGAGGCTCTGGACTTCATTAGCTTACCACAACTCTTAATTCTTTCCAGAAACTGAAATTCATAGGAAAAGCCTTACAGAGATATAATTACACTCAGTTACTCACGCTCACCTCATGTACTGGGTTTCCAGTGGGTCTAGCGAGAAATGCTAGTAGGAAAAAGACATGATAGGAAAAAAAAGGGTCCACTTCTCAAATCCTCATGAATGAAAATCTGCACTAGGAAGAGGGGGCCGTCATTCGTTGGTCTTTATTGAAAAAGTACTTAGTGAGTTACTTCTAAGGAAACGTGACTGTAGAGGAGAGGAGAAAAATGTGAGAAATGCAAGAGGGGTATGAGAAAATAGAGTACCATGTTCTTTATTATGCATCTATCACCCAAACCTTAGCCATATGCACGTTGTACTCAGATTTCATGTTTCTTTTCTCTCATAAGACCTTTCCATCTCCAAGAAACGAATGTTCAGCCTTCATCTGAACAAACTCAGCATGTCAACTGTTGGTAACTGAATGGAGTCATCGATTTCAAATATCTTTTTCTGACCTTTCTAATAATGTTTTATTTTTTCATTTAAAAATATAGGGGCCCTTTTACTAAGCTGCGTTAGGTGCTAATATGCATCTAATAAAGCAAAAAAAAAAATAAACACGCTACAGGTCACATGATAGTTTTTGAATGTGCATGCGTTAACCGTGTACTATTTGATTTTTATTTTTGAGGGGGCAGGTCAGGGGTGGGCATTCCTGTGCTAACTGGTTGTGCATGGATAATGCAGGAGCCTTTACCACCTACAAAATCGGAGGTGTTAAGTGCTCCTGCAGTAATTTTCTTTAAATGATTGCTCGCTAACAGCAATATTAGTACATAGCCATTAATGGAAAAATTAAAAATCAAAGTTTTTACAGTTGCACTAAAAATGGCCTGTGAGAAAGACCTGCAGATGAGAGCACCGTGGCCTATTTTTATTGCAACTTAGTAAATGGACCCCATAATAATAATAATTCAATTGGTGCAGGAAGGGATGCTTTTAATTCAGACAGAAAGTTTTTCCATCTGTTTCCCCTTCAAAATCCCCTTATCTCAACATCAGGGAGCTCCTCTCATAGAAAGGACATCTCTCACAGTGCCTTGCTTCCAATCTTCTCCCCAGTGTGTGGCGGTGGCCAAAAAAGAAAACAGGATGCTAGGAATGATTAAGAAAGGGACATAAAATAAGACAAAGAATATTACAATGCCTCTGTATTGCTCCTTGGTGTGGCCACACCTTGAGTATTGTGTGCAGTTCTGGTTGCTGTATCTTAAAAAAAGATATAGCAGAATTAGAGGAAAGGACTTTAAGAGGTTAGGACTCTTCAGCTTGGAAAAGAGATGGCTGAGGGGGAATATGATAGAGGTCTACAAAATACAAGTGGTGTAGAACGGGTATACATAAATTGATTTTTTTTTACTCTTTTAAAAGACTAGGGGACACTCAAGGAAGTTACGTGGTTCTACTTTTAAAACAGGCTCAAAAGCAAACACAGGAAGATGCCTCTATGTCAGTCAAAGCAGAGGATGACACCAATGATGACCAGCCATGAATATAAATGTAAACGGCCTCTTTTATTGAAAGCACCAGCAAAGAGGACCCGGCACGGGTCATGTTTCGATGGACGCAGCCACCTCCATCAGGAGTCACAAGTCAGGCTCTACAAAAAGCTGCATCAGGAGTCTAAATACAAAGGTAGACAGCTAATGATGATCCAGAATAAGAAATACTGGCGAATAGTGTATAAATGGTCTTAAAAAAGACCTTTGTATTGAATTGTGGAACGGATCACTTGCGTGAAGAGTTCAGTAGTAACCGGGTGGTAATCGGCATTGTACACGTGCTGATGATTACCACCCAGATAACGTGTGAGACCTTACCTCTAAGTGTATGGGTGGTGAAAAGGTCTCAGGCCCAAAATAGAGACGCACCAATTTTCATTTTGCCGCACATCCATTTTTGGCCAAAAAAAAAAGGCCTTTTTTGCAGGCACACTGAAAAACGGACCTGCACACGTCCAATACAAGCATTTACAACAGCGCAGGCCATTTTTCAGCGCACCTTAGTAAAAGGACCCCTTAGAAAATTATAATGCAATCCCTCTTTGTATAGGGATATAAACTCCCTTTCAGCTACAACTGAAAAGGTGTGAACTAAATTTAAATAAATAACAATGTTTAACTTAGAACTTTTTTAACATACAGCAACGGGCTGTACATTTGTTACTTCATAGGTTTATGAGCATTAAATCAAATTTGCATCAGTGTGGAAATAGATGAACAAAGGTCAAATCACCTTAGTGAACAGCGACTCAAACTGTTCAAATGAGGCAATAAACCACGCATGAAATCACTATATGAATGGACATGCATTTATTTCAATCATCACACATCAAGAAGACAGACATTTTTAATAAACCACCACATCGTCATATGCTCTGCAATAGTGTGCATTGTGTCACATCAATACAGTGTTCAAACATCCAAAGTTTAAGTGTCCAAACTGTGCAAAATATATTTTCAAACACAAAATATAGTTAAAAGCAGAGACTAAATAGTCATAATGTAAGCCACATTGAGCCTGCAAATAGGTGGGAAAATGTGGGATACAAATGCAACAAAATAAATAAATAAATATGCAGTACTGCCAAGCATGACACATCTGGATGTTAAACTGTCACCATGATATATTGATTTTACAGGTTACTGTTAGCTGTCAATTGCATCTAAATGTGAATTTTTTGTTTGTTTCTGTTACAGTGAAATGATGTGCCTGTGGTTTTTCTGCTGAATCCTTTCTGAAGTGTTTGAGTTTTCACACATTGGTGACCTACTTGCCTGAAAGAGTTGGAATGTTCCTAGACCAGGACACACGTCAGGAGAGCTGAAGAAAGATGAGCATTAATGTAATGATTCTTGATTTTAAAAAGGAAAAAAAAAAAGAAAAGAACGAGAAGATGAGTTTTTGAAGTGCAGTCAGCTGGAGTTTGGATGCCCTTAGTCCGAGTGGTACTGACAGTGGATCATGGTGATCTGAGGACTTAGATTCATGCCAGTAGCAGAGATGGGCCGTCATTTGCAATGACTTGGCAAATGTCATTAATGATTGTCATTAACAGATGAAAAAAAGTAGAAAAACACATTTTGTTTTTTTCATTTGATTTGATGTAATAATTTGATATACTGTTTTACACTCAAGTTTTAAAGTGGTTTACAATAACAAATAAAAAAAAAAGCATACTGCAAAAAAAAAACAATTGAAATTAAATCCCATCCATGAATATTCATAATGAAACCTCAGAAGATGATGTCATTAAAAATGTCCAAAGGTATTTTGAAACATCAAAGTTTTTAAGGCTTTTCAAGAACTGAAGTGGACACCTAAAATTGCTAACCACATCAGATAGAGAATTCCATAAGGATGAATAGGTTTAGCATGCATTTGTATGCTATTTGAACTAAGAGCCATGTTTTGCATGCATTTGCATGCTAGTTGCGTTCAAAGCCCACAAGCACATTGTTTCACGTGCTCGGGGGCTCTGATCATGGGGGCGGTAGCAAATGCAGGCGCTAGTATGGCGCTAACAGCCTCTAGCACCTGCGTTTGCTTCTGATCATCAGCCCATAAAGGTCCAGTTCATAGTCAATGACAATTTGACTGTCTTTAAAGATGGAAAGTTGCAACAAATAACGTTGTGAAGATCGTAAAGATCTTAAATGTTCTTGAGGAACCAATTTTTCAGAAAGATATTGTGGTACACCCATACGAAAAGCCTTAAAATCCATGCATAAAATTTTGAAAGATATCCTAGCAGAGACTGGAAGCCAGTGTACTACTTTCAATATAGGAGTAACGTGGTCAAATTGCCATTGACTATCAATTGCCATTGACTATCAATTGTGCAGTCGTATTCTGAATTAACTGCAATTAACTTTGTCAAACCATGAAACAGTGAATTGCAATAATCGAGTCTGCTAGTTACAAGTGCATGAACAATTTTGACCAGATTGGACTGCGTCAGAAAAAGTTTCAATTGAAGAATCAGCCGTGCACTTACAATGCTACTAATGTATGTCAAACTTCAGAGCATTATCACAATGAAATCCCAGAGTAATAATAGAGTGTTCTCTTTTGAAAGAATGCACACTATTTGCAAGGAGGATGCACTTTAAAAAAAGAGAGTGCCTTCTTTGCAAACTGGACACACTCTTTCAAAAGTATGTGCACTAAATGATTTTGCTTCCATGGAGACAAAATGACCAAACAATAATGAAAAAAAAAAGAACATTTCTAGAAATGACATAGGGGAATCTGCACAAAATGAAAAATTTCTGGCTGCCCATCCCTAGTCAGTAGCTCATAGTTCCAGAAAGTTCAGTAAGGCATGCTTAAGTACATCCCCATCACATAAAAGTGACAATTTGTGTGTGCTCAGGTGAAAAAAGAGTTTCTCTAGTGTTATGTGGAGAGATCAATAGGTTAATAGAGATGTGCATTCATTAGAGCACTTTCAGTTCATTAAGGTGCCTTTAAAAAAAAGTATGTGCAAATTTGATTTAATGCACATTAACCTATGAATTAACAAATGCAAAGTCCATTCCTGCAGGTTAAAAAGTTCTCAGTACAGTTTTATTTATTTAAATTTAGTTTGCTCCTTTTCAGTAGTAGCTGAAGGGGAGTTTATTTCCCTATTCTGAGAATGATTACAGTATAATTTTCTAAATGAGGTAGTGGAGGGTTAAGCATTTTGCCTAAGGTCAGGAGTGGTAGTGGGATTTGAACCCTACTTTCTCTGGTTTCGTGGACCTCCCACCCAGACATGCTAAAAGATCTGCCCGCACCTTTCTCAATCTACACTTCCCCAGTTGCAAAGGACTAAAATACAAACTAACACACGCGTCCAGCTTTTCCTACATGAGCACGCAACTGTGGAATGCTATACCAAATCGCCTGAAAACAACTAACGAAATCACCAACTTTCGCAAGTCACTGAAAACCTATCTCTTCACCAAAGCCTATCACGAGAATCCATAGTTAAATACAACAAATCACCACTCCTCCCTTATTATGATTGTATTCTTTTATAATTGCTTGATTAGATTGACTTACTATCCTGATATCCATGTTATCTCTGTAACACCAACTGTATCTTTTGTACCCTGATATGGTAGTGCCATAACAGGCTTCTGTAAGCCACATTGAGCCTGCAAATAGGTGGGAAAATGTGGGATACAAGTTCAATAAATAATAATAATAATAATAGCCTGCTGCTCTCACCACTAGGCTACCCTTCCAGAACTACATATGCTGAACTGAAAATAATTCAAAAATTAATAAGAAAAAAAGCAAACAATTCAAAAACATAGCACAAATTTGTTCCTTGTATAGATAAATAGATAGATATACATTTCCATGCATAGGAGCCAACTAAACCCAATGGAAATTACATCTCCCTGGACAAAGTCAAGGAATATGGTCAATACTAAGGATGCTCAAGCACCCACAGAGCTGTGTGTGGCTCCTGTGCTTCCATGAATATTTCTTTCTTGCCTCAGAAAAGAGAGTATTATATGGAAAATAAATGCCTTGTATATATTAACTAATTTCAGGGCCTTTTTACTAAAGCTTTGCATGTGCTAATGGAATTAGTGCACACTAATCCCTGGATTCTATATAATTTATTTAGATTTTGCTCACACATTTTTCAGTAGTAGCTCAAGGTGAATTCCAGTCAGGTACACTGGATATTTCTCTGTCCCAGGAGGGCTCACAATCTAATTTTATACCTGAGGCAATGGAGGGTTAAGTGACTTGGCCAAGATCACAAGGAGCAGCAGTTGGATTTGAATTGGCCACCTCTGGATTTCAACACTGGTGCTCTAACCACTAGGCCACTCCTCTACTCCTCTGAAATTGAGCACACAAATCCAGTCATAGATTGTGAGCCAATTAGATTACTGTAACTCTATTTATGTTGGAATTTCAGCTAAACTGCAGAGAAAGATACAACTTCTTCAGAATATGGCAGCCAGAATAATTTACAGATTGTCAAGATTTGAGCATGTTACTCCACTATTTAGGTCTCTTTCTTGGCTGTCTGTTAGAGCTATGGTTATATTCAAGTTCTCTAGTTTTGTTTATAAGATCTATTTTGGTGTTGCTCCAGTTTTTGTAACTAATGTACTGTTAGTTTTGTTAACTAACTTTTCTTCTCACTTGAATAAGTACATAAGTAATGCCACACTGGGAAAAGACCAAGGGTCCATCGAGCCCAGCATTCTATCCACGACAGCGGCCAATCCAGGCCAAGGGCACCTGGCAAGCTTCCCAAACGTACAAACATTCTATACATGTTATTCCTGGAATTGTGGATTTTCCCCCAAGTCCATTTAGTAGCGGTTTATGGACTTGTCCTTTAGGAAACCGTCTAATCCCTTTTTAAACTCTGCCCAGCTAACCACCTTCACCATGTTCTCCGGCAACGAATTCCAGAGTTTAATTACACATTGGGCGAAGAAACATTTTCTCCGATTTGTTTTAAATTTACTACACTGTAGTTTCGTCGCATGCCCCCAGTCCTAGTATTTTTGGAAAGCGTGAACAGACGCTTCACATCCACCTGTTCCACTCCACTCATTATTTTATATACCTCTATCATGTCTCTCCTCAGCCATCTCTTCTCCAAGCTGAAAAGCCCTAGCCTCCTTAGTCTTTCTTCATAGGGAAGTCGTTCCATCCTCGCTATCATTTTAGTCGCCCTTCGCTGCACCTTTTCCAGTTCCACTATATCTTGCTTGAGATGCGGCGACCAGAATTGAACACAATACTTAAGGTGCGGTCGCACCATGGAGCGATACAATGGCATTTAACATCCTCACACCTGTTTTCCATACCTTTCCTAATAATACCCAACATTCTATTCGCTTTCTGAGCCGCAGCAGCACACTGAGCAGAAGGTTTCAGTGTATTATCGACGACGACACCCAGATCTCTTTCTTGGTCCGTAACTCCCTGTCCGTAACTCCCTGTCTTCCCCATCGTCTAGAGGTGTTGGTTATAAAAAAAAGTCTTTGAATTTTCTTTTTATATCAGGCTATATAAATCTGGAAAACTCTACCTTTAACCATTAAAGAACAGTCTTCATTTTCATTTTTCAGAAACATGTGGAATAATGCGAGGATTAAATTCTTTAATTTAATCCTCTTGAGTATTAAATTCTTTAATTATTAATTTTCTTTTTATTGTGAGTTCTGCTGTAAATTGCTTTGAACCAAATTTAATTGGGATAGAGTGAGTTATAAATACTGGGATTATGATTATGACTTTGTACTACCTACAAGCACTGTTCCCTCTAAGCTGAGTAGGAGTCCTCCAACTGCATTACCGTCAGTGGGAGGCAGTGCTTCAATATTGTGTTTTCTAGATTCCCTGGAGTCCTGCAGAGCTTGCCTGCCCCTCATTATTGAAAACGTGATAGGGAAATAGCACCAACCACTGGCAAGTCTATAGGTGGAGGACTCTGCTCAGCTCAGATGAAACAATGCCTAGAAGTAAGCTATGGAGTTTGCTGAGATTTTCACTTGGTATACAAACAGAAGTGAAAAAGAGAGATGGTCCCATCTGGAGTTCAACCCAAAGGATCATGGTTGTATTATATGGGAAATTACAAGTAAGAAGTTGTATTCTGAAAAAGATACCAGTGAGGATGGGAGAGCCCTCTGCCCCCATTCCCTTCTTCCACTCCATCCCCCACTGAAAGAAGATTTGGATGCCCAGTTCAAATGACTAAGTGGGTCCAGCAGTCAGGAAACTCTGAAATCCTAAGAAACTGGTGGGGGTATCTAACTGAGAAACAATATTTATTTCAGTGTGACTTCTCATTTGCAAACCACTGGAGTAAAGTAGACTGGGGTGTATTGACGAGTCTAAAGTAGGCTTGCCGACTGAATCAAATTCTCCCGACAGGGTTGATCCAGTCCTGGGCTTACCCCAATGCATGCAGGGACTTGTAGCCTGGCTTTTCTCAGGGAATGCAATGGGGAAATGAGAACCACACGTCCCTGCATACAATGCAGTAAGGTCAAGACTGGATCAACCCTGTGGAGCGAATCTGGATCTATTTGGCAACCATAGTCAAAAGGAAACACCTTGGGTCCTGAAGGGAAATCCACTGCCCCCATCAAAGAATCCACCCTGTGTCCTGTATTAAAAAAAAAAAGGACTACAAGTACAATAAAACAAAACCATGTGGCAAATTTATAACAATACTCTAAAATAGATTGTTTATATATTTTCTTTTACAATCAATTCCACATCCTGAAGCAATCACTGAACTACCATAACATTAAACAATGAAATCTATGATGTCATAATCTTTCCAAAGTTACAAATGCACTTTGAAAATGCAGCTACAGATCTAAGCTTTGAAAGGATATTATAGTTTGGTTGTCACATTAGTTCACTTGAATGAATGGAGATAAAACCCAACAAACAAAAATAATATAAGCCAGTACCTTTTCTTTGGACTAACGTAATACATTTCTTTACTAGTTGCCAGGAGTTAACATTCCCTTCTTCAGGTCCAAAGAGAATAAATAGGTCAGAATATGGCAAAGATATTGAAATGTTATCATCCATATTTAATGCTTAAACTGATTTTTTTCCATCTTGTATTGACGTGTTTATAATCCAAGTCTATCCCAACATGGAAAAGAGAGCACCTCCTGTTCAATGTCTCTGCTAGAATGAGCCATAGAAACCATAGGAAATATGTCTCTCATTAAAGCAACAATTCCACATTGTAGCCAGAGGTATGCTTTTCTACAGTGTGTATCCTGAAGCATTTAAAAAGACATCTCTCAGGCATATCCTCCAGCTGTTACTTGTCACATCCAGGTTATAATTATAAAATTTTAAGCTAATGACTCAATATCCTTTGGCACTAGTTGGACAAATGCCTTTTGTTTATTGATATTCCAGGCGTTGTGTACACAATGATAGCACATGGTCAAAAAGGTGTTAAAAGTTAATGAAGCTACCAACCTCCCTCCCCAACAACTCTCTGAGAATAATTGTAAAAAATATTCAACATCTGCTTTTGGGTGGAAAACACCTGTTCTTTACAAACATCATCTCAAATGGCTTGAGAGAAGGAAGACAGGGCTTTTAGAAGATGTTCCAGCTGCTGGGTGTTTCACTCATAAATCTTTGAGGCATCCACCTGCAAAGCCATCTGTTGGGATAATCAATACTCTCTGATGCAATCTTACTTATCCACTGTCTATGTTCTGTTTCTGGACGTTTCTAGATATCTTTATCAATCAACAGATGCATTTGGAAAGGTCAGAAATGAGCCTTCCATAATTAAATCTGATGAAGAGCTTAACCTGAAATCAGCTTTTGTGTGGGGCCAGCCCCATGGCTCAGCATAGTACTGTGATGGGGGAAACATGCTCTTCATTCACAGATCTAGTTCCTGCTCCTTCAGGGTGAAAAGAAGTAGGGGCACTTAGAGGCATCAACCACAGACCCTGAGAAAAAACAGAATTCCAGCCATGCCTCAAGAGTGTCATCTACTGGCTGACTCATGCTTGCACTTATCTGGATCCCAGAATCAACTTTAGTACTTGACTTTCATCCTGAGAATCATCACTGTAACAACTGGGCTAGGTGAGATGGAGGTCAAAGTCTGTAGGTTGCTGTAAATGAAAGTCCACTGTATCGTAGCTCACTTAGGGCAGCTTCTGACTGAGCTGGAAACCCAAGGAAGCAGAAGGAAGACACATGGTAAAGAAGAGAAAAAATAATCTGCATTTGCTCTCATTAGATTATTTTGAATGCACTAGAATAGATCGTTCTGCAAATATACAATCAACTCATACACATTTGTTGCACAGTACAGCGCATTCTACAAGGATTTGAAGACCCAGTGGCTTCTCTAGATGCCGATACATTGGTGAAATAAGTTTGATCTACATTTAGTATTCAAAAGTGTCAATGTCAGAGAGTACTGAAAAACCTACTTAGATGTAAATGTATATTGTAGAAATGCTGATAGATGCCTTGATTATTGCACTAAGATAGCAGTGTACAGGTTCAGTACTTAAGAGCTGCAGACAGGTCAAATTTTCAGGATATCTCTAAAGAATATACAAGAAATAGATTTATGTACAAATGTATTGTTACATTTGTACCCGGCACTTTCCCACTCATGGCAGGCTCAATGCAGCTTACATATTGTATACAGGTACTTATTTGTACCTGGGGCAATGGAGGGTTAAGTGACTTGCCCAGAGTCACAAGGAGCTGCCTGTGCCTGAAGTGGGAATTGAACTCAGTTCCTCAGGACCAAAGTCCACCACCCTAACCACTAGGCCACTCCTCCACTGTTGCGACTATAGATTCCATGTAGAGGTCGGCCCTTGCAGATCACCAATGTAGCCGCGCAGGCTTCTACATGGAATGTTGCTAGTGGAATAGCAACATTCCATGTAGAATCTCCAATAGTAACAACATTCCATGTAGAATCTCCAATAGTATCTATTTTATTTTTGTTACATTTGTACCCCACGCTTTCCCACTCATGGCAGGCTCAATGTGGCTTACATGGAGCAATGGAGGGTTAAGTGACTTGCCCAGAGTCAAAAGGAGCTGCCTGTGCCTGAAGTAGGAATCAAACTCAGTTCCTCATTTCCCCAGGACCAAAGTCCACCACCCTAACCACTAGGCCACTTTAAATATCATCCCCCACCTTTTTTAAAATATGATAAGCAAAACTGCACATAATACTCAAGCTGTAGTCACATCATGGAGTGATCCAAAGCATTATGATTGATATTGTCGAGGTCAATATTCAACGCAATTTAAATGGCCAGAAGCTGGCTCCTGGCTGGTTAAATCGCCTTTTTCTGGGCTAACCAGTCATTTCCAGTGGCACGTAACTGGTTAGTGCCGAACTCAATCCTGCTACTTTGGGGGCATTCTGGGGTGGAGTCAGCACTTGGCTGGTTAAGTGCTGACAGAACTTAACCGGCCAGGTTAACCGCATAAATAGGACTGCATACAAGTCAGTCCTATCTTTGGGGATCTTTCACTAAGCCACGGTAGCATTTTTAGTTCACGGTAGAAATCAGCTGGTGGTAAACGCCAAGATGCCCAATAGGCATCTCTTCGTATACCACCAGCTGATTTCCTCTGCAGCTTAGTAAAAGACCCCCTTTATGCGTAACCCATAGAGGGGCATAATCGAACGCCTATCTCCATGGGTATCTATGTCCGAAAACGGGTAAGTGAAGAGGAGGGACAGACCATATTTTCGAAAAAAAATGGACGTCTTTTTTTTTCAAAAATGCGGTTTGTACGGACCAAATGCCATGGATTTGTTCGTTTCTGAGCTGGGCGGGATTTTTTTTTAGCGATAATGGAAACTAAAACCGGCCAGCTCAAAAACGTCCTAATCCAAGCCATTTGGTCGTGGGAGGGGCCAGGATTCGTAGTACACTGGCCCTCCTGACATGCCAGGACACCAACTGGGCACCCTAGAGGTCAGTGTGGTGGGCTTCAGAAACAGCTCCCACATGCTTAGCTCCCTTACCACGGGTGCTGAGCCCCCATCCCCCTCCCCCAAAACCCACTACCCACTACCCACAAATGTACAACACTACCATAGCTCTTAGGGGTGAAGGGAGCACCTACATGTGGGTACAGTGGGTTTTGGAGGCCTCCCATTTACCAGCACAAGTGTTACAGGTAGGGGGGATGGGCCTGGGTCCGCCTGCCTGAAGTGCACGGCGGTACCCACTAAAAGTGCTCCAGGGACCTGCATACACGCAGGCCTCTAGGACTTGTTGCTGCTGTAGAACCTTGGCACACCAGTTGACACCTGAAGACTAATGTCTCCGAAAACGTCCTTTATTGGAATAAGCACGTTTACTCACAGTTAACTGCAGATCAGAGGTTGGTCCCCACTGGCAAAGAGTCTCCCTTTTACTGAGATTAGCAGTAGGTCAGAGCTGGCAGAATGCTGTACAATGCCCACGTTCAGTAACGTGGGTAACACATGAAGGGGAGTTAAAACTGGCTTACAAAAATGGCCACTACCTCATGGACTACCGGAAAGAAAACAGGGCACGCTTTGACCCAGTAAGCAGAGGGAAAAGCACCATGGGAGTAGAGCCTACCAACTACCAACATTGTGAGCATGTAACACAAGCTAGTGGAATCACGGTGCCCAATACCCTACACCCACCACAATGCATTTCTGATGTGACTCTGCAGTGCGCATAACAGAAAAGGTGTCACACTCACCCGAGAGCCACATCAGAACCAGGGAAAGGCTGTCAGAGGATAGAACACATTGTGCTGTCAAGGAGGTGGGTACGGAATTTGAGGCTGGCATACAGGCTGGCAAAAAAAGTTTGTAAAGTGGGTTTCTTTTGGTGGGAAGGGGTTAGTGACCACTGGTGGAGTCAGGGCAGGTGATCCCCGATTCCCTCCAGTGGTCATCTGGTCAGTTGGGACTTCATCTGGTTTTTTGAGACTTCGTGAAAAAAAGGGTCCAAATAAAGTGACCCAAAATCGCGGTAAAAACGCCTTTTTTTCGATTATCAGCTAAAGATGCCCATCTCTGCTCGGCCGATAACCACGCCCCAATCCCACCTTCACCATGCCTCCGACACGCCCCCATCAACTTTATTCGTTCCCGCGACGGAGTGCAGTTGAAGACGCCCAAAATCGGCTTTCGATTATACCGATTTGCGCACCCGCGAGAGAAAGACGTCCATCTCCCGATTTAGGTCGGAATATAGGCGTTTTTCTCTTTCGATTATAAGGTGGATAGTCAGTTAAGTGTTGAATATTACTTAAGCCAGCTTCAATAACAAACCAGCTTTATGTTAGAATAGAATAAAGAAACTATACACTTATCTTGTGAACCCAGCCTCATCGAAAAATTGCACTACTGCACAGTGCCAAGCGCTAGTGGCACTTTGGTGTGTGCGGGATCGCAGGGGGAGTGAGCTGCCCAGTGAATGAAGTGCTATGTTTCACCCGATAGTGGTCTAGCAAGACTACCATGTGGGTGTTGAGTTTTCTAGGGGAGCTCCTCTTGCTTTATTGATGGTGATTTTTTTTATTTAGTACGCTTTCCTGTTCCTGTTTTTTTTTTATCTTGCTGCACCATATGCCTGGAATAGACTTCCTGAGCCGGTACGTCAAGCTCCATCTCTGACCGTCTTCAAATCTAAGCTAAAAGCCCACATTTTTGATGCTGCTTTTAACTCCTAACCCTTATTCACTTGTTCAGAACCCTTATTTTATCATCCTCACTTTAATATTCCCTTATCTCTTGTTTGTCCTGTTTGTCTGTCCTAATTAGATTGTAAGCTCTGTCGAGCAGGGACTGTCTCTTCATGTTCTAGTGTATAGCGCTGCGTACGTCTAGAAGCGCTTTAGAAATTATAAGTAGTAGTAGTATGTGTTAGCCATCTGTACAAACCTGGAAATTCAATACCGGTGCCCAGACATGGCTCGGCATTGAATTTCTGGGTTTAACGCCAGTGGAGGTCAGCAAAACACTGATTGCCACTGGCTTAATATTGGGCCCATCTGATTTATTTTCCATTCCTTTCCTAATAATTCATAATATTCTATTTGTTTTCTTGGCCACCACCACACACTGAGTGGATGATTTCAATGGAGGGTGAGCCAAGCAAAAGTAACCCCCTAGAGTTTTTTGTTGTTTTCTCAGCAACCACTTCGAATTTCAACATGAAATTTTACAACTTTATTTGTTGTTACTGTCTACTTTTATGTATTGAGTGGAATGTTACAGACTTTTTAGTGTGACCACCCAGTGATTTTCGTGCATTTAAAAATGTTTGCACTGTGAAACTACCATTATTTGAAAGAAAAAAAACAACAGCTTACTGTTAATGATGTCACAGTGACGTAGACTTTTTTTTTTTACACACAATTTGAATTTTTATAATTTGTATTTGATAATATGATAATTTACAGATAATTTCTTTTAAAAGCATTTCGGATTAGAACGGCAATCATGGGCAAAGTGTCAGTAGTGGACAAAATAAGAATCTAGACATTGCATGAACAAGGTTTTGGAGCAAAGGTAATAGTGTCTGCATATAATCTCAAGAACTGTGAAGAAAATTTGTCAATATGACCACAAAACATGCCCAAAACACGGCAGCGTTTTGAGAGCGCAACACCTCTCCGTTTAAAACTTCATTGGCTCCTAGTTATGAAACGTATAAATTTCAAAGTCCACACGATGATCCATAAAATTATCTACGAAGATTCCCCAGCCTACATGTACAATCTGATTGACCTTCCAACCAGGAATAACTCTAGATCGTCTCGAACGTATTTGGACTTACATCTTCCTAACTGTAAAGGAATCAAGTACGAAACATACTATGCATCCAATTTATCCGTTTTAGGTAGTAAGCTCTGGAACGCCTTACCAAGATTGATTCGAACAGTCTATAACCATTTACCCTTCCGGAAGCTGCTAAAAAAACTTACCTCTTCAAGCAAGCCTACACAAATGATTTGACTTAAATTAAGATCCTTCTATGCTTCCCGAAACTGACCTTATGACAGAACCTGAAATACACTTCCTCTTTTACCCTTTTTGATTTCATCCCTCTTCCAGCCATCATTATAAATTCTTTCCTTAATTATAACACTATACCCAATTTACACCCTCTTCCCACTCCCTCCTCTTCCACTTTCTTCCCTTACCCATCTTACTTACCCACTTTTTATTATCCACATCTTTATATACTATATTCACCTGTTTTATCCATGTTGCGTTATCTTGTAAACCTGTTATATTTGTAAGCCGCATTGAACCTGCTAATAAGTGGGAAAGCGCGGGGTATAAATGTTACAATACAATACAAAAAATTCCGACAAATTGTTAATTGTATCGTTTGAAAGGCATTATTTTACTGTGTTTTAGTTCAGACATGTTTAATGCACAAAAATCGTTAGGTAGTAACACTCAAATGCCAGTAACATAACATAGCTTACGATAATTAAATTTTGCTTAACAGTAATATGTGAGTATGATGACTAAATAAGTACATAAAATTTCTCATTGAAATTCAAAGCGGTTGCTGAGAAAACTGAAAAAAAAAAACTGTGGGGGGGGGGGGGTAACTTTTTTTTTTGCCTCACCCTGTACATTTTCCACAGTGATGCCTAGACCCTTGTCCTGGGTGGTGACTTCTAGTGTGGAACCTTGTATCATGTAACTATAGTTCAGGTTGTTCTTACAAGATTTGCACTTGTCCACATTATATTTCATCTGCTATTTGTATGCCTAGTCTCCCAGTCTCACAAGGTTCCCTTTACAATTTCTCACAACCCTCTTGTAATTTAACAAAGTTGAACTTTACAATGTATTACAGACTTACCAATGAGGAAAACCAAACACAAAAATAGAACACAGAGCTCTTTTCTCATGTGGGAGAACTGTATCCAACCTCCCTACCTTGACTGACTGACTGAGGGTACCTAACACAATGCAAATTACTAGGGATGGGCTGTCTTTTGAAACAGTGGCCAGGCAATGACTTTGCTCCCGTGAAAACCAAAATGATCAAATGAAAAAGAATAAAACGAACATTCTTTAAACAACACCAGAAATGACAGCAAACAAAAAAATTCTGGCTGCCCATCCTCACAAGTTACCCTTTCTTAGACACAAATGAAGGAACTTGCTGCATTGGGAGAGGGAGGGGGTTGCTCAGCACCCATTGCCACCCATAAAGCTAGCTCTTATATGGCTTGCTGCTACTCTGTGCTCCCTTCAGGCCCTATCTATATTCTATCCAATCCCACTGCCTTTCTCATGGTCTGCGGCCTAGTAGATTCATCATAGAGGCCATAATGCCAGCACAAAGAATACGGTCCCTCCAAAGGAGGAAGGGAGTACAAGGAAGTGCAAAATCAAATTTGCCAAACACAGCACCCAGAGAGCACAATTTCCAGATAAATGGGTTCTTGTCATTCCTTACAGGCTTGTAAACTCTCTTGGAGAAAGACAAGAATGTACAAGGAAATGCTTGCCAGTCAAATACAGATTTATTGTTGCAGATGCAACAGTAATTAGTCACGTTGTATACACTTGCCAGATGCACACATAGAAGGATTTTTTTCCCCCCCTTGCATTGTATTGTTACTGTTTGTAAAAGGATACGGTACTCTATAAATTATAAGGCAGCTTGTTATCCCACTAGCCTGATCCATGTGTTCCATCCTCTATGAGCTGGCTTGCAGTATTTAGGATGCAAGCTCAAAACAAAGTGCTTGTCTCATCAGAAAAAGAGAGCACACAGCTGGAAAGGGAGAGCTTTTGAAAGGCAAAGTCTGACCTCTGTTAGAATCCCGGCTACTGCCGACTCAGTTTTTTTTTTTCTTATCCCTTTTATATTCTCGCTGCAATGTCCTGACCTTGCCAGCCGGGCCTTCGTTTTTCCTTCCACCCCTCACCACCCCTCATCCATCTCCCGGTGTTCAGTTTCTCCGTGCACTCCTGCTGGGAGATTAATTGCTGCTATCACCCCCTAATCCATCACACTTCCCAAAGATTGTTTTGACATCTAGTTAATTTTTGGCTGATGATTTATCAAATTCTTATTACTGCGCTCTGAAGGGGCTCATTTATTGTGTTGATTCATGGTAATGATAAAGGGGAAGCATTTTGAATTTTAACGACCTCCTTCTGCCTCTTTCTGCTAAGTTAGACGAAAGGGGTGCAGAAAGCCCATAGACAAGCATGGTGAAGCAATTCACAGGGTGGGGGGGGGGAGTGAAAAAAGAGAGAAAAAGGTTCATTATCTGAGTAAAAGTCAAAAAGAGGTTAATATATTAGAGGTATTTTTAGCATCTGGCTGGCACTGTGTTTCTTGAACTTATATCCCTAAGGCTTTTTAAACATTTATTGACTTGTAATATTACCTAAATGTCCTTTTCCATTTTATTCAAATAGAGAATAATAGTGAGTGATGTCAGCTAACTACCAAGCCCATATGTCTAGTCTGAATTTTTTTTACAAATGCATGGAAAATATTTTGTGGCCACTTAGGGGACATTCTATAACCGGGCACCTCTATTTAGGCATCAGAGAGGCACATGGTAGGAGCTTGTTCTATAATGGAATTTAGGCCCCTAGGTTCCATTATAGAATACTAGCATAGATGGCTATCAATTCACCTAAAATTAAGCAGTTGCATACCTACAGCAGCCATAGAGCTGGCACTCACTAAAGTCTGTAATGACCTGTTCCTTGCCAAATCCAAAGGTCACTACTACATCCTCATCCTCCTTGACCTATCCGCCGCTTTTGACACTGTCAATCATAATCTACTTCTTGCCGCACTGTCCTCATTTGGTTTCCAGGACTCTGTCCTCTCCTGGTTCTCCTCTTATCTCTCCCACCGTACCTTCAGAGTACACTCTCATGGATCTTCCTCCACCCACATCCCGCTCCCTGTTGGAGTTCCTCAGGGATCTGTCCTTGGAACCCTTCTTTTTTTCACTCTACACCTCTTCCCTGGACTCGCTGATCTTATCTCATGGTTTCCAATATCATCTCTATGTTGACGACACCCAGCTTTATCTCTCCACACCAGACATCACTGCTGAAACCCAGGCCAAGGTATCGGCCTGCTTATCCAACATTGCTGCCTGGATGTCCAACGGCCACCTGAAACTGAACATGGCCAAGACCGAGCTTATTGTCTTCCCACCCAAACCCACTTCTCCTCTCCTTCCACTCTCTATCTCAGCTGATTACACCCTCATCCTCCCCGTCTCATCTGCACGCAACCTCGGAGTCATCTTCGACTCCTCCCTCTCCTTCTCTGCGCATATCCAGCAGATAGCCAAGACCTGTCGCTTCTTTCTCTATAACATCAGCAACATTCGCCCTTTCCTCTCTGAGCACACCACCCGAACTCTCGTCCACTCTCTCATTACCTCTCGCCTTGACTACTGCAACCTACTCCTCGCTGGCCTCCCACTTAGCCATCTATCCCCCCTTCAATCCGTTCAGAATTCTGCTGCACGCCTTATCTTCCGCATGGACTGTTATGCTCATATCACCCCTCTCCCCAAGTCACTTCACTGGCTTCCGATCAGATACCACATACAGTTCAAGCTTCTCCTACTAACCTACAAATGCACTCATTCTGCAGCCCCTCATTACCTCTCTACCCTTATCGCCCCTTACGCTCCTACCCGAAACCTCCGCTCACAGGACAAATCCCTCCTCTCTGTACCCTTCTCCACCACCACCAACTCCAGGCTCCGCCCTTTCTGCCTCGCCTCTCCCTATGCTTGGAATAAACTTCCTGAGCCCATACGCCAAGCCCCCTCCCTGCCCATCTTCAAATCCTTGCTCAAAGCCCACCTCTTCAATGTCGCCTTCGGCACCTAACCATTTTACCTGTATTCAGGTAATTTAGACTGCCCCAATTTGATTGATCGCACATTTTGTCCATTAGATTGTAAGCTCCTTTGAGCAGGGACTATCCTTCTTTGTTAAACTGTACAGCACTGCGTAACCCTAGTAGCGCTTTAGAAGTCTTAAGTAGTAGTAGTAGTAGTATTAAGTGTGTGTAGGGTTACCATATGTCCGGATTTACCTGGACATGCCCTCTTTTTGAGGGCGGGTTTTGCCAATCTGCCCGTTTGTCCGGATTTCTGGACAAACGGGCAGATTGCTATCCTCCCCTCCCCTTACTTACTACTGCCCTGGTGGTCTAGTGAACTCTTCTGCCTTCGGGGCAGGAAAGAGCCCCCTCTTCCCTGCAGCATGAGTCTTTTGTCTACCTGCTGTTATTTCCTGATTATCTCTTCCATGTTTGCTCTAATGGGTCAGACGGGGGGGGGGGGGGGGGGAGCAATACATGCCTCTCTCTCTCTCTCCCCCCCTCATGTGGGTATGCTAGGCATAACTTTGTGGCAGGGACGCTGAGCCCCACCAGCCAATAAATGGACTGCCACCACTCCCCGCTGCTTGTTTCTGGCTCTGAACAGCATACTGAGACTTCTTGTGCATGCACAAGCAGGGCACGATTAAGGCATAGACAAACTAGGATTGTGCGTAGGACCCAAATGTCTAGGAAGGCCCCTCTCAGATGTGCTAATTCAATGGCTTCCAAGGTAGGCTTTGGTCCTGGTAAGTCAGCTACTGGCCTAAAAGAAGAGCTGGGGGAGGGGAGTAAGAGCCACCACTGCCCTCTGTCTATTCTCTCTAACCCCCCTGTTCATAGTCCTCTATTTAGCAGGAGTTGCTGGGAAGCAGCAATGGTGCAGATTCCTTGCTTAGTTTTGGGGGAGAACATGGAGTAGGAAGGTCAAGTCAGCACTAGCACCTGAAGAATATAGTGCCCTCCCCCATGTTCTCCCCCAAACTGCTCCCATTATCATGTGCTTTCTCCTCTGCTTGTTTTTCTTTGATGTCAGATTCACAAGGGGAGAGGAACATTTATGGACGTTTTTAAATGTACGTATTGTAAGCTCTTTGAGCAGGGACTGTCTTTTGTGTATGGTGTACAGCACTGTGTATGTATGCCTTGTAGCGCTATAGAAATGATAAGTAGTAGTAGTAATTAAAGGGGGGGCCCAAAGTGCTTCTTTGCCTAGGGCTTACCAAAGGATGAATCCTGCCCTGTGCAGAAGAAGTCCCAGCCTGCTGCACAGAGTTGGAAACAAGGAGCGGGAAGAAGCAGCAGCAGTCAATTTACTTGGCTGGCATGGCTCAGCATCCCCGCCAGCAAAGTAAAAGAGAATTCAGGAGGGGGCCCGAGCCCACATTTTGGAAGCCAGTTGTAAAGTAGCTATGGGGGAGCCTACTTTAACAACCGGCTCCCCAAATTCTTAAAACTTAACAAATGGCTCTTACGAGCCCATGAGAGCCCGCTCCAGCAGACCACTGACTACAAGGCTACCCAAGAGAAAGGAGTGAAGGAGTATCTAATGGTTAGGACAGTGGGCTGAGAACCAGGGGAGCTTGGTTTATTTCCCACTGCAGCTCCTTATAACCCTGGCTAAGTCACTTAACCCTCCCTTGCCCCAGGTACTAAAACTGAGATTGTGAGCCCACTAGGGATAGAGAAAGAACCTAAATATAATATGTGAACTGTTTTGATTGTACCACAGAAAATCCTACTGAAATGTAGTCTCCACCACAGAGCCTCCTTCCCTTCTAGTCTGATCTCCTGTCTACCTAGTCAGAGGTTTTCTATCGCTTTAACAAAGGGCTTCCTTGATGTAAGAAGTCACAGCAGAAATAGCCTGAATTTTCATTCTATCAGAGTGCCACATATCAATGTTTTACAAGTGCAATGAACATGTGTTCCTGCCCAGGAAATGTCAAGTTCAGTCAGCGCGCCCAGGGTGAAGGTGTGGGACTTGGGTGTCAGAATCCATTGTTAAGATATATTCTTATGTTACCTGTCATGGTAACAGATATAATAAAAAGTAAAAACAGAAGTGCCTGCAGGTAATCCACCATCAAGCCTGAGGTTTTATCATACAGGGCTACAGCAAGCCCTGGTACAAATGAACAAGAGGTTGCAATCAGAAAAATCAGCCATCTTAGTATCAATTGTAAATGAAGCAGAGAAAAATCAAGCAAAAATGTCAATAGGCCAGGTTACAGTATTCAATCAATGAATAATACAGGGATATGTATGTATTTAAGCCAGATAGTGTGTTTAGCTATTTAATAGTGGTAGTCCAGAGGCAGCATTTTGGTTAGAGGGTCTAAACAAACCCTTCTCTGATGACTCTCTAATTGCTTATGTTGTGCTGGGCAAAATATTGTTCGGGGTCTAGCCTCAGTGGCTCACCCTATTCTGCTGCCTATGTGATGCTCTGAAGTATGTGGGATAGAATGGAAACAACCAGGCCCATAGTGTGTGTGTAAGCATATGATGAGGTAGAGAAGAAAGTTGAAACTTTAATTTTAATATCTAATGTGACACAGTGCACATACATGATTCAGTCTATAGAGACATAAGACTGTTCTTTCTTGTTATATCCATGAATCATTGTCACAGTTCTGTCTCAGATACGAAAGCCAAAGTTTCCTTAAGCCTACTACTACTACTACTATTTAGCATTTCTATAGCACTACAAGGCATATGCAGTGCTGCACAAACATAGAAGAAAGACAGTCCCTGCTCAAAGCCTCTGGGTTTATGAAAGCAACGTCTTTGTGAGCGATATTGCGGAAGGGCTGTCTGGCAAGGTTTGTCTTTTTGCAGATGATACTAAACTCTGCAACAGGGTGGACACCCTGGAGGGTGTGAATGACATGAGGAAGGACTTAGCGAAGCTAGAGGAATGGATCGATATTTGGCAACTAAGGTTTAATCCCAAAAAATGCAGGGTCATGTACTTGGGTCACAAAAATCCGAGGGAACGGTACAGTATAGGGGGTGTAGTGCTTCAGTGTGCGAAGAAAGAGCGGGACTTGGGGATGATTGTGTCTGACAAACTTAAAGCTTTCAAACAGGTAGAAAAAGCGACGGCCAAAGCCAGAAGGATGCTTGGATGCATAAAGAGAGGCATGACCAGCAGGAAAAAGGAGGTGATAGTGCCGTTGTATGAGGCCTCATTTGGAGCACTGCATGCAGTTCTGGAGACTGCACCTACGGAAAGATATAAACAGGATGGAGTCGGTCCAGAGGGCGGCTACGAAATTAGTAAGCGGTCTTGAATGCAAAAATTATAGGGACAGGCTTATGAACCTCAACATGTATACGCTGGAAGAGAGGAGGGAGAGAGGAGACATGATAGAAACAGTTAAATATCTCAAGGGCATTTATGTACAGGAAGAGAGCCTTTTTCAAATTAAGGAGAGCTCTAGAATGAGGGGGCATAAGACAAAGTTAAGAGGGAATAGGTTTAGGAGTAAGCTAAGGAAGTATTATTTCACAGAAAGGGTGGTGGACGCATGGAATGGCCTCCCGGTGGAGGTGGTGGAGTCGAGGACTGTTCCAGAATTAAAAAGGCATGGGATAAGCATGTGGGATCGCTTAGGAACAGGAAGAATTAGGGGTTACAGAGGATGGGTCATATGGCATTTATCTGCCGTCATGTTTCTATGTTTCTAACAGCCCAAGCCAAGCGCCATTAATTCTCATATCTGGCTACTTGCCTTAGCCCTATCTAAACATTGTGCGTAACACACTAAGGGGCCCTTTTTGCTAAAGGACATTAAGGGGTCCTTTTACTAAGCCACGGTAAAAAGTGGCCTGCAGTAGTGTAGGTGTGTGTATCGGGCACACGCCAGGCTAGTTTTTACCGCGTATGCAAAAAAAGGGCTTTTTTTTAATGGGACAGGAAAAGGGCCTGCGGTAAAACTGAAACCAGTGCGCGCCCTTTATGCCACCCATTGATCTAGCGGTAAGGGCTCACGTGCTACATGCATGGTGAGTGGTCAGCGCACGCCAAGTGCCGATTACCACCAGAAATCACATGTGTGGGAGGAAATAAATAAATCATCCAAGCGGTATGGACGCGCACCAAATCTGAAATTACTACAAGGGGGGGGGGGGTGTGGTAGCCTGGCGGTAGTCTTGTTTTGACATGTGCTGAACATGCATAGTGCCTAACACACCTTTCTAAAAGGGGCCCAAAGCCCTTGATGCACAGTTAGTCTACTGCAGAAACATGTTAAAGCAATTTGGGATATTTTGCCTGTTAGTGATTGGTAACCCATGTGTTACTGATATTGTAGAAATATTTTTGGGAAGGGGCGTGTCATGGGCGGAGAGTGGGCATTCTTGTGTTATCCGTCTAGCGTGTTATGATTAGTGCTCACTAATGGGAACATTAGTGCACGACTTGCAAATTAAAAAAAAAATGAAAGAAAGAGTCCTACAAAAGGGCCATGTTAAATCTGGGCTTAGTGCACAGGAAAGTTCCGCATTAAAATGCATTAAGCCCAGATTTTACCAAACTTTAGTAAAAGGGCCCCTAAGTTTACTTTGTACCAAGCTATGTTTTCTGAAACTGAGCTCTGTAGAGCCCTCATTGTTTGGACAGAGACTTTGTTTCAGGGGCATAGCCAGACACTTAATTTTGGGTGGGCCTGGGACCAAAATGGGTGGGCAGAGGAATCCTGCCCCATCCCATAGGTGATTTGGCCTCTCCTCTCACCTGCATGCCATATGGTCTTTCAAACATCCCCCCCCCCCCCCACCCAGCATACCTTTTAAATAGCAGATTTTCACTGTCAGCGAGCAGCAACTAATACACACTGATCATGTTGTCCCCCACAACCTTCCCACTGATGCAATTTCCTGTTTCCACATAGGTGGGAATACATCAGAGGGAAGACTGTGGGGCCAAAGCAAGCAGTATGTATCTGCTTGCTGCGGTCGAAGATCTGCTATTTACAAGATATACAGGAGAGACAATTGTTGGGAGTTTTCAGTTGGTGGGGCTTGGGAATCCCTGCCAGCCATATCATAGGTGTGCTACTACTGGGTGGCCACCCTTGGCTACGCCACTGCTTTGTTTTGAGCTTCATGGACTTTAAGCATCAGACTACATAAGTAATCCTTTAATACATTTTTCAGCATTTTGGGACCGTCATTGCGACTTTTGATGTAATCACAGTGTGGGATAATGTGGGATACAAATGCAATAAATAATAATAATAATAATTTATGGTTTGCTTGCACCTAAATTCACTGTTTTAGTGCTGAGCTCGAGAAGGTATCATGGAGTAAGAGTGAGAGCTATGAGGCTCAATCATTCATTCATATTACTCCATTAAGCAAGGGCGTGGAAGCTCATTGGTAACTGAGCCTGCCACTTTAAAAACTCATTAAGACACTGTGCAAAAACGATTTATAAATTCCACTAACACCCTGTTGGTTTATTTCAGGAAACTGTTGGGTATATATTTATTTGTGTTTTCCGATTTGGGTTCTTTTTGTCGTGAAGTACTTCATAGTTTTCCCTAAAATTAAACTGCTCACCTATATGGATAACAGCTGAATATTGTTACTACGCTTACAACACAGCAGTCAGATATATATTCAGCACTGAATACGCATCAATTATTTAAGCATCGAGGCTGGCATTTCAGAAAAAACGCTGACCACGGGGTATAAATATTGACCCTCATGAGTTCATCTTTTAAGAAAGGCCTGCGAAGCAATTCAGTAACACAGCTGACATTTAATAAAAATTCTTATATTGACTTTTTGGATGTTTCTAGTTTTTACCATGGCCTTTCTGAGATTAATTAGCACCACTGTAATGTACATACAATGGAGTAATTGACTGGGAGAATATGGACTGACGTTTTAAGGATTGGAAAAGAGCTTACGCAGCTTTATGGTCCCTTTCAGACTGTCACTTTCTTTCATCTGTGTGTGTCTGTGTGTGTATCTCCCAGCTCTCTCCTTCCTTTAAATGAGGTCACCCTGACTCAATGAAGGACGTGAGGAGTGAGAGAGGTCAAAACATTAGCACCACTATCTAATAACTACAGCGTTACTGGAACCAGACATGCTATCCATCACCAGCTCCGTTACTCCATTAGGCCTTGCCTGAAATATGCCCTGCTTGGAATCACAGGCCCATACATCTCTGAGTCTAGACACCTTCCTGTTGTGTGAAGATCAATGCTGCGCCATCATGAATCACGTGTCATCCAGAGGCCCTCAGTCTAATGATCTTGTCTTTTCTCCAGTCTGCAGTATGAATGATGACAATAGGAGAGTACTATATTATTCAGCAACCTTGTTCGCTAATGGATTATTGGCCCTATTGGTTGATAATGTCTGCTCATCCTGCTCAATCTTTTCTCTTTTTTTTTGTTGTCTCTGTGTAGCAGCTTATGAGACGGTGAGCTAGTGGCATCCAAAATACTAAATTCAGAAATCTACGTGTTGATAGCTATTCAGAAGCCCTTACATGATCAGCAGTAATACCGACTGCGTAAGTGCTTATTTAAAAAGAAAGACATTCATGGTACTTATATGGATAACTTGGCCATTTAAATCACTAAGGGGTCTTTATGCTATGCAGCTAGCACACGCTTAATGCAGCAAAAAAATCCTAACACAGGACATGCTAAACACTTCCCTCTAAGCAGAACAGGAGTCCGCCATCTACATTTCTGCCAGTGGGGGGTGCTGTTTCACTATCACATTTTCAATAGTAAGGAATAGGCAAGCTCTTCAGCATCCCAGGATCCTGTCCCTAGTGATTGAAAATACAATATTGAAACACCACCCCCTACTGGCAGCAATGCAGTTGGAGGACTCCCATTCAGCTTTGAGGGAATAGCAGTGCTAAAGCGTCCCACATTAGATTTAGCATGTGCATGTGATAACCATGTGTTAATTATTATTTAGTATTTTTGAGTGGGTACGTCAGGAGTAGAGAGCGGGCATTCCTGAACTAACCAGTTAGCACATTTACATTTAGCTTAGTTTTTCCAGTATTCCATGCTTGCACATCTCCATGTCCCTGCCCAGTGCTTAGCCCCTCCCCCCCTCCACCACCACCACATCTTTGTACTTTTCTAGATTTTCTGATATAGTAACATAGTAGACGATGGCAGATACCTGTGCGGTCCATCCAGTCTGCCCAACAAGATAAACTCATTGTATGTGCTATTTTATATGTATACCTGACCTTGATTTGTCCTTGCCATATTCAGGGCACAGACCGTAGAAGTCTGCCCTGCACTAGCTTTGCTACCCAATTACCGGTGTTGCCTCTCAATCTCTGCTAAGCTTCTGTGGATCCATTCCTTCTGAACAGGATTCCTTTGTGTTTATCCCATGCATTTTTGAATTCATCTCTACCACCTCCAGCAGGAGGGCATTCCTAGTATCTACCACCCTCTCCATGAAAAAATAATTCTTGACATTTTTCTAAGTCTGCCTTCCTTCAACCTCAATTCATGTCCTCTATTTCTACTGCCTTCTTGTCTCTGGAAAAGGTTTGTTTCCGGATTAATACCTTTCAAATATTTGAACGTCTGTATCATATCACCCCTGTTTCTCCTTTCCTCCAGGGTATACATGTTCAGGTCAGTAAGTCTCTCCTCATACATCTTGTAATGCAAATCCCATACCATTTCCTTCATCCCCTGTATACTGCATTTTTTCTGGGAAATTAAACTTTTTTATCTTAGTTTCTTTTCTTTTTGTTATTAGAGTTTCAGGTGTTTTCAGCTCCTGATTTCTTCAGGAGAATTGATCTGTTTGCCATTTTTGTTCATCTAGTGCAGGAGTGTCAGACTTATTTCCATGTTGAACCACATTGTAAAAAAAAAAAAAAAAAAAAAAGAAATGTATTTAAAATGGGCTAGAGAAGTGGGTGTGGGGGGAGTAGTTTGCATAAATTTGCATATCAATTTATGATGTGCATTTTTGCTCTTGTATAAAATTGCTTAGTTATAAAAATCCCAAAACATTATATGTACCACAGCATTCACCCAGGTCAAATAAAAACATTTTCTAACATTTACAGACCAGGAGAGACTGGTCAGTTATCAGCAAGATGCATTCCTTCTCGCTGCTCCAGTGGTAGATCCAAGGACAAGGTTGTTGACGTCACCTGGTTGTTTTTTTACCTTCACTATTCTGCTTATTAGAAGATTCCGTGAGGGCCCCTTCCTTCTTCTGTTGCTTCCAATTTGAAATTAGTTCACCTAGTGAAAAGCAGTACTGTGTTTAGATAGTGGGGGAGCTGGAATAGCCAAGAAAAGGATGGGGTGGGGATGGCTTAGAAGCAGGTAGTCACCTAGGGTGGCAGCCTCTTGTGTTCAGGAGAGGGGGAGGGGAGGGGAGGGGAAGTGGGAGTGGGAAGGGGCAGCATAGAGCAGTTACAATCAAAGCAAAACAATAGATTTTGACAGTCACTCAAAATCAAAGAACCAGGGAGGGTGGGAAATTTTCCCATAACTACAATATGTAGCTGCCCTGTTAGAATCTGACTGACTGTTAATGAGGAAGGGACTGAAGCAAGGCTGAAGGTTCAAGCTGAAGACAGTATAGTAAGTCCTTAATAAACAATAAACACCTGTACCGGGCCTGCATAGGGGGGTACCAAGGACAGGAAGCTTGCCTTTTACTTTTTTGGGGGGAAAAGGGGGTGGGGAGTGCACAGTGACACCTGTACCCAAGATACATTTTTTCTTGTGGTTTTTGTTCCTTTTTAAATTGTGTTGATGTGCACATATGTTTCAACTTAGATTGCAAGCAACAGAGAAAGTGCCTGCATATAATCAATGTAAACCGCTTTGGTTGTACCACAGAAAGGTGGTATATGACCCTTTACCTCCTTTATGGCTGTGAAGTAAGAGAAAGAATATTGTTCAGAATGTGGCAGCACGTTTGCTTGTGGGAACGAAGAGATCTGAGCACATTTCTACTACGTGGAAATATTTGCAGTAGTTGCCAGTAAAGTTTCATGTACAGTAAAAAATATGGTATAACTCTGCAATATTTTATGGACTTTATGATCATGTATGAACCTCAGTCAGATTTACGTTCCAGGTCGAAGAAGCAGCTATATATGCCTGTTTGTTGAGTGGAGGAGTGGCCTAGTGGTTAGGGTGGTGGACTTTGGTCCTGAGGAACTGAGTTCAATTCCTGGCACAGGCAGCTCCTTGTGACTCTGGGCAAATCACTTAACCCTCCATAGCCTGCCATGAGTGGGAAAGCACGGGATACGAATGTAACAAAAATAAATCAGAAACACCAGGTAGCTGGGGGGGGGAATTTGTGGAAACATTTTCCAAGTTATTTAAGAGTTTGCACTGATTATCAACAATTAAAAAAAAAAAAAACGATTGAAAACTTTTTATTTTGTAAAGGCATTTATTGATGGATTAAAAACAAGTCTAATTCTTTGGCAGTTCTCCCTATTAAGTCTGGCGATTAAGATTCATGATTTTTATGTGATTGTTATTGTTTTTTGGACATGTTTTTTTATTGTAACTCACTTTGATTTTAAAGCAGGATAAAAATCCATGAAATAAATAAAAAATAAAGAAAAGATATATTAACAATTAACTGGGCAAACTGAGGTATATGGGTAATGCAAAGCATCCCCTCTAGCAAAGCTGAAATGAGACCCTTTGAGTACAGACAGTCCAGGGGCTTCCTGTGAGGCTCCTCCTCTCTTTACTCTGGCTCATTTATGACTGATGAGGATCACAAAGAAAATGTATTGTGCTTAACCGCATATCCCAGCAGCATTTAAAAGCGTGAGAGAGAACACTGCTATCTGATCATCATACCATTGTTTTTAACAAAACATTTATTATCAGCTGCTCTGATGCTTCAGTCAGATAAATGTTTTCCAGTGCTGTAAAAACAATTCAGGGAGTACTACAAGCCACGATTAGCTGGAGACATTCTGTTTTCAACCCTATGTCTCACCCCATCCTTCTCAATTGCATTCACCTATCTCCCCTACCGCCAACCAACCCAGCAGATCTTGTGGTCTTGCAAGTTAAAAATCCCCTCGTTGATAGTTGACTGCCAATTGTAGGTAAATAGACCTCTTGTAATAATAATAATGATAATCACTCTTTCTTTGGAGAGCTTGCCATCTAAGGCTGAGCAGAGGGAGGTTAAGGGATCTGTCCAAGGCTACAGAGTGAGTTTTCTTTATGAAGGGGTTTCCCCACATTTTCTGTTTATTGTGAGCTGTTATGTTATCAACTTTAGCTCACACACTAGACTTTTCTATAATATGACCTTTATTTATAACTTTATCTTGCAAAATTATGAACTGACACCATTGGCCTAGTTTGCCTGCTTCACGGGGTGTGGCATTCAGATTATTGATGGAGGGTGAATTCTCCCTCTTCCTTCAGATGGATATTGATTAGCTCCCCTCCCCCCACACACAACATGCACAATCTTTTCCACGCATATAAACACAACATACACACTCTCTCAGCCCTACCCCTTCCGCCCACTAAAGAGCCTCAAATTTTCCACCTGCTCAGTTGTAACCACAGCAGAGTGACACAATAAGAAATCTCCAGCCTTTGTATTTCTTTATGATTTCATTTTTCCATTTTCTTCTTTATGTCTCTCCGCTGATTTCTAAGTTTTTTCTTATTTTACCCATTTTATTCTCTTGATATTCTCTCATCCTCTTGTAATCTTTCTTTAGCTTATAAGTTCCATTTCTTTTGCCTTTACCTTTTCCTTGTTTCTCTTTATCCCACCTATACGTATCCATTTGCCTCTTCCCCTCATGCTCCTCCTCTTTCCACATACATTCTTCTTTCCCACTTCTCCATAGGTCCCTCATCCTTCACCTGGCCTGGAAGTCACAGCCAAGAGCATAGGACTGCTAGAATAATGCTGCTTGTGGGGTGGCTCACCATGGTATTCAGCAACCTGAATATTGTTTGGAAAAATATCCTTAACTTACCTGTTAACTTGACACGTGATCTTGCATCCACATACCATCCTCCAACCTTTTAGTCTGTTTTTGTTTTAACAGGCCTTTGGAGATCTGCTTAATGAATACAGCCTTGAATAAACTGATTACCTGTCTAAGATCAATTCAAGAATGGGCTAAACATAACAAACTTTGCCTGAAACCACGAAAACCCAAGCTTCTCTGGGTCCCCAACACAAGTGGATACATACCTGACATCAAAATCTCTTTTGGGAAGTACAAACTCCCCCTCAAATCACAAGTCAGGAACCTTGGAATACAGTTAGATTCAACACTTACTCTAATTCCCCAAATCCAAGCAATCTTCAAGAGCTGCTTCTATGTGTAATGCACCCTGGTGATCGTCCCTGGGTCCAGGGCCAACCTGGCTGGAGTCTCGCTCGGGCAGGCTGCAATGAGCCCTAGAATGATTGGTGCCTGGTGCATCCATCTGGGGAATAATGTTGTTGGTGGATAGGATTTCACTACCCCCCCCCCCCCCCCCCCCCCCCCAGGAAACTCAAAATGACTCCTGTGATTGAACAAGACTGGCTGACAGGTTAAACAGTTTATTGAACTAAATTACTACCTGTATGAAAGAATTAGGACATTTGCTAATAAGAAGTATTGGCTAAAGATGTAAAGAGAGGTGACAAGACTTTTTTCAGATATATTGGAAAAAAGAGAAGAGATAGGAATGGAATTGCGAGACTGAAAGATAATGAGAATGGCTATGTGGAGAGTGATGAAGATAAAGCGAACATGCTAAACAATTATTTCTCTTTGGTGTTCACGGAGAAAAATCCTGGAGAAGGACCACGGTTGGCTGCCGAAGAAACGTCTGGGAATGGAGTGGAAACTGTGCCGTTTACGGAAGAAAGAGTTTATAAACAGCTGGAGAATCTGAAGGTGAACAAAGCTATGGGTCCAGATGGGATACATCCCAGGATACTGAAGGAGCTCAGAGAGGTCCTGGCGAGACCTCTTAAAGATTTATTTAATTGATCTTTAGAGATGCGAGATTGGAGATGAGCGGATGTAAGTGGGAAACTACAGACTGGTAAGTCTCACGTTGGTGGTAGGAAAAATAATGGAATCGCTGCTGAAAGAAAGGATAGTTAACTTTCTAGAAACCGACGGGTTACAGGACCTGAGGCAACATGGCTTTACCAAAGGAAAATCCTGCCAAACAAATCTTATTGACTTTTTTGACTGGGTGACCAAAGAACTGGATGAGGGACGTGTGCTAAATGTAATCTACTTGGACTTCAGCAAAGCCTTTGATACGGTCCCCCACAGAAGACTTGTGAATAAGCTGAAAGGGATGAACTTAGGACCGAAAGTGGTGAACTGGATACGAAACTGGTTGACCGACAGGTGGCAGAGCGTGGTGGTGGTAAATGGAATCCGCTCGAAGGAAAGGAAGGTGAGCAGTGGAGTTCCTCAGGGGTCGGTGCTGGGGCCAATTCTGTTTAATATATTTGTGGGAGGTAATGCTGAAGGGTTGGAAGGAAAGGTGTGCCTTTTTGCGGATGACACGAAAATAGCCAAAAGAGTGGATACCCTGGAGGGAGTAGAAACGATGAGAAGGGATCTCTGAACGTTAGAAGAATGGTTGAGGGTCTGGCAGTTAAAATGTAATACATACAAATAAAGGTACTCCCTTTTACTATATCAATGATTCTTTAATCCTACATATGTGATTAACATCAATACATTACAAACATTTCCTAACTTCAAAGGAACTCACTCATTCATGCCTTTCACTTTGCCATTCATCCAATAGCCTATATACATCATATGGTATAAATACATATGAATGTCTCTTATATTAAATGTACACTGAACACATTCCCTGTGTGCCAGGTATTTCTCACAGTCCAATTTGTTGACCAAAAGATTAGTTCTCTCCTGTTGACATCTTAATTTGTAGTCAATTTGGCAACAATGATCGTGTGTTGAAAATAAATCAATTGTTTGTAAGATCCCAAGATAGGCCAAATTAAATGGCTCCACGCAGCTTGAAGAGTGCTTCCGTTTGAACCATTCGGAAATCCACCCTCTAATTTCACTTTAGCTCAACTGGCTCCTCAATGCGAGACCGCATTTCGTTTTGTCTTCGTTAAAATTTAATGCCAAGAAGTGTAGAGTGATGCATTGGGGTGCGGAAACCCAAAAGAGAGATACTGGATAGGAGGGGAGAGATTAGTAAGCTCGACTCAGGAGAGAGACCTTGGGGTATTGGTGTCAGAGGATCTGAAGGTGAAGAAACAATGCGACAAGGCGACGGCCGTGGCCAGAAGGATGCTAGGCTGCGTAGAGAGGGGCATAACCAGCAGAAGAAAGGAGGTGTTGATGCCCCTCTACAAGTCATTGGTAAGGCCACACTTGGAGTATTGTGTTCAGTTTTTTAGGCCGTATCTTGCTAAAGATGGAAAAAGACTGGAAGCGGTGCAAAGAAAAGCTACGAAAATGGTATGGGATTTGCGTTGCAAACCGTATGAGGAGAGACTTGCTGACCTGAACATGTACCTTGGAGGAAAGGAGAAACAGGGGCGATATGATACAGACGTTCAAATATTTGAAAGGTATTAATCCGCAAACGAACCTTTTCCGGAGACGGGAAGGCAGTAGAACTAGAGGACATGAATTGAGGTTGAAGGGGGCAGACTCAGAACTAATGTCAGGAAGTATTTTTTTAAGGAGAAGGTGGTGGATATGTGAAATGCCCTCCCGCGGGAGGTGGTGGAGATGAAAACGGTAATGGAATTCAAACATGCGTGGGATAAACACAAAGGAATCCTGTTTAGAAGGAATGTTTCCTTGGAATCTTAGCAGAGATTCCCGCATTCCACTTGTATCCCATTTTTCATATTTTGAAATGGACTTTTATAAATCTCATTTGCATCCCTGTTTGTTCTACATGTACATCCCACCAGAATGTACATGTAGAACAAACTTTTACAAAGCTGCCCTAGTGATTCCCACTCAGCAAATAAGAGGAAGCCCATAGGAATTGAATGGGTTTCCTCTCTTGCTTTCCGTTCCCCCATACCCTTCCCTCTGCGGTGACCGGCATTTTTTTTTTTACCACTCCCTACAGGCTGCTCTGCTGCCACCGCTGCCACAGAAATGAAAGGAAGCTGGGATGGTGTGGAGCCTTGAGCATCTGCTCATGCTCAAGACCTCATGGCTCCCACCCTCTCAGAGTTTCTGGCCTAGCTTCCTTTCACTTCCCTGTCAACGGTGGCAGGCCAAAATGTGCTCTCCCCCCCCCCCCCCCCCTGCCATGTCGAGGTATGGCTACGCCACTGGAGTAGCGATATATCAAGCTTTTGTAAATAAATCACGATTTTAGAAAGTTGGGATCTACATCAAGTTGAAAAAGTGCATATGGCAGGGGAGCACAGTCTGGGTGTGTTTTGAGCAGGACTGTGGAAGGGCAAAAAAAGTGCACATAGATTCCCTATTTCAGAAGGGGGGTGCATGTTTACATCCAGCAGCATCAATGTTGTGATTCACACCTGCTCCCAGGGACATCTAGGTTAAGCGCTCTGAGCCTGCTCACAAGGGCTGCTCTGCTGCTGGGCCTCAGGCACTGATTGTGCCCTCAGAGGCCTTCTACCTCGCCCTGAATCTGCTCACAAGGGCCTCTCTGCCTAGAGTCTGCTTCTATGGGCTGCTCTGTCCCTGGGCCTCAGGCACTGATTTTGCCCCTTGAGGCCTTATACCTCACCCTAAGCTTGCTGCCAAAGGCCTCCTTGCCCTAAGCCTGCTCCCAAGAGCTGCTCTGCTGGTGGGCGCCCTCTTCTTCCCAGTGGGCCAATCTGCTGTTTTCAGGAGAGCCTCCAGCCCTTTTGTAAGTCTAGTTCTCTCTGATTCTGGCCCTTTAGATTTTGTAGCCTGTAGTTTTAGGGTCTCCCCAATAGAGGGAAACCTCTCCTCTGAGCCAAAAGGCCAAAGGACAGGAATCCTGAACAGAATATCCATATCATTAACTGACTGATGGGTCTAAAACCCAGGGAGGTCATGGCTGGACTTCCCCAATATATTCTGGTGAGGAGTTTTTCCTAGGGTTACCATACGTCCGGTTTTACATGGACATATCCTCTTTTTGAGGACATGGGCGGGTTTCGCCAGCCTGGCCGTTTGTCCGGATTTGCGGACGAATGGGCAGGCTGGCGGGCAGATGGGCAGGCATGTCTCAGGATTTCCTATCCTCCCCTCACCTCTTTTACCTTATTGTAGTGCCCTGATGGTCTAGTGACCTCTTCAGGGCAGGAAAGAGCCCCCCTCTTTCCTGCCTGGCGCGGCTGCAGACTGTCTTGCTCCCAGCGCTGATTCAAAATGGCTGCAAAGAGTTCAAGCGGCGGCCTTGCGACGAGACTTCCACAGAAGTCTTGCAAGGTTACTGCTGGAACTACAATAAGGCACTACAGTAAGGTAAAAGGGTTGAAAGGAGGGGCTGTGAATGAATGGAGTCATGTCGGTGGAGGGAGGCTGGAAAATTGGGGAGCGGATATACATGGGGGAGGGGGAGGAGAGGGAAACTGGCTTTCTTTGGGGGGGTCAAAGTGACAGGGGGCGGGGCAGGGGTGGGTGTGATGGGCAGGGTGGGTGTAGCATTGGTGGGGTGTGGCAGGAAGGGTGTGGCAGGGGTAGGGCAGGGCATGTATCCTCTTTTTCCTTAGGGCAAATATGGTAACCCTAGTTT